>NC_071570.1:65277375-65598625 GCF_026979565.1 Vidua chalybeata | reverse complement strand
TGGGCGGGAGAGACGAAGACGAAGGGAGACGGAGAGAGACGCAGAGGGAGAAGGAGTCAGAGAGAATGTCTGTGTGCCTTGAGATAACATGCAATTAAACTGCCTTGAGACCAGACGACTGAAGACTACTGAGTCTTTCTTTGAAGGCACGGGTTGGAGGAGAGACTTTACCACCACCCAGAGTCACCCCAATCTGGGGGAGATTCCGACATGGACTGGCTTCGTGAGCTGTTCTCCTTGGGTTTTGCTCTTTTTCAGCTGCTACTGGGGAGAGTATGTGAGCCCAGTGTTTGCAAATAGTCCTCAGATGAACTCACAGAGACCATCTGAGTAGCTCTGTTAATGTCACCTACTCCAGATGTCCTCCCCAAACCCATAGACTGTCAAAGAAAATATATATGGCTTGCACAGACAGCAGAATCTAGCCCTTGAACAGGCTCTCACGAAGAACAAATAACAAGGCACGATTTTTGCCTTTATATTCAAATGCATGCTATTGTTCTGTAGTTACATAAGCCAGCCAGTCAGAGGAGAGAAACAACATCATATGACTTATGTAACTAACCATTGCCCAATCCTGCAATGAGATCTGTGTGGCCAGGCCCCCCCCATGCAAAGCCCCATTGAAGTCCAGACAAAGATCACTCCGGGGTTGGAACCCAACATGGTAAAATTTATGACTATTTGCAACAAGCCACTCACAAAAAAAACTGAGAATTAATCCCTGAAAAAACGGGTGATTTCTTTTTTTTTTTTTTTTTTTGATGAACAAATACATTCTATTCTGTTTGTAACAGTTTTGTGGATAATTCAGGATTCAGAAAAGAGGCAAAATCCATCAAAGCGAATAGACATTAATTTCTAATTATATGTCCAGTTCTTCAAGAAGGGCCAATACCCTTGGGCAAACAAAGAGAGGAGTCTGAAGAAAACAATCTTCTGAAAAACAATCTGTTGGTTCTTGATAACTCAGAAGTTCATCTGAGGTGCAAACACTGGCTGAAATGCAGCAAACATGGTCCCAAAATTCCGAAGCCAGGGTCTGCAATCAGATGCTTCCACAGGTCACATGAGATGACCTCTATGGCTGGAAGTGCTGGTGTGGCCTGTTCCAACTTCCCAGTTTGGGGCACCCTGTTGTGCCTCAAATGCAAGCAGTGAGAACTCTTTCCTGCTGCTGCCACCGAGCAAAACCTAGCAGGATGCTGGAAAAAACCTGAAATGCCCTCTTCCAAGGAGGGAGAGAGTAAAACGGATGGAAAATGGAAATATAAGACTGGGAAAAATCCAAAGCTCTTCTTGCCTTGTTTTACATTCTCAACCACAGCCCAAACTGGTGCTTTTCTAGGAAGAAGCACTCAGAGTATTGGATTCACATCAGTGTCCCTGCCACCTTCTAGAACTATAGTAGCAATGAAAAACTGTTCAAAGATCTAAAACTCCTGCAGTGGTGCCTTCTTTAAAATACCTCAGGTGTGGTGACCAGCTGACAGCTTGCCTGGCCCTCCTAAAGCTTGCCTTTTATCTAAGAGGCTGCCTGCCACTGCCCACCTGGATGCAGGCAGAAGTTTCAGGCTGGGATTAGGCTGCATGTAGAAGAGTGCAAAGTGACATGGACAGTGTGGCCACCAGCCTGTGGCAAGAGAAGCCTCCTCACTGTAAAAGCTGCTTCCTAGTGCTCTCCTTCAGCCTCCATGAGCAGTCTTAGCAAGTGCAGAGTTGTTTCTAGGAATTCGGGGAGGTCTGTGTCTCCCTCTTGCTCTGCCTTTCTACAGCATTCTAAGGCCACCTTATCGCAGAGTCAGTGTGTTCACTGCCAGTTTGCACCTGATCATGCAAGAAAACAAGGTGCTTCCAGCCCATGGCTTCAAGTGAAGAGATGGGATGGGGCATTCTGATGGAAAATCACAGCTATTTCTGCATGCCTGACATGAGCTGTTCTTTTGGGAGGCTGGGCTGTGGGATCTGCTGAGAAAAGGCCAACTGCAGTGATAAGAGTCTGACATTTATTTCTAGGTGCTGGCTCCTCAGTGACCAAAAAACCCCACCATTTCTTCAGGCTGAAAAAGTCCTTGGTCCTTGAATCAGGTACGCAAAGGATTAAGGGAGAAGTGAATGAACCACCAAGGAGTTTGCTCCAATTGCTTCCTCTTGTCCACTTCCAAGTCGAGCCAAGGGATTACAGGCAGGGGTGAAATTGTTGATGTGTTCAATTTTGAAAGATTAGACCCTCTTAATAAATAAGCCACTATGAACTTGGAAGTTCCTATCACCCACTGAGATTTGGCATAAGAAAAGAGTGTGGATGACTGAATGGGGAAATTTTTCCAAGCTGAAAGGTAGAGTAACACTCAGCACCCCTCTGCAGAGCTACACAACTTTCATCACAGACACCACTCCTACCTTCAGCCCAGCTTCCAACTCCACCGTGTGGATTTGTTTACAGAAACTTTTCAGTAATATCTAAATCAAAAAAAAAAGAAAAAACTTAAAAAAAACCCTCCACAACCCAAAAAAGAGTAGCTCTTGATAACAAAATGGAGGTAGACCCCAGTCCTGCAGACTCTTCATCACTCCTGTGCTCTCCATGCAGAGACCTCATTGCTGCCACTGGAGCTGGGAAGTGCTGGAACACTTTTTCTGAAAGCACACAGTGTTGTCTGAGCTTTGTCCCAGTGAAATCGGTTTCAGGGCAGGGAAGAACAGATGTGAAAATCCCACCCAAAAAGGGACTGTTGTTTGTGGATCCGGCTGACCCACCACAACCACATCTCGCCTGCAGAGCCCCAGCAGCATTGTTTTTTCGAGCAAGCCAATGTTAACCTTAGAGAAAAGAGCCCCAGACTGTTGCCAGAGACACTGGCTGCAAATGCATTCCTCTCCCTGTGTGTTCTCGGCCTCATCCTTTTCCCATGGAAATGCTGCTTTGCAGCTGGTGCTGCCACATCTGCCCATGCTGGTAAACCCAGCAGAGCCCCAGCATGGGCCCGAACACTTGTCATGATCATCTTTGCTCTTTAATTGCCAGCACATGCCCTGGCACAGCGCGGGCTCGCTGCCAGCCAGCCCTCTCCAGACAATGCCTGGGCACAGTTATGTCTGGAGGGGGTCTCTGAGGGACAAGGACGAGGACAGTGGCATGTCTGGGTGTGTGGACATGGAGGGAAGGTCCTGGATCCTCTGAGTTACCATCTGTCTGGAGCAGGTTCAGGCTCTTGGAGGAGCTGAATCATAAAACCTGTTCTGGCAGCAGGCTTGAGATGCACCGCCCAAATTTCAGCAAGAAGGGTGGTTTTAAATCCCTCCCTCCTCCCCATCAGCATTCAGAAGCTCCGTCACATATCCTGCCCTGGGGTTTTTGTTTGCCGATATTTTTGTTCCCTCCCTGTTCCCCACTCCTGTCACTGAAGTTCAGATTATCCTAGACCTCTGGCTGACAAGTGTTTGCAGCACAGTTTTTCTTCTGAATTCTTGAGGAAAACAGTCTAGAGTAGGTTTTGGTTTCTGGTGTCAGATGTGATCCACTACCCTCTTTTGAAGGCCCTTTATCCTTCCTTGGAGTTCTCCTCCTAGGGTTCCAGTGTCAGTGCTTTGAGTTTGCTTGGATGTCTAACCTGGGCTGAGTTAAAATGTATGAACACTCAAAACCAATTACAGGTCCTGTACCGAGGACCCTTTATTCTAATTACAAAAACTCCAGGAGGCTACAACAGATCTGTCAGCTGAGGCTGGGAATACAAACATTTCTTTTTCTCCCCCCCCTTCCTCTTTCTTTCTCCATGCCTTCCCCCCACCTCTCCTTCTCTAGTAATCAGGGAGGTGGGGAGGCAGAAATCTCAGCAGGAACAGATTGAATACATTAACATTTGGTTGGTTTTGTATTGTTCTTTAGTGAGACCGCAACTTATGAGGCTGTTTTAATAAATGTCTGGTCATGGGCCAATCAAAAGCTGCCAAAAATGGGTGTAGGGATGCCTGTTTCCCACACAGTCTGCTCTTTCCCACCCTAATCACTGGAAATAAGAATGCTTAATAACCAAATGCCTTCTTTTCCCTATTTATCTCCTCACTCTTGGGGATTTTGCAGCCCATCGTTCCTAGACATGAGCAAACCTAACTCCACAGCAGCTCCTCCCCCAAGGCAAACTGAGACCATCCTGTTGGACCATAATGTAACATATGTTGAGGGCAGAAGCTCATCTGGTGTAAATTATCCTAGAGCTGCTCAATTCAATGGAGCTCCAGTAACTGGGATTAGCTGAAGATCGCACCTTTGTTTTATTTACAATCGTTGAAGGCAGTTCCTTATAGGACGTGGATGTGCAAGGACTGGGAGTTTTCTCTGCTTGATTGGCACCTTTGGGGGAAACACTGAAATGTCTAGATGTGTTTCAGCCTGCTTTCAGCTGGAATTTTTTATGGAAGACTTAGCACAGCAAATCCCTTTCATGCCAAAGAACATATATTTCTCCAAAGGTGAGGTGCTGAGGAGGCTGGGCTCTGCCTTAAAGCATGAAGGGAAGCTGGAGAGGGAGAAATCACAGTGGTGTCAATAAAAAAAAACAAGCCTGGCTTCACTAAGATGCAGCTTCCTTAAAAGAGGCTGAGGGGAAGCAGAGGTTTCTTCACTCTCTAACAGGGGGTGCTTCCTGCTGGGCAGCTGACCTCATCTCCAAACCATCGTGACTGGCCGTGGCAACAGGAGGTCCTCCATGGGATTTGGCTCTCTTGTGATGGTGTGCACACCTAGAGGGAGAGAGACCATGGGAGAAACCCTTTCCACAGAGTCTGCAGCCTGGAGATGACTACAAGCAAGGTGTAGGACAAATCACAGAAGCTGAGTGTTACAACCAGGGCCACATAGTTGGTGAGATGCAGAGAAGCCAGGTATCCTGATATTTACCATATCTGGGTAAATAGAGCACCAGGGTAAAAAGAAATCCCCTGTTAGCCAAGTTTACATGACTCAACACTGAGTTTTATCTTTCAGCAGCAGAGCAGGACACCTGATGGGAAAAAGAGAGGCCTGTTAACCTCCAGGTGGATGACTTTTGTTTGTGCTAAGCTGTGCTGGCTACTGGGTGGAAAACAATGCCAGAAAAAGAAAACAAGTGCAGAGACTTGAGCTTTGAAATTTAATTATAACAGCGTGGCAAGCAACATGTGAAAGAAAAGGGGAATAGCTTAAGCTGTTGAGGACTTTGGAGTTCCTATCCATTTAGTAAAGGTGTGATGGGAGCGGCAACTGGAAAACATATCATTGGGAACAGTCAATGAGAATTAGCCCTTACTTTATAACTTCTTAATACTGTTAAAAATCTGGGGGTAATTAAGTTTGTATTAAACTTTTGTTCTAAAACTCCAAAGCATGTGGAACTTGCCAGATTGTGTTTGCTGCAGGGAAGGTTTGGCTGCATGACAGCACCCAAACACACAGACCCGTGCCTGCCATCCTCTTTTGCAGGGTTGTAGCAGCCCAGGGTGAAGTTTTTAAATGGCAAGCGTCTCCATGGGCTGATAGCATGGCAGGTGGGTTATGCAAACTCCGAGGGATGGAAATGTGCCAGTGGTGCAAGAGCTGGGTGCCTCCAAACCCCAATTGCCCTGTGCAGTTCAGCTGGGAGGACCTTGGTGCAGGTAGATGCCATCTGCTAAATCTGCCAGGGCAATCTAGACAGTTCTTAATCTCCCAGGAAGGGAAAACTGGGAGTTGTGGGCTTGTGTGACACACCTTGTGCAGCTCCTGTCACCCACCTAGCAGCAAAAAAGGGAGGGAGCCTGAGGCGGATGACACCTGAACTGACAGGAGGAAAATTAACCAGGGAATGTCTGCCAGCACCAGAGGAGGCTGACAGTGGTCCTGGTGAACTGATGAGTTGGTTTTACATGGCTAAACTTGCTGCTCCTGCTGGAGAAGTCAAGGAGATGTGGATTTGCCCGGCCACACATCCTGCTCCCCTGACAGCAGTACCTGAAATGTCAGGGAGCAGCGAGACCATGATGCAAACAAGGCTGTGGTCCTCATTAAAAGCCTCTAGGCAGCTCTGTATACCTAGGTGGTGCTCCATGTGGCTGGGCAGACCCAGAGGTTTAGCCAGCTTCCAGAAAAGTTTGGAATTGCTTCAGGATGTGGGTGCCAGATATCTAAAAATCCAGGTGGCTGCACTCAGCAGGCTGAATTACCAAGCTGCCTCCCATGGCCCTTCCCAGCTGAGGAACATTTCAGCCTCCTCCTCCGCCTCCTCCTCCTCCTCCTCGTGCAAGAAGAGTTGGTGTTGCAGTTGCCTCTCTCCTCCAGGCAAACCAACAAGGAAGGAATCACTTTCCATCCAGCAGATTTGTACTTAGATGTGTGAAATCTAAGATACTCCCTCCAGTGCTGGGGAGCAAAGTGACAAACATCGAGGCAGGGTGACAGCCCAGCTCTGCTACTTAAACCCAGATGTGTAAAATTATTTTCCCTGGAGGGGAAAACTGGAGGGGCTTAATATGGATAATTGGGCATTGGGCCTTTGCTCATCCTCCTGTGCAGCTCCTTATTTATATGAAGTGGGGATAATACTTCCCAGTGTAATAAAGAATTAATTAGATCAAAGTCCATTTGGTCTCAGTGGTTCTGAAATACTGTTTAGTTAAATGTGAGTGATTATAAGAGTATCTACATGGAAGGCTACTGGTGAGGCTGAAATCAAAGGCTCTGGCCCTTCCTTTTATTAGTCTGATTTTCTGTCTAGTTCCAGCGTTTCACTCAGCTTGAAAGAATGAACATAGAACATGACACAGTAAATCCATAAGCACTTGGAAAAACAAACAGAAAGTCCAGGCAGGTGAAATCCCTCACAAATGTCCTTAAACTCCATTCCCCACCTTGCTCTTCCTTGAAATACTCACGGGATTGCATAAGCAATAAACAATGCTTAGGTTTGTGCCCAACAATTGTCACAACTTCCCTAAAATGCATTCTTATTACATTGTGTCCTACAGATTGTGGAATGGGAAATTGCAAAGTAAACCAAATACAGTGATTTTTTTAATACTCTGGCTAACATTCAACAGACCTTTGCAGCAGAAACAACCTCAGGATCAATCTCTGCCCCTCATCAAGGTTTACAGCTGATTTCCTTCCACAGGACAGAAGGCCACTCAGCAGTCCAGCAAGGAGCTATGAGCTCCTGTTCTCTTAGTAGAAGAAACCACCTCAGGGAAATTCAGAGGCCTCCCAAAGACTTCAGCCCCCTCAGGACAAATGTGAGCTGCTGGAATCACTGCCACTGTCCTATTTAGCCCCAGGGAGGGTGGCACTAAGGGTGAAGTGTCCCCTTGGTCCCTTTCTCTTGACAGCCCTGACTGTGCTGATGCAGGCGAGGAGGTTCTCCTCCAGACTGCAGGAGTGACCAAACCATGGCATTTTCTGCTTCTCATCTGCAATGTCCTTGGCTCAGATGGAAAAAGGAAAGCTGAAGTGCTGCTGCTGAAGTTCTGACTACTTTGCTGGTCAGAATAGTTTTAAAGGAAAGGTTGCTGTCCTGGCAATGCCACGCTCTTCTCAGTGCTGCAGCTGTAGCAGATGCTGTCCAGTGTCACATTTTGGAAAGTTTACAGCTGGTGTGCAGTGTGAAAACAAGACTAAGAAATACGAAAAAAGCCAAACACCT
The DNA here is from genome assembly GCF_026979565.1 of Vidua chalybeata. Classification (NCBI taxonomy): domain Eukaryota; kingdom Metazoa; phylum Chordata; class Aves; order Passeriformes; family Viduidae; genus Vidua; species Vidua chalybeata. The sequence goes on along the minus strand of NC_071570.1, from coordinate 65,590,970 downwards.
TTTAAGGTTTCTGACAACTGTGACCTGTGAAAGAACCAAAAAGAGAGTCTGCCATTTCTGCTTATTTCTGCCTTGTGGGTAGCCTGCTCTTTCAATCTGATTACTTTTAATCAACAGATAAGATGTGGGGTGTACTCAGCCACACTTGAGATTCGGAAAGAGCCTAAAGAGGGAATACAGTGCTGTTCCAGCCTCTCCTTCTCAGAAGCCAAGTGATGTTATCTTTTACAAAATCCCTGGGCAAAGCCCTATTATGCTGCCTTACACCTGAAGCCAAGCAAGCTCTTGCACCCTCTTTCCTGCACCAAGCACATGAAACTCAGGTAAAAGTCACTTTTCAAAAGCTGTGCTAGAAATAGTGTGTTAAAAGAGGATGAAAAGCTCTCTCAAGTCTTATTTTATTTTGTTTTGTTTGGTTTTGTTTTGTTTTGTTTTATTTTAATTCTCCTCTGGGCCTCCCCAAGGTCTAACTCTTTCACCAGCACTGCCAGGCATATATTCGCAGTTGCATCATATGCAGCAGATTACGGGGCCGGTGGAGCTCGGCTGCTGACCAAGCTCGCTCTGCCTGCACTGGGATTCCACAGCCAGCCTTAAATATCCCGGTTATTTTTATCCTCCTACGTAGCACCACCAGAGCCCATCCCACTGGTGGCAAGGCAACAGCTACACAATGTTTCCCTTCAGTCGGGAAGGGAAATGGAAAGAGTTCCAGGCTTCCTGATCACATGGTGCCTGAAGTCAATGAAGAAAATTAGGGGAAAAAAATTAAAAAAAAAAAAAAAAAATCCCCAAAAACCACCCAACTAACCTCCTCCCTCCCACTTCTTTGTTTTGTTTTTTTTTGGTTTTGTTTTGGTTTTTTTTTTTTGTTGTTTTTTTTTTTTTTTTTGGTTTTTCTTTTTTTTTTTTTCCTTCTTTTGTAACAAGCTGGTCCAGCTTAACCCTTGGCACAAAATGCTCCTAAGAGAGAGCGGCCTGTTGGGACACAAGCCAGGAAAGCATCAGGGGAAAGGAAAAAAAAAAAAAGAGCACAAAACCAGAACATAAACACAAGATTGCTGTAGTAATTGGTGGCTCTGAAAAACATTAAGGAAATGTGAGGCTCGTATGAAACATCAGCAGACAAGAAGCAGGGTGATGTCAGATGGCCTTCCAGGATTAGAAACCCTTTAAAAGCTCCCAAGTGCGGAGCTGCCTGTGAAAAACACAGCAGCTCTTCACCGTGGAAGGAGCTGAGGAGGAAGAGCTTTGTCTGAAAAAGTAACTTAACAGCTCCGAGTCTGCTGGTGGGAGAGGGAAAGCAAGCAGGGTGGGAAAATGCAAAACCTGTCCTCTAATTATGTGCTGGGATAATTGCTTCTTTTCTTCTAGCAATCTTTTAAAGATGTTTAAACACCCCGAAAAAGTGAAAGCACACAGTCTGCACAGGCTAGGGCGGCAGATTTTTTGGCTGTGGTGTGTTCACACTGCTCCTCCAGCTTGAGAGGCTTCTAACAGCTCTCAAGCCAGTTTTCTGTGCTCCCCAAAGTTCTGCACATGAGTGTGAAGTGCTTACAGAGAGGCAGAGCTTGTAAAAGCCTTGCTCTTTGTTAAATAGCTTTCTGTATTACAGAGTGAGAAAGCCATGGCCACTCTTCAAAGTGAAAGACCCTTGAATTTAGTACACTGTATTCTGTATGTGGGTTGTAGGTAGGTGGGGTGCTAGGCAGGTTTTAGTTTCCCTCCTTTCCCCACACCAGCTTTCTGGAGAAATGAAGAGAGGATTTCAAGATGAAGTTTTATTTTGTGGGATGAATATGTGATTAAAACAATGCCTTGTGCTGCCTTGGGATAAGCTGATTTCAGAGAACGGGGTCCTAAATACCAAATACTTTTTGCTTAGGGAAATGGTTCTCAAGTTCTCCCTGGTTTACACCTACCAGCACTGTATGAAGACGCTGGGATGCATATCAGTTCAGCATCTCTTGGAGGGGAAAAAAAAAAATCACTTTTCCAGCCAGGGAAGCACTGAGTTTGGAAGGCGGCAAGCATACACGGTTGTCCCTTCAGTGACTGAGACTTGTGACCAATTTCCAGCCCCAAACAATGCTTTCCCTACCAACAAGCCTCAGCAGAGAACTCTGCTCCCACCTGTTTCTGCTGCAGGGTGGAAGCAAGGGAGCTGCCCCTGCCCCAGCACACCCTGCCAGTGGTTAGGCTCAAACTGCCTTCTTCTGGCTTGATTCCTTCCTTGTCTCACATCCCTTGGGCAGCGAGTTTCCATGGAGCAGCCTCATCTGGGGGTTTGTGGCTCTGCTGGGGGGGGGCTGTAGCACTCAGGGAGTGCCCACGGGGAGTCCCTTCATCCCCTCGGGTCCCCTGGGGAGCATCTCTGGCAGGTAGGCTGGGAGTGGGCAGTTTGCAGGGTTTGGTGTGTTTGCAGGAGGGACACTGAAAGACAGAGGCCTGAAAATTACCCCTGGCACGGCTTCTGGGCACGAACTGGCCTCCACCACAATCACCCAAGAGGGAAAGGAGGAAAAGATAACACTTCACTTTTAATTTTTGAGCTGACCCAGGGTATTTTTCCTCAGGAGTCTCTCATCCATGGTTGGAAACCACATGCCATAATGGTTTAAAAACATGTGAGGACCTGGGACAAGAAAGATGAATTCGCCACTAATGACAGCAACAATCAAAAAGTCTCCCCACTGCATTTTTTTTCCCCTCTCCCAAATAAATATGTGGCTTGGTGCCAAGGTGCCTGATGAGAGTCCTTAATGAACCAAACATGTTCCACAGCAAGTGTTTTCCCAGAGATGTCTCCTTAATTGCCACAGATGATTTGCTGAATTCTCTGGTAGTTTTATTTTCAGAAGAATTAAAGAGGGGGTGGGGGGGTGAAAAGAGAGGAAGATAAAAACAAAGAAAAAGGAAGGAAGGCAAGGCAAGGCAAGTGAGACATAAAGAAGGAAGGAAACAAGAATAAAGAAATAAAAGAGAAAAAAGTAGAAAATTAACCAGAGAAAAAAGAGAAAAGAAAAAAACATATAAATAGAAAAAGAAGAAAGATGAAAAGTAAGGGAAAAATGGAAAAAAGAAAAAAATGTGAGAAAAAGTAAGCATGACAGAAGAAAAGCAGAGCTTTTAGGGTACAAATATGAAAATATTGAGGGGTTCAGCAAACTCATTACAAGTCAATAGAATTATAATAGAAAAAAAAAGATTGGAAAGAAGGGAATTGTAGTTGCAAAACTGCTAAAGCCAAATAGAAAGAGGCTTTGAACAGAGGTAAAAAAAAATAATAAAAAAGAAGAAGAAAAGAAAAACACTCTCCCACACATTATTTGTTTTTCCTACTTCTTTTGGCTTCTTTCCTCAGGGGAAAACAGAAATACAATACCAGACATTATATAGTTATTAAGGAAAAAAAAAAAATAGCACAGGAGTTTTCTAGCAACTCCCTTAAAAAACAAACGGTGCTAGGCAAGCTCTTCCCAAGGAGTGGAAGTTTGCGATGCAGGGTGGGGAGGGGGCTGCAGGAGGGGAGGAGGGCAGGGCAGCACCCCTGCATTCCCCGGGGACTTCAGAGCGCTCCTCACACATGAATTGACCAATCCAAACCTCTTCTGCCACGTGAATATTATTACAACTGGAATAACAAAGGCACAGACCCAGCTCAGTGACTTTGCCCGGAATGGGGTGTCATCGGCACAGAGTTTTGGGATATGGGTGTCCCCAGCACTCCAGACAGAGCTGCAGCCACCAAGCCAGCCCACATTGTCCTCGGGGTTGTGTCTCCTCTGCTGCGGCTGGGGCACTGCAGATGTTTTCAGGCTGCTTGCAAAAGCAGAACAGATGTGCCATGGCTCTGTCACGGGAAGCAGCTCCAGGTTCTGCCCAGGACGTGGCCCCATTTCTGTGCAGGTGGAGAGAAGGAGGGAGGGAGGGACAAAACCCCGGTCAGACAGACCCCAGGCAGCTCCAGACACAGAGGTGAGGTCACGTCATGGTCATGGCATCCCTAATATGAGATGATCTTCCTCTGGATCCCATCTGGGTTCTCCCAGGAACTGCTGACCACTGGAATTCTACTCCTTCTCTGAGCTCCTCCTGAGGTGTAGGTCTGTGAAACCACTGGCTTGCTGAAAGTGTGAGAAACAAAGGTACAGTCAGGACTGGACCAGCAGAAATTGAGCTGGAACCAAGATGGAAGAACCTACACTGCATGGGCAGAGCTGGAGCCTTGGGAATTTGTGCAGATCTTCCAGCTACAAACTGGGATTCCCTGCCCTGGGGTGCCTGGGTGACCCTGCCTGTTTTTTCCTCAGTGTTTTGCAGAGAGGGAGTTGCCCTTTGGGTGCTGCTGGCCTGGTGTTCTGCATCACTGTGGCAGAAAAGCAGATTCCAAACAAGACCCAGAACAAGCTGCTTTTCACTTGGCTCTTGCGTGCATAGGTCTGTTTGCTGGAAAACTGAAGTTTTGCTGCTTCCTGCATATTCTGATCACTTTTCTGCATCCAGCTGTGCTGTGTCAGCAGGCAAACCCTTAATTTGCTTCAAACAACCCCACAGCTCATCTGTTCTTCCATCTGCCTAAAACTGTGAGAATTCCAAACGCTGTTGTGAGAAGGTAACAAAACCAGCATGGGTCAAACTGGGCAGCGGGGCTGCGTGCCTTGCAGAGGCTGATGTTGATGCTGAAAGGGCAAGGATGAAGGCTGAGAAGTGTTATTTCCATCTAGAACTGGCTTAATTCTCAGTGAAAAGTCAACACCACAGGATGATCGCAGGAAGTTGTCACTGCTTAGGTCCTGCTGCAACCGCTGCAGTTCCCTCAGTGATTTGGGCAGCTGCCAGAGAGTCAAAGAGGATCACTGCTGCCAACAAGAGATGAATTGGGCCCTCAGGAGGAAGAGGGAAATGTTGTTTAGAAGTCAGGAGTCTGCTGCCTGAAAGTCAATACAGACTGTGAGCTGATGCTAGAAAAGGAATCATGTAAGGGCTGTTCCAAGTTCAACTAACTCAAAAGTCAGATATTTCAAAGAACAGCTCAGTGCTGGGCTCTGCTCCATTTGTCATCCAGGGAGAGATTTTGACACTTCCAGAGGGCAGCATGGCCCACCCACAGTCTAAGGCAGTCTGAGAGCCACATCCCTTTCTGCAGGCTGGAGAGCCTGGACTAGGTGGGACTTACCTGCCTTTTGCTCTTCCCTCCTCACTTTACACAAGAGGACCCACTCTGACACTGAGTGCCTCCAAAAGATCTACCAAAGGTTTAACAGACCAACATTCTGTAGTCAGCAAGAGCTTTTAGGCTTTTTTTTGTTGTTGTTGTTGTTGTTGCTCTGAGTACAGTTCAAGGGCCTGGAAGTAATAACTGCTGAAAGGTTGCAGAAGATTGTTTCTACAAACTGAGAGTGGCATGAAATTAAACATCTTTTGATGCTATCTTATAGACTGCCAACAACAATTCCTACCATAAGCAAGCCACCCAATTAAAATGAAAAGTGAATCCCTTAATGTGGTTACATATATATATAAATATATATAAATTTCATGCAGCCAGATGAGCATTTTTATGCTGTTGTTGCATTAGCTGAGGTTTTTTTTTTTTTTACTTATTTTTATCTGTGTTACCCCTCTTTTGTTATTATTGCAATAAATATAATAATTAAAGTCAGAGGGGCAGATAATTTCTTGCACCACAATATCACCCCATGGAGGAGGCACTTCGTGATATGCTGGAGCTTCTGCTGCCATTTCTGTGGTGAGCTCTGTTTTTCAGAGGAAGTATTGCTGATCTGATTTTGTGCACAGGGACATCAGTAATAGACTGACTGTATGTCCCACTAGCAGGAATGCTGCCTTCATCCTTCCCTGCATGTCTCCTCATGCCAGGCTGCTGTGGTTTGCTTCCTCTGGGAAGCCATCAGGGTGGAAATGTCACTCTTAGAGTCACATTAAATATCCTGGTGGCTTTGGAGGCATATTTTGTATGGATTTCTCACTTTTCACATTTCTCATTGGGTGGGGACTGCTTTATGTAGTACCAGACTTGTGAGTTAACACTCAAATGTCCATGTTTGGAGGGCCTAGGGGATTTATCTGCCCTAAAACCAGCACCAATGCTACTAGGATGTCCCAAACAAGCTTCACTCAGTTCACTGGTTGCCCTCCTATAGATTTCAGCTGCCTTTGGATTGTGTCTAAGTACCAAACTGTTCCATGATGGAAGAGACCAAATTTTTGGCCTTTGTTTTGTCATACCCTTACTAAATTTATCTCTGGAAGTGACCTCAGAACTGTTGAATGGCGTTCTCTCTGGCTTTCTAAACAATGTCTTGATTTCACTGAAGGAAAAGGGAAAGAGACTCTTTAAACCAGCAGAACACCCTTTTGTTATATCTCAGATAAATCTGAACTAATCATAAGTCAGCCCATCCGGTCACACCGGCGTCATTGTCTCCAGTGCTGATTAATGGGTCAGGGCTAACTTTAAACTGGCACTTCCTGGTCTGCTGCTCAAACCCTGTTTTAAGTGGTTGCTAAATTGCAGTTTCGCCCTGGCCCACTCTGGGGGAGGCTGAACCAGGGGCTGTCCTGGAAGGGGACAGCTGGCTCCAGGCGTGTGGTGTCACATTATCCACCCAAAAGCTGGCCTGAAACTGCGTCTGAGCACCTGAAGGAGCTTCCACAGCATGGCCAGCAGTGTGGCACAATGAAGGACTCTAAAGAATGAAGGGGGGAAAGAGAAATAAAATCTCAGTGGATGTCATAATGACCCGGGTTTGTTTATGTAATGTAGGGGGCTGAATCATATCTCAGCCTTTCATCACCCAGCCCCAGAACAGTAGTACTTTAATAACAGCTAATGACAAAAATATGGAAAAAATTAGAAGCCAGAGCAAATGAGGAGGGATTTTTTCTTTTTTTTTTTTCCCTGATGCAGTTAAGTTCCCCAAATGCCAGTCATTGTTTATTTTTGTCCAAACCTCCCCCTTCTAATTTAACACCTCAGATTCTTGTTTCTCTTAATGGATTGTAGTTGGGGAGGCTGATTTTTTTTTTTTTAATCTATAAAAGGTATTTAATATTTTGCACTTGCTACATATTTTTGGCAGGTAAGGCTGGAGAAGTTCTTTCCAGTATACCTGATGCTTTATTAAAACCAGTGCTGGAACATGGTCATTAATGTGCTTTCTCTGCTCTTTTGAATAGAATGTGGCTCTCAGACCTCCCACCTAGACTCCATCTCATTAGGCATGTGCGAGATCAAGAGCTTTAGAAACAGAATTGGTTGTTGAATACTTGTGTGACATGGCATGGCAAAGCCCTGTTTTGGCTCTGGAGAGGCAGAATTTTGTTTCCATGGGTTTTCTTTCCTTCCAAGCTATCTTCTTATGCCCACAGAAGGTCTGGATCTTTCAAAGGCAGGAGAGCATTCTGGCTGATGTTCCGTGGGATGTAGATTCCTAGGAGGAGATCCCTGGCTGCAACAGGACTTGTGGAGCAGCTGGATGTGGATCACAACAGCTGGGTGCTGTAACACCATTTTCTAAGTGTCATTGTGGCAGGATTGGATCTTTGTGCCATTCCTGCAAAGATATTTGTCTGATCTGCTCTTGATGGCTGCCATGGTTGGATATTCCTGATGACCTTCTGCACTAAGAGAGTACTCTCACCACAGAAAGATCCTTTAAGGCTTCTTTCTCACTAAAATCACAGAATCATAGAGTTAACTAGGTTGAAAAAGACCTCTGAGGTCATCCACTCGAGCCCATAAATCTAAAATTTAAACCATGGGTTCTTAGACAGCCTGCCACAGAGATGGAGAACAGGCTACTAACTCTCTTAATTTCTTCAGGAATGCTTGCCCTCTTTGGAGTGGGTACCCTGCCCACACTGCAGGAGTATCCCTTGCATCTCCTGAAAGGCACCACAGTTTTGTCCTGAGTTTCTCTTGAAGGAAACCTGAGGAAGGGATATGGAAGGAGAGCTTCCCAATAGATCCATGGGCACCCAAGTGGACCGGAACTAAAAGTTCCTCATGAAAACCAGCTGAACATAAAGTGCCCTGAGGTGCATGTGGCTGTAGGGACCAGCATGCCCTGGTCATGGCAGTGTGATGATTTTCCAGGCTACTTTTATGGAAGAAAAGGGAAGAATGGCAAGGCTCACACAAGAGCTCTGTTACCCATGCTGTGAAGCTGCTGTGGCTGTTCCTGCCTCAAGCTGATGAGCTCTGAACCATTTCTGGGCTAGGTGCAGGCCACAGAACTCAACTGGCAGGCAGCTTGGATCTGAAGAGAAGCCAGTAATGTGTATGTGATTAAATGGTGCCAATTGTCCTCAAGACTGGAGAGCAGACCTGCTAATTTCCATTGAATACTTGTACCCTTAGATTTTGGCAACCACTGGCTTTATAAATATAAAATATTTATATAGTGTGCCTGGAACAGTAGCACAAACGTGGTGTTACCTCCTCTGTCTCCCTCAAATTTCCAGACTGCATTTGGAAATGGGACTTTTTAGAGCAGCTGCTCTAAAAAGCAGTGACATGGCAGTGTGTGAGGGCATTGGCTTGACACCTGCAGGGAGTCAAGCCAAATTTGTGGTCCAAACTCAGCTTGTGGAGTTGGCATGGTGGAAACCAGAGATTGGGTAGGTCCCACTTCTAGAAACTGACATTTTTGTTTGTGAAACTGACAATGGGCTTCCCCTGTGTGGGCCGCTGCCTGCGTGGAGCTTTTCTGGAGTCACCAGCGAGCCAGGGACAGTGAGCTGCTCATAATCACATGCTTCTTCAAGCATGCATTTGAATTGGGAAAAAAAAAAAAGAAAAGGAAAAAAAAAAGAATTTTTCTTAGCAGGGCAATTTAATCAGTATGTTCGGGTCATGCAGAATATGACCTTCAGAAGCCACCAGGGCTGTAATCTTATTGGAGAGTTGGCCTTTGTGCCTCCCAGACATAGATGAAAACTCTGTGGTGCTGCCAGTCTTGAAATGCTGGTGAGGCTGTCTTACAAATGACATGCAAATGCAGTATAAAGATGAAGTTCTATTTGTTTGTCTGGTTCTGGAGCCCTAGACCATGTTTTCAGGCTTTTCTCAGCAACTCTGAGAGAAAAAAAGAATAATTTCATATTGAAATTAAAAAAAAATTACCAAAACAAAAACCCAACCAAAAAGCCTCTGCTTTTGTTTTGTAACTGCTAGCTGACAGGAACTGGAACTTTAAGCAAAATATCACATATAATGAAGTTTGTGATAAAAGGCTTCAAGAGCTGGCAGGTCCACACTGGAGCTCCACTTCCAATACTGACTATTCCCTGTGGCAGGAAGCAGATTTCACAATGCCAAGGAAAGGAGCAGCTTTCTGGCCAGAGGACAGTCTGTAAACACTGCAGGATGCTGAGGGGCTGAGAAGAGAAAACCACCATGGCTGCTCCTCCCAAAAGACAGCAGTTGCCTCCAGGTGAGGCTGGTGGAGATGATGGGTGCCACCTGGACACAGCTCGTGCTTGGGTTGTCTTAGCTCCACACAAATGCCCCAGCTGATGAACCAAACCACATCAGGACTGGATACAGTCTGTATCACCATCTTTCACAGAGGGACCTGCCCATCCACCTTGTCCAGCACAGGCACCTCCCAAATATCTGCTTCTGAGTAGAGCTGACTGCAGCAGAGGTGCTGCAGTCCCAAGCCAGGCCTGGTGGCAGAGGCACCCAGCACATTCCCCAGGGCCACCACAGGGCTGAAGAGAATCACAGAATTCACAGAATGACCAGGTTGGAAGAGACCTTCAAGATTGTTGAGTACAGCCCATGCCCCAACACCTCAACTAAACCCTGGCACCCAGTGCCACATCCAGTCTTTTTTTAAACACATCCAGGGATGGTGACTCCACCACATCCCTGGACAGGGCATTCCAGAACTTTATCACCCTTTCTGTAAAAAACTTCTCCTTAATATCCAGCCTGTGTTTCTCTTGGAGCAGCTTGAGACTGTGTCCTCTGGTTCTGTCAGTGCTGCCTGGAGAAAGAGACCAACCCTACCTGGCTACAAGCACCTTTCAGGGAATTGTAGAGAGTGATAAGGTCACCTCTTGTCGTGGTTTGACATGGAAGTGAATTTTTTTTTCAGGAAGTTGGGTCAAACCAATCAGTGGTCAGGTTTGGATATTGACACCTGGAGTGACCACTGAAAGTATGGACACGCCTCTGAGAACACAGGGGGTTAAAAGCAAGAACTCCCAGGAGAACTGTCTCTTTGGTTCCAGTCGTCAGAGAGTGCAGTGCAGACGCTCCCCTGCCCAGCCACGGGCTGGGTGGGGGAGGGGAAGCCACGCGGCCTTGTCCAGGTAGGCCGAGGGGGCTGAGGGTCTGAAACCCAGCCAGCTCCTGTGGACGGAAGGGTAGAGAGAAGTGGAGATGCCTTTGCCCTCCCCCCCCAAGAGGGAAAGAGACAGAGAGCCTGGCGGCACCTGGAAATCTGCCGGCAGAGGAGAAAGAGAAGGGGGGGGAATGTCCAGCGTGGGAGGCGGAACGCCAGACTGAGGTATCAGCCATCCAGGGAATCTGAACTTTTAACCCTTTCCAGGAAATGAAAGCTTTTTAAAAGTATTACTCCTCCTTGATTTGTAGTAGAAGAGAGATAGTCCGGGACCTGAAATGTTAGAAGAAGAAATATTTAGGTAAGAGGAGATGATGAAGTAGCTTTTAGCTGGACTTTTCTTATTAGCCATGGACTGAACCAAAATCTCCTGCAATAGAGACTGCATTTTAGAGGGATGCAGTGGTGACCCAGGGAGACCTGTTTCAGCTTCAAACAGCACAAGAATGGCGAGAAACGAAGAGAGCTGAAGAAAGAATAGTGATACCCTCTGTCTTTGGGAAGAAGATGAGTCCTGTTTTTAGACCCCTCGGCCCCAGGGGAAAATGGGGGGGACTGTAGTCCCAGGATGAGAAACTGAACTGTTATATCTTTAGGTCCGTGGCAAAGCATCCTTAAAGGAGCCCTATGAGCAGTCTGTCCATGCACGGTAGTGAGAGCACTGTGACATAGAATAGAAAGTGTCACACTGGCAGATTTTTTTTCTTTCGGGCGGTGGCCATGTGTGACAGGGAAACACAGGGTGGCAGCTGTGTTTCCTAGGGGGTCTGTAGTGCAAGAGAGACTTCTCTCTCCCTTAATCGTTTAAGTACAGATTACCTGAAGAGTAGTAATTTGATCAAGAATCCCGGGTGATGTTTCATGGCTGGGTGTTTTTAGAATTAGGAAGAAGAGGGGTGGTTTAAAAAGTCTTCATCCTAGATTTAGTTTATGTGTTTTCTGTATTAGTAGTAGTTTAATAAAGTTTTTTCCTTTACTATTAAGCTTAGGCCTGCTCTGCTCTGTTCCTAACATCTCACAGCATTTATTTAAAAAAAGTGCATTTTCATGGGGACGCTGGCATTGCGCCAGTGTCCAACCATGACACTTCTGAAGCTGCTTTTCTCCAGGCTAAACACCCCCAGCTCCCTTAGTTGTTCCTTGAAGGCTGGGGAAGGAGTGAAGGAGAAGGGAGGATGGAGCTCTTTGATTTTCAGGTCCTGCTTTGGCATTCCCCTGTTGGAAGAACACTTTGGTTGTAGCAGAAAGGGTTGGGTAGATAAGCAATAACTACTGTCCTTGGATATCCTACATCCCCGTGGAGAAAGGAAGTGGCAGGGCAGGAAAGCCTGCAGGGTTACATGTGCCAATGTCCCCTTCACCCTCCTGAGGGTGGGCAGCCAGCCTCTGGAGGCGCAGCAGATCAGCTCCCCATCACTCTCTGGACTCCAGAAGGGGTAACCCCAGTGTGGAGGAGGAAAGAAAAATTAGTCAAAAAGGAGAAAGGCTCCTCACTTTGGGCAATGGAAATGAAACTTATGACTTGGTTTCTGAGAGGCCCATCTGCCAGAACAGCCGTGCCTGTTGCACAACCTGCTGCTGTGGGCAGATAACTGACTGACCACAGCTTGACAGCACGTGGGACAGGGTGAACCCTCTGCTCTGGAGCTGGATACGGTGCTCAAAACAAAACCATCGCTGTTTTCTCATTTGCTGCCTACCTGCAGCAGCCAGACCTGCAAGAAGCAGCCAGCCAGGCACAACTGGTGACTGCAGGACAAGGCAGTGGCTGCAACAGCTTGTAATAGTGCAAAGGAGTGGTTACCAGTCACTTATAGCAAGGTAAAGGTAAACACTGAGGTGGTATGGGAAGCCACTGGTGATGTGATAAGGAAGTGTCCTTGGCCATAGTGTTTTAATAGATACTTTGTGAGCAACTGTTGTTAAAACCTTCAGAGAAATTTCTCCTATAAATGGAAAAGACTCCTGCAGTTTATGTGTACTGCATATTAATGCCTGTGCAGGATACCTAAAGTTTCCATTTTCCCTTGACTCTCTTCCCTCTCACAGTGTTGGGCTGTGTAGTCTCTATCAGTGACCACAATCAGCTAGCTCCACGAACTTCTGCTGATGATGCAGGGTCAGGTTTTTAAAAAATAGGAGTAATTTATCCTCCTATCGCCCTGTGAACTCTGAGTCTCTCCTGACCTTTGACTGCTGTGGGTGAGCTGTTTCAGCTGAACCCACCTTGCTTATTTTACACCTGAATGTCTTAACAACCTCTTGTCAGGATTTTCCAGAAAAAAAAAGGACAGCGACCTAATAGACACACCTTCTCCAGGCTGTGAACTGCATTCTCCCAGTCTGGAGGAGCTCTCTTCCACAAAAAAAAAGGTCATTCTTGCATTTTTAACACTGAAGTTCTCTCTCAGGAACAGCCAGGGGTTGTGAAGGGTTGGATATTCAGCCAAGGAGAGTTTATAGGTTCACATATAGCAGAGACTCATCACTGTGTGATTTCTTGTCAAAAAAACTCCATTCCCTGGCAGGATTTGTTCATCTCTGTCCTCCATCAGCCAGGCAGCCTTCTCAGCTTCACCCATCACCAGGAAGGCTTTGGTATCAATCAACAAAGTTTTCCTGACTCCTCAAACATTTCTGTTGTGCATACCCTTATATCTTTGTAGGGCAGTGTGGACTTAATAAAAAACCATTATCCTTGATATTTTGTATTTTAAGTCAGCCCAAAATTGGAATATTTGTGTAGCAGGTTGCACATTCTGTTTAGCTTCTGATTAAGTTCCAGCTTGAGTAACTGGATTCTGTTGCTCAAAATTTTTCCTGCAGTTTCAATTAGATGCAACCATTAAATTTTCACTTCCTTTTCTGAGCTCTTGGGTAATGTTAGTGTGCATTGTTCAAACTGTTGCCCTCCATCATCACAGAGATGCTTGCTGTGTCCTGATGGATGATGCAATGTCATCCTTGCATGTGGCTTGCATATCACTTTGCTGGATCTATGAAGTGTTTTAAGATAGTTGCATTGCATTTTTGGCAAAAATTCCTTATAAATCATTATTATCATCAGAGTGGTACTCTATAGCAGTCAAAGTCAATATGTGCTCAGAAAAAAAAATAGTTAAAGAAGCTGAAAATTAAGTTTAGAATTCAGGCTATGCAAAAATCGCTCTGGCCCACATTACTGAAAATCTTGGCATATTCATTTGGTTTGGGAGATAAATTGTATTTCATGCTCTCCCACAGAAGAATTATTCTTGGGTTAAGATGTATGATCTTAAAGCCATTCATTGCTTTGTAGGTCATGGCAGTTCCTCATTTTATACCTTGAGGGTTTTTTTTTTTGGTTTGGTGTTTGGTTTTTTTTTTTTTTTTTTTTTTTTTGTTTTTTGTTTTTTTTTTGTTTGTTTGTTTGTTTGTTTTGTTTTGTTTTGTTTTTTTTTTGTTTTTTGTTTTTTTTTTGTTTGTTTGGTTGTTTTGTTTTTTTTTTTTTGTTTGTTTTTATTTTGGTTTGGTTTTTCTTTTTGGTTTGTTTTTGTGGTTTTTTTTTTTTTTGTGTGTGTTTTGGGGGTTGGGTTGGTTTGGTTTGGTTTGGGTTTTTCTGTGTTGAAGGAGGGGCCAAGTTTATGGTGAAGAAGATTTAGTTCCCACTGTAGCAATGGGACTGATGGAGCACTTCCTGAATGAAAGCAGGTCTTTAAGTCCATGTATTAGGAACTGTGGGTCCTCATCTAATTAAGTAGAAATGGAATATAATCAATGAGAACTGAAAATTACACTGCAAATTAATTTTTGCCCTGTCACCAAAGCCTTGTCATTAATTGACAGGCACTCATTTAATTTTCAGACTGGTGTAGTTAATTTTATCTTTTAATCTGCTTACATATCTTCATCTTAATTTCCAAAGTTGCTTGAGATGATCAGCAGTAAATTTACCAGATTTGCAACTTGTCTGTAGATTTCTTCAGTGAAGATCTTGGACAAGTTGGTTTATAGACCACTCACTGTGGGCTGCTGTGATTTCAGTGGTGTGACACTGAAATCACAGAGTTACAGAGTTCACTGTACAGAGTGAACTTACAGAGTTCTCTGCTCGTGGGTATTCCAGGCCAAAACTGCATTTTCCCCACTCAGTTCAGCCATACTGCACATTGTAATCCCATTTAAAGATGGTTTAATAAGGGCTAATAGACGACCAATAAATGGCATTAACAACAACTGGGCTTTGAGTATATCATCTTTAAATGGGGATTTACCTGTCCATTCAGATGACTGCTGCATCTGTCCTGCTTGCTTAGCTTTCACTAGAACACTGAAGTTGTGCTGATTGTTTCCATAACAGGCTCCAGCAGCATCCTCAGCCTCAGCTGTGACCTGTAATGATTAGGTAAGGTTATCTCTGAATTCCTTTTGGAAACTGCCACTGTCCTTTCTGATGGATGCTCAAGCCTACAAAGGTGCTGAAGTGGGTTTGTCTGTCTCCTGCAGGAGCACCTTCCCTTGGAGAGGAAATCCTTCACCAAGAGGCAGGAAAATCTCTTGCACTGTGGAAGAAGTGCTTTCCTGATGAAAGCAGACAGCAGATCATCACTGTGCTTGCAGCTGTACAAACACACTTCTCCTCCACCACCTCCTGGGGACAGAGGGGTTTGTCCAAAATGCTGTAATCAGCTGGTGACAAAGAAAGAACCAGACCAGCTCAGCCCATTCTTCTGCCCCAGCCATTCACAGGCACACCTGCAGCTCTTTAAGTTAGATTTTCTTTTTGAGCTTATTTCTGGGCCAAGGTCTGACTAGGGAAGAACTGAATACAAGGTAAATAACCCGGAGGTAGAAAAACGTGTTGCACAAATAATAGACAATATGTACTTCCTGACATTTGCATCACCGTCACCTCTTACAAAACATGCAAATGGTCTGGCAAGGGGGTGAGTTCTCTGTGTATGAATGGAAAGCAAACAACAGATGAAAGGAGAAGAGAGGCAAACAGGCTGATGAGATGATGCTTTTGCCTGAGAAACCTCTTGTGAGTGAGTGGCACTCTCCGCCAAAAAACTAAACCTTCTGTGAAGAACACAGTGACTCACCAGCTCTGAAAGAGGCAGGGAATGGGATAGGGACTGACAGACAAGAGGGGGAAAGGAGGGTGAAGAGCAAGTGGAGACCATCTATCAGCTCTGTTTATCAGAGTTCTTTCAAACCTGATAGAGAAGCCAGCTTATGCTTTATCCGTGATGCAACTTTGACACAGTTTTTCCTCTTCTCTTTGCATCCTGTCATGTGCTGGGATAATAGTAAAACCAGAGTGCCTTCAGGCACTGTCAAACATTAACTCTTGCCCTTCTCCTCTTCCCCTCTGAGGGCTCTGCCCCTGCCATTCTCCCAAGGCTTGATTGACTAAGAGAGCACATTTGGTATGGCAGCAATGAAGGGAACAAGTGAAGGCTCAGAAGTGGCCAGACTATCCGCTGTTTTGTTCCCTGCCATTTTCATCCTGACTTGGACTCTCCAGTTTGATCTCCCAGTACAAACACTGCCATCAACAACAGAGCCATGCTGAGGCAGGATTCCCTGCCGGGCTTGTACAAGCACTGCAGCCTTGAGGTTCAAATCTCACAAGAACCATATTTTTCTCCACAGAAATCCCTGTCATTCTTCTTCTTAGTCTCCAGGACTTGAAATCAACCATGGTCTTCACTCCCAGACCTCCACAACCCAGCCGGCTGCCTCTCGGAAAGCAGCGGCCAAATCTATGGATGAGCAATGATTTTGTTTTTTCCCTTCCCATCATTTTTGTGATTCACCTTCTGACCTGGTCAGACCAGGAAGAGGAAAGCCATGAGTCACAGAAAGGAATTGGCCATGCACCAGTGGGAGCCATAGACACATCACTAGCCCTCTCCTACAGCTGTGTTTTTCATCTTCATGCTGCACTCCCATTATCAAGGGACTAAATTAGTCCTCTGTCTTATATAGTCCCTCTAAGGTTTTTGGGAGGGATGGTGGTCCAAAAGCCCAAAATCATCCCCAAGTAACAGACTCTCCACAAAGCAAGTGAGACAAGCACTTGAGTCCTTCTACTCAGCCTCCTTTTTGCATGTTGCCCCTTCTCCACAAGTGAGCATTTGTGCCTGGATTTATGGATCTGGAGGGCTGCAGCAGCTCCCCTCTGGGGCCAGAATGCAGCTCTTGGTTACTGGGCTGTGAAATCTTCTGCCGGGAATCATTTCCCTTTGCAAAGTAGCAGAAGGTAACTTGGAAAGAGCTTTGACAAGTCAGACACCTGTTGCTGTTAACTTCTGTCGTGTGCTGCTCGGAACACAGGTTTAAATGTTGCCCTGTTTCATCCTGAATCATCCTGGTTTCTGTGCAGCACCAAAGTCTTTTAGCAGTCTGGACAGGAGCAGTATCCTGTTCTGCATGACTGGCAACACTCAGATAGACAAACCAGCTTCTTTCAGCCTCAGACCTAAGTTTATAGTTTAAGCCCAGCACTAAGGGTTTGGAGTGCTTGGAGGAGAGGAAAAGGAGAAGCAACCTCCTGCTGTGGTGAGAGAAAAGGAGGAAACTTGTTGGAGCATATGAAGGAGTATTTGGCAGGTCTTTGGGTGATAAACCCACAAAGCATCTCTGCAGGAAAGTGAATTCATTCATCCTGGTAGAAGGTTTTTTATTAAACCCTCTTTGAGCAGTTGAGTGGGCTTTTGCCATCAGAAGATACAGCTTGCTTTCTTAGGCAGCGGGCTGTAACTAATTTTGTAAATCTTCCTTCAGCCATGTCCCTCTGACAGATCCTTCTTAATATTTCCCCAGTTCACAAACCTGGTTGCATATGAACATTATCCCATAGATGTTATACATATGGATAAAGCTCCCATCCTATGACTACTTTGGCGTCAGACTCTTGTTCATGTCAAAATAAGAGTTTTAAACATTTCTCAGTGCCTTGGTTGGGACTTTGCAGCTGCCTGCAGAAGGGCAAAAAATAGACCCCGACTTTCCTGAGACCAGGTCTCTCTTCACCTTCTTGCATCATTTATCTGGTCCACACAAGCAACTCAAATGATAATCTGGGGTTTTCAGCTGTGTTGGCAGGACGTAGCAGAGCTGAATCATGAGGTCCTAACCATAAGCTGTCTGTCTTTCCACAGGCAAGGACACAGACCCTCTTCCATTCCTGGGCACTGTGCGCCAGCTAAGCTCTGCAGAAGGTCCTCAGAGTCCAAATCAAGCAGGCAGTGGGCAGCAATCAGGGGGAAATGGGCAGATTTGGAATGCACCCTCAAGGAATTGCTCCTGCACATGAGCTGAGATGGATGAAGATTTTCTACATCAAATTGTTAAGGCTAGTCCTGGGCCTTTGTGACATGTTGTGATTCTCAGGGCTATCCTGGAGTTAGGCTCCATGATCCTTCTGCCTCCCTTCCAACTCAGCTTATTCTATGGCTCTGTGGTTCTCTGATCTTTTAATGGAATGGAAAGGACTACTGGATGAGAATCATCACACCCCACAGTATGTCCTCTGACATGTGTCACTGGAAAGAATTAAGCAGAATTTGTCAATGCAGGTTTGCCTTTGAAGGCAACAAACCTCAGTCTTGCTTTGCAGCTGATGGACAAAAGCTCATTAGGGTGTTTTTTTTTTTTTTTTTTAATGTGTGTGCATGTGTGCTTATGTGACCATGGACTTGAAAGGCAGGTTGCTGTGTGGCAAAGACAGCTGGCAAAGCTTCAGGGAAGCCAGGAGATTTCTGGAGCTTATGGAGGGCAGCTTCATGATGCATGCAAGTCATGAACTGATTAGAGGAGAAGCTTTGTTAGACCTGACACTCACCATGAAGATGGAAGGTTGAGGGCAGGGAACATGAAGCTGTGATGTTTAGGAGGAGTGAGCAAGGCAGAATAAGCCTGGACTTCAGAAGAACAGATTTACCCTGTTGCAGGGAACCTGCTTGTAGCAAGCACATTTCTCTCTCTCAAAATTTTTATAAAAGTACACAGAGAGAAATAAAAGAGAAAACAATTTCTATTTCTACTCCTTGTTTTTCTCTTGTAAAATGTGTTTAAAGAATTATTTATCTAAAGTAAATAGTTAGTTAAATCATGGTGGATTGTTTGAGCCTGATGGCCAATCAGATCCACCTGTATCTAAACTCTAAAGAACAAAATCACAAGTTGTTAGTTAAATATAATAATTAGAGAAAGTAACATGTAGTTTTTAAGATCCTCTTTTATATAGTATATTAATGTATTATAACATAATTTTAATTAAAAAATCATTCAACCTTCTAAACTAAGTCAAACATCATCATTCTTCCCATTAAGTTCACCAACATCTACACCACCTGCTTGTCACAGTCTCATGGAAAACTGCCCTCGGGGCATCAAAAGGATCCAGGAGAAGCCAGCTGATGTTCCATGTCAACTTCTTTAAAGCACAAGAATGGTCTGCTGCAAGGTATAGGCAGCTGAGCAAGGCTGGCAATGGGTCAGCACAGAGAACATGGAGCTCCTTGGGGAGAGAAGGACTCAGGGGCAGAAGCAGGGACAGGCTGCTCAGAAAATGCAAATAGGAGTGGGATCAGGAAAGCCAAAGCTCATCAGGAGCTGAAACCATTAGACCACACAGGGGACAACAGTATCTATCTATAAGAATGTGGCAGTAAAAGGAAACCTAAGAATGTTGCAGTAAGGTAGGAAAATTATCAAGAAAAGCCTTATAAACAAGGCCTGCTCTGTCATTACTTCTAAGTTAAGCTAAGTAGTTTGCAAGTTCCCATGTGAAAGCAATCTTGTTGTGAGCAGTTCATTACCATAACAATCTATTCATGGGTAAAGAGCAACTTACCTGTATAAACTGTTTTCACACTGTTAGATAGAAAAATGAAAACTCACAAACAACTTCCCTGCATGTATGCACTGAGAGTTTGACCAGTCAATACAGAAAAACAACTTGTTACTAATCAATAAAGTAATTGGCAGGAAAACTACTGACCAATTGGAGTCCCACACGAGGTCTGTAAAACTGTATACAAACAAGTTATGTGAATAAAGAAGGGGCTTTTTCCACCATGAAGAAAATGGAGTCTGTGTGATTTATTCCCATATAAGACCACAGGTTCACTGCTCAGTGGGACAGAGACCCAGAGGTGAAGGCTTCAGTGTTCAGTGGCTCTAGATCCAACAGGACAGGTTCTTTGGCAACCTGGCCTCATGTCGAAAGCTGGACAGGATAAAGGGCCCTTCCAGCTGTGTTTCTGTGACAAGACACAGAATCAGTGTCTGGTTCTGTGTCTGACTTTTTCTATGTATTTTTGGGTGTTACTTTTAGGTACTCAGCTAGAGGGTCAGGCTGTCTACTTCAAATTTTTTTCCTGGGTCTGAAAGACACAGCTTGAAACTGAGTGAAAAAAAATTTATTCCTATTCATCTTCATGGAGCTTATAAAACTAAAAGGTCAAATTCTGCTGTGCTGATTTGGTTGTAGTCATGAAGGTAGACTGTGCTGGTGTTCCACATTAGAAACTCAGGTCAAATTTCCTGTTAGGAACTCTGATTCCTGAAGAGCCACCACTGAGGCATGGCCATTCTTCATCTAGATGAAGGAAAGGATCCCTATGCTCCCAGGTGACTATTAAGCAGCCAGTCCAACTTCACCATTGACAGGTGGGATAGTTTTTGTCATAAGAAACTCGTCAAAGTCCTAAATTATGGTGAGTTTCCTTAGGAATGGGGAAAGGCAGAGGTGTGTAAAATGGGCTTTGAAACCAAACTGTAGCACCAGTTTCACAACAGGGATGAAGCCAGCACTCAAACTCACCTTTCCCAGACTCAGGCCTTGGTCTTAGCTTTTCAGCCCACTTTTTTTTTTTTTTTTTTTTTTTTTTATCCGCTCTGTTTTCTTTCTCCTAGCTGTCAAAGTTCATGCCACAGGGCAACGTGTTTGGATATATTTGAGCAGTTTAGTGTGAATTTTAATTTCAGAGTTATAAATGTCCTAGTTAGGACAGCATGAGAAAGTCTGGTTCATCAGTGTTGTTTTCAGATTGAGCCAGATACATCAGAGACAACACATCTTGAGTTTATATCTCTGATTTTCTTTTCTTACTAAAATAAAAGGGAATTTGCACATTACATACCATTGTTTATGCTAAGAAATATTTTCAGTGTACCAAGGGTGTGTTATGTTTCATTCCTTCTTGTTTCTGTGTAGCACTGTTAATTCTATCCAAGTTGCCATCAAATACATATTTATTTTCTCAGGGGTACCCAAATATTTCCAAGGTGGAGTGAGAAACAGAAAGTTTCACAGCTGATATGTGTTTCCCCCTTGGAATGACATCATTGTTTAATTCCACCAGATTTTTTGCTCTTTATACCATTTTGATAGGAAGAGAAAGCTGTTGCCCTTTGCATTAAGGTGGAGAGTTTTAAAGTGGCTGAAATCAAAGGGAAAGTAGAGCATGATGTAAGAAATCAGTCTCTGTACATACAAATTGTGCTTTATAATCTAACACATCAAGTTATGTTTTTTCATAGTAATCCCAGGATGAATTCAGATGAATCCCAGAAAAAAGAATTCTCACTCTTGGTCTTTTTAACACATGTGTGTGAAGGTCAGTTTCAAGAGGTTCTTTAGTAATTGAACTTAGTCTTAAACATACTCATCTATGAAAAATGAAAGTGATGCAATTTAAAAAAAAAAAAACGGAAAACTAGATTACTAATTTTTTTTTTCCCTACAGCCAACATATGGCTTTAGAGACACAGACTTACAAAAAATTACTTTTACAAAAATCAGTAACATAAAAAACCATGATACAGAACAGCAACAAGTAGTGTTAAATCATGTAGTGATGTAATTTTGTCACCAGCTGGTTCAACCTGTGAACGAAATGCCACTGATTATGAAGCAGCAGAGATCTGTCCCCTTTAGTCAAGTAACTCCAGGAGTCTGCACTGAAATGCAATTAAATAAAGCATTTTGCTGTGGGCAATTGAAATTAACCCTGATGCAGGCAGAAAATTTTGGCTATACCCCAGATGCTGCCCATATTTGAAGATATAATCTATGAGATAGTTTAGGGTTGTTTCTGTGGATTAGAAAGGGAGGATCAGAAGCAGAGCCTCCCATTGATTTAAGTTAACTTTTGCCTCCTAA
Organism: Vidua chalybeata; assembly: GCF_026979565.1. Classification (NCBI taxonomy): domain Eukaryota; kingdom Metazoa; phylum Chordata; class Aves; order Passeriformes; family Viduidae; genus Vidua; species Vidua chalybeata. Next base: position 65,569,433 of record NC_071570.1, on the reverse strand, counting down.
AAGGTCTTTCAAATGTCTCTTACAAGCAGTTTGAAAATAATTTTTTGGGACATCTGCAGATTAATTGTCTTCTTTATTTTCAAGGAAACCTTCTTTTGTAAAAATTGCATATTTGCCCCCATTTTTCACTTTCTCATGAAACACCAGAACAATCTGAGAGCAGCACACTGCACAACGATGTTGAGTGAATTCAATACCAAATTTTCCCATCTAAAAAGAAAAACAAATACTTGCTTTCCAGTCAGCCCTTGAACTTTTTATATTCCTCTTTATTTATTATTTCTTTCCTAAGTGGAGTCAGGACGTGGTTAGAGATTGGTAGGAAATAGGGATAGAATGATGTAAACTAAATAATAACTTAGAAAAGAAGAAGGAATATTTAGAACCCTTGAAGTCAATGATAAACTACTCCTTGACTTCCAGACAGGAGCAGGTTAACAGAAATGCAAGAACAGCTTGTATTAGACATGTGGTCCATGCAGGCCCAAGAAAACACGGAGGGAAAAGGGAGGCTACACCTCAGAGGAAAACAAAATTATCCACATAGCTTTTTGCTGAGTGAGTGAATCAACAAGTCAGCCAGCATCTGCCCTGCTCATTGTCTTGGCAAGAATCCTTGTGGCAACAATGTCATGTAAACTTTTATTTGGAGAGGCTTTGAATTGGCTAACTAGGAAAAAAAAAAAAAAAGTTTAAAACAAGAAGTGCAGAAGAAGCGGGAAAATTCATAGAACTCAGAATTTAGATTTTCAATCAGGCTGTCTATATAATGGAATGGGCAACAGAACTTCCTCATGAGATTACTATTTAAGCAGTTCCCCAAGATGTTTGCAAACACATCTACAGAAATCCTCCTTTCCCATTATCTGGGATGGTGTTGGGTGCATTCCTCGAGGCACTTGTCATAGTCAGTGGACTTTGCAAAAAATGGTGTGGCTTCAAATCGTACGTCTGCTTGTATTAATTTCAAATTCCCTTCCTTGGCTTTCATTTTAACATTTAATTTGGGCCTCTCTTGTCCTGAAGCATGTTAGATCTCTACAGATTTCTTCTTCAAGAGGCACAGGAGTGGTTCCTAGTGCTCCTCTGGTTCTGGGCACCACGTGTAGGAGCAATGACCCTCAAAGTCTGGTAACAGCTGGGGGTTTCAGGTGCCTCACCTGAGCCACATAAACGGGATGGATTTTCACTCACAAGCAAGCAGTTGTTTGAAAATCACAAAAAAGCATGAATGAATGCTGCAGGGAACATGACAGTACTGGTAGGTGACTGCCTTCACAGCCCAGCTCATCCCAGTGAGCAGCTCTGAAGGAAAAGTGAGGTGAAAATATGATCAAAGACACCTGGAGACATGGTAGAAATAGGCAAATTAATGCCTGACAGCACAAGATGCAGTCCATTTCCCCACGCTCTAGTCAAGATCTTGAGTACTTTATTTGCTGTTCAGTGTGGCTCCATTTCTATGTGGCAGAAAGAAAGTGCTGACCTGACCTCAGACATGCCATTTCACCAGTTTTTACTTCCTTTTGTGGATTTAGTAACCCTGGGTTAAGAAAGTGAGTGAAGCTTTAAAGTAAATGAGTCTGCCTTTTCAGTGGCATCACTTAGGACAATAACCTCCTCTGCTATTTTGTGCTCTTTGACAGGCAACGCTGAGCATGGTAGCACGTCTTCTGCATTTCCTTTGCCATTAGATTTCCTTTAGTCACCTTTAGGCTGGCTTAGAGTTCCTCTAGACTCCAGGGAGGCAGAAATGCTGGCAAGTGCTCAAAGGATACTGAGGATCACCTCCCAACTTTTGCAATCTCATTCTTTCTAGATTTCCCAAAAAATGACAAATTCCCCCATCAAAGCTGCATTTCAATGCTGTAAGGCACTTTAAATAATTTACCTGGTTTTCAAACATCCTACAGAAGTAGATCTAGGAACATTACATGAGAATTTCCACAAATCATCAGAAGAAGGTTGTGTCCAGGGAGAATGAGAGGCTCTTTTCCAAAATTTTCTGCTTTCGAGCTAGATAAATTTGGTAAGTCTTCCCCCGACCACCCCAGCCATGATCACATAGGCCTGTTGCTGCTTTTTACTTCCCAACATGAAAGCAAACCTGAGATCTGTTATCTCTTGTAACTCACTGGCAGCCCATGGCTCATCTGAAGGGACAAGCAGGAATTGTTGTGGCGCTGGGAGAAAGTCTCTGTTTGACAGAGAAACCTTCTGCAGGATTGTGGCTGCTCAACATGGGCTGTATTTTTGTGGCTCTCAGGGAAGAGGACATGCATGTATCTAGACAGAAAATCAAAGTGGCTGCCCAGAAGTCCAGAAGCAGCTTGTGAATTGTGGAGGAGAGAGTGTCCCCTGCCTTCACACACACACACAAACAAAGCTGAGGTGTTTACGGAGCTGCACGCATATTTTTTGGTCTGTCAGACACTCCCTGTGTGTGGCCTATTGTTTGACTGCAAGTTCTAATAAATAAGAGCTGACATTCAATAGAAGCCTCTTATTCCCCAGCTGCACAGGATGGCAAACCAAAGCTGGGGTCAAATTCCTGGGGGCGGTGTGTGTGCCGTGTTCTGGGGACTTTGCCACAGCAAAGGTGGCAGCTTTTTGTCTGTGGGGAACTCACTGGCCGTCTCTGGTGTATCTGTGCAGCCCCCTGCACTGCCCAGCTGTGTCACAGAGGCAGTTAGAGGCAGAGAAACGAAGCCTTGCAGCCTCCAGAGGAGGGAGGTCTGGAACAATTTGGACTGTGAGGGCAATCTGGAGCTGTGGGCAGCTCTTTGGTGGTGGGAAACCAAGCTGGGAGCTAAGAGATGGCAGGGGAGAGAAGGTGGTTTTCTGGGTGAAAGGAGATGGTGCATTTGGGGCACAGCTCTGATTCTGCTCCTTGTGCAATGGGAGGCAGGCAATGATTATGGATCTGTCTCTAATGAAAAACATGGGTTATTCAATCCCTTTGAGAAACCAAGTGCAGAATTATAACATGCTCAGAAAAGCCCATCTTTGGAGATTTACTAATGAAAAACAAATAAAAGAGAAAGGTCAGCTGCATTTAATGTTATGTGTTATAGTTGTATTAATAATGTGGAAACCTAAGTGAAACACCCTTTCAAAGCTTTTAGCTCATTGTCCAGTCTGTGAAGTATTTTTTTCTCTATAATTGTGGAAGATCAACTCTGCCTGTTTCATGGGGCACGTTCCCTCACCCTATGCAATCAAACAATAACCCCCACAGACACAAAACAAGACAGAACACATTCTCCCTGAAAATGCACACCAGAAGACACGGGATCAGCACTTTTGGCTCTTGGTCTTTGCCAACCCACAGTGGGCTGTCAACAGGGACCTGCATTCCCAGGTGTAGAAGCAGCATCAGCCACGGGATGTTCTCAGGGACTGGAATGGGAGGAAGCAAGCATCAGATCTGACAGATTCCTTTTTGGCTAATGGCCAGGTGAGCAGGAAGAGCTGTGATGTCTGAAAAGAACCCCAATGAGCACTGCATGCTGTGACCAGTTTTCCTTGTTACTGTCCAAACTTGGCTGAAGACCAGGCTGGCCATGAGATGGACAAACAAATACAAACCTCTCATGCATGTCATGTTCAGTGGCCACTGCAGGCCCCTGGAGCTGCTCAGACTCACAGACCCCAGCTGCCAAGGGTGTTTAAAAAAATACATTTGAAGCAAATCTCCAAATTCTTGAAGTGTTAGGGCAGAGATCTCTCCTTCCAGGGATTTTATCCAAAGACTGGTCCCACTTGCTCCTGTGTTATACAATTTCTAAGAAATGAAAATGTCACACTGTCTCCTTCTGGAGACATGAACAAGGTTAAAAAAAAAAAAAAAAAAAAAGAGAGAATAAAAAATGCATGTGTTGTAGTCCCACCTTCGGGCTTTTATCTGCTTTTCTATACTGCAAGTTGACACCAAATACAGGAACAACAAATGCACTTCTTCCTCTGAGAATCTGCTCTTCACTGCTCTGTGGGACTCTTGCTGCAGTTGCATGGCAGAAGAAAGAGGTTTTTGTATCATCACACACAAAAATATAAATAAACTTTTAAAAAGAGCTGCAAAAAATATTTACTTTTTCCATAGAATTATTCAATTTTCATAAAGTTTCTTGGTTTCCTTGTTAAAAAAAAAAAATCCCTCTTGGAAAGAAAAAAGAAACAGTTGTCCCATACCATCTTTCTGCCACAAGGCAATTTCCTTAAAAACTCTTTCATAAAAAAAAAATCACTTTTTAATTTTTAAAATTTATTATTACTTTTGGTCCCTTTTGCACTGCTGGAGAAAACTAGGGGATCTTGGGTGGAGGTTCTAGTTCTCATATGAGTAATAGCCTGCAGCTTACTTAAAGTTTCCTCTACAGCACATGCTGTATTTTGCTTCCCTCCCTTCCTTACATCCGTGTGCTGTGGTGCCTTGCACTTCCAAACAGCAGCTGTGCCGTGGCTCAGGAGAGACCAGGGATCCAAAAAATCTCATGTTAGCCCACCCTTTTCTCACTGGTACAGCCTGCACACAGCAAACTGCTCAGCCCAGCTACATTTGACCCTGGCCCTACAGAGTTTTGGAGTGCATCAAGTCTATTTCAAGGAAAAGGGGAAAAAGGGACATCCTTCTGCTGAGTCCCACAGCCCCTGGGGAGGGTTTTGCTGAGGAACTCCTCTCAAGATGTGTGCAAGGCTATGGAATGCCAATTGCAGTGCATCACAGCCTATGTTAGAGGGGATCATTCTTAAGCAGGGATGAAAAAACCCAGAGCTGAGTGCATTCCATACTGACATGGCCTGTCAGGGCAGCTGTTTTATGAAACAGGCTGGGATAATGGGACTGCACTACCCTGAGGTTGGATAGAAGCCTGTTTTGCATACTGTAAAGCCTTTTTATTGCTCTTCGCTCAAGAGTCCATGCATGCTGTTTCTAAGGGTTCAGCATTATCTGTCAGAATAAAAAGGGGGAAAAGTTATGGTAAAATTAGCAGAATTAGTAAAGAGACAAATATTGTATTGGTTTTGACAAATTTTTTTTTTTTTAATGTGTACTTCCTTGTTGTGGAAGACTTAGAGAAATTCTGTCTAGAAATATCCTCCTGAAGCTGGGAAGTATGGCGATAGGTCAGGAAGAAATTCTTCAGCAAGAGACGCTTTCTTCCTTCAGTTCCTCTTTGACAGACCAAACAGACCTTCTGTGGGAAACCAGAAAAGCAAAGAGGCAAAGTGGCTTCCTAGAAGTCACTCCCTAGGTCAGCAGCACAGCCAGCTCTCAGTTAAAGGCTTTAATTGAAACTTCTGCTTTGGTGCTTATTTTTTTTTCTCATCTTCAGCCCATGCATCTCTGTCCATGCATGCTGGCAGTACCCTCTCTTTTTCTCCCTTATCATCATCTGTGCTGTGACAGCCTCAGTATCTCAAGGCCTGTTTTTCTTCCTTTCTCTTGCTCAGTAAAATCTGCAATTTCTTAAAATGTTGCCTGGTTTATGAGTGATTTCTCACTCCTCACAACTGGAGAGAGGGGAGATAATTGAAACCAAATGTTTCATTGGTGTTAATAATGAGTGTCATTTTATTTTATGTTGTGCTGTTTCATGCAAGACCACTTCAAAGTGCAGAGAAGAATAGAGGAGAAGAACATCATAAAAGAGCACTGGAGGCCACATAGTGGGAACTGATCACAAAAGGAGAACCACTCTCAGTCCAAACCTTGACCACAGTCTCTCCAGAGGAATAGATTTGAGGAGAGGAGCACATCATGTTGCAGGGCTTTACCTTTCATCAGGAGGGGTTGTTGGGATGCTCTGAGGTCCCCTGAAGCCTGGCACCTTTGGGATGAGATAAAGAGTGGATGCTCAGGTCTTAGTCTCCATGGGGTAATGATTTCTCCCTCCCTGCTCTGTAAACGACCTTTCTTGGACCTTTCTTGGAGGTTTAATCTCCCATCCTTTTAGTGTGGGTGGAAATCCCCCTGTGTCCTGCTCCTTGGGCTGAAGGCATCTCTCCTCTCCTCTCCCATCACCACATCCCTGGGTGTGCACACATGGAGAAATGCCCACTCCTCCTAAAGGGCCCTCAGCTGGGAAGCTGGAGGAGCTGAGCATAGGATCAGCCCAGCCAGTGGCACAGCAGACCCAGCCTCAGGGCTCCCAGGCTCAGGCCATGGCTCCTGGGCAAGTGGTGTTGTGTTATTCTGGCCTCCCAGCAGGCCATGGCAGGTTGTTTATGGCTTGGCTTCCTGCAGCTGGGTTAAAAACACTCCGTGGTCGTGCCCTTCATGGCAGAAATATGAGGTGCCCCTATAAAAATCCAGCTGGGTGGCCATGCCAAATGCTGGTTCACTGGCCTGGGTGAAAAGGGTAGCACAAAGCTCTGCCTGATGGGACTGTGTTTGTAGTTTGGGCCCAACTTCAGCCTACATAATATCTTCATTCAACACCGTTTCAATCACAAGTTTTTACCATTTCAATCACAAATTTTTATTCTTTGTGACAATCTTAGCTGATTTTGTATGTGGGACCATCTTAGTGAGAGATTATCCAAAGTTTCTCTTGTTTGCAGAGGAGGAACACCCCTCACACCATATTTATAGCACGCAAACCCCGTGCAGAGTTAGCAGCGTGAGTTTCCTCCACTCCCTGCTGTCTGTGATTCATCAGGACATCAGAGAATGTCACAGCTGTATCTGTTCTGTCCAACAGGTAAAGAACAGGGGAAGATCCTATGGAAAAACCTGAGCTTTACATGCCTGGTGTATGACAGGCAGGGCTTGGTTACTGTCTAAGCAACTGATGGCAGAGCACATCACAGTGGTGTAGAGTCTTCATTTGATATGAGGGATGAAATAAAGGCTGTGAATGAAGAGCCAGCAGAAGTGACCTGTGCAACCTAATTCAGGGCTCCTATAAACTCTGTCTTCATGGCCACATCAAGGTCCTTCATCTATGACACCGTAGTGCAATCTGATTGTTTTTTCCTGCACACTCTCCAGCAGAAGAAACTATGTGCATGGTGTTGAACAACCTCACTTATTGCAGCATTCACATTTCACCCAGGTTTATTGCATCTGAGGGATTGTCAGCCTTCTTGCTGGTGCTCTTACAGCTGGAGGCACTCTTGAGGTTTACAGGACAGAATCTTGGCTCCTCAAATTCCAGTGGCAAAAGCTGGTTTTTCACTGTGTTCTGTGCTCCTATTCTCCTCATGATCCTGACTATCACAGTGCTATCAGTCACCCAAATTAGCAGAGAAAATCTTCATCAACTGGAGCATTGCTGAAAAGCAGAACCCATAACATAGTGTAACAGCACTTTTATTTTTACAGCAACTCTAGAGCTAAGGCACCATATAACATAATGAAACACTTACACTGAAAACCAGAAGACCCCAAAAGAATAAGAATTAAAATTTAATTCTGCTGGACAGCTTTTGCATTTGGCCCAGGTTATACAGTCACAGCTTCCATTGACTGAAATCCAGTGAAAGAAGGAGTGGAAATCAAGAAGTCTGCAGAACACCCACCAGTGCTGGGGTTTTTGTGACACATCTCTGCATCTACAGTGCCCAGGCCACTCTTTGGTGACAACAAGGTCCTGTCTCCTGTGGGCACATTTAGGACTGTGTATGCCTTTGGCTGTAGAGCTGAAATCTGGTGGAGGCTGCCTTTTAATGAAGAGGACTCAGCTTTTTAAAAGCCTTGATCAGGAATCCTTTCCCTCCAGCCAGGACTATGAAGTTAGAAGCTGACATGCCGATATTGCTGGAAGGTCTGTGCCAGGTACTGTGGCTGCTCAGTTTCCTGCCTTTCCCCTGTTCTCCTGACCACCTGATGAGCCACACTTTGCAGCAGGAGCAAAACAGATGAAATCTGTGCTGCCCAGGAGGCTCTTGTTGGTCCCCACTTCCAGGTGGGGCAGCCCATCCCTGCTGTCCTCAGTCTGCCTCCTTCCCTTGGCATTCCCTGAGTTGAAGGGCTTACCTTCCTGATCCAACTCCATAACAAGCTGGTGAGTGCCTGGAGGGAGTGGGGGGTGCACCTCCTGCTCTTCAGTCACCTTGGATGACCAAGGGGAAAACATCAGCAATGGAAACAGCTCTGCCCTGGCAGCTGCATTGGATGGTGCTGCATTTCTGGGCACTTAATATTTATTTATCTGGAGTGTTTGAAGTGTCATGCCAGAGCTTCTCATAACAAGGCTTTTCAGAAAAAGGTGTGTGCTGGCTTTTTTGGGCCTTTTTTTCACCCTTTTGTTTTATTTTGGTGTTTTGGGGCTTTTTTTGGTTTTTTTCTTTTTTTTGTAATAAAGAATGATATCTCAAATTGCCAGCATAGGTCTGGGGGTTTGCTGTCTACACCCTTCTGCCTCTGTCTGTTTTCATTTCAACCTGTTTGATGGGCAGACACTGCAAGCCTGCAGGAGCTGAAGTTTGCCATCAGGTCAAAGGGGCTTGGAGTCTGGCTGATGGAGAAGGGAAGCAGAGATGGGGGGAAATAAGTCAGGGTGTACTCAGATAGCCCCTTGTTGTGTTCATGTCCTATTTACCCCACAGTGTGAAGTGATTTCAATTTGTTTCACTTTTCATTGTCCTGAATTCAGACCAGCAACAAAGGTACATCATTTGTACCACCCCTGCATAGCCTTCTCTAGCCAAAATATTTCTTTAGGAGTATTATTTCTTGGCTTAGAAAAATCTTTCTTTTTGTCTTGTTTTGTTTTGAACAAGTGTTTCCCAAAAGTATTTCCCAACTGGATCATAAAAAAAAATTTAAAAAAAAAATCTACATTGCACTGAAAGGAATAATCAGTCCCTGCTGTTAAACTCTTATATTCTGAAAGCAGAGTTAATGAAATTAATATAATCTAATTAAAGAGATCTTCATAACTTGAAGGATCAAACCTTCAGATGGAAGCCATCAGATTTTTTTTAGCATGAAGCTCACAGCTCAGGCCGCGTCTTACTGATGAACCTGCATTCCCAAGAAGGACCCTTAGGTCAGGAGATGATTTTAATAAGAAACCCAATCTTGAGAAAACCACTGGGCTGTGGAAACTCTTTGTCCTTACCAGGCCTAGGAGCAGGCTGAAGCCCTGCCAAGCTCTTCACCCATCTCCCCCTCCCACAAATTGCAACATCAGTGTCTTTGGAGCGCTGCGATTGACAACAGGCTCAGTCACAGCCCTTGGCACTGCTGCTCTGGCAGCCCCTGTTTGGTCACAAGCAGCACATGGAGGCACAGCCAGTTGTGCCTCTGCTCCTCAGCTCCCTGACCACTCCTAAAGCAGGCACCCCCCCTAGCCAAACTGATGTCTGCACTGATGGAAACAGCACAGAGTGGGGAGTTCTCCACAGTCTTTTATAACTAGGGTAGAGGCTTTTCACTCTGGTGGTTGCCTCCATGCAAACACGTGGATTTTTGGAATTATTGTTACTGGATTCATTGGAATTTTTATTACTGGTAATGGTAACGTTAAAAGGGTTTATCAGGTCTGACCCACTGAATGTGAGGGAAAGGCATTTTCATGCTGCAGCATGAAGAAGGAGCACTACTGAGCCCTTGAAGAGAAGCCTGGTAATGCTCTGAGACAAAAAGTTTTCCTACAGGTTACCCTGTACAGCAATTCAGTTAAAGCCAGTGCTTTGCAGGACTATGCCAGGTTCTTTAAAATATGGTAGGAAAATTCTGTTTGAAATTACTACAACTGTAAACACTGGCTGAACAGCTCTAAAATTTCATTAAAAAAAAAAAAAAAGGAAAATATTTTGAAAAAAACATCAAACAACTAAGGAAACAAAAATTCTGCTTTACAACCATGTTTAACCTCTATGTAGGCACAGAGCTGCTTAAAATAAATAATAAATCGTACTGATTGAAAAAAAAATGGCTGAGACACATTTGAACTGGAAGTCCTAGAAGCATTCAGTTCATACAATCTGAACAGGAATACTTCTAGTGCTTAGAATATGTAGTTGCACTTGGAGGGCTGTTTCACTTTTTAATATAAGTTCTCAATTGCTCAAGTGGCAACACACATCTTGATGTTCAAGTGGTCAGTCAACTGCCTAGGTAGCTCTTGCAAGAATGAATTGAATTTTATATTTCATATTGAATACCTGGGTAATATTTTTGGACTTACTTTAGCACAGGCATAGCTCATGGCTCGTGTGCAGTTGAGAAGCATTTCTTGAAAAAATAAGATGAATAATTGTATCTAAGCATTCTGAGCATTCTTGACAAACCAGAAGTATCTCTTTTGGGAAAAGTGCCAAATCTGCACTGGCTTTTCCTATTTTGCCAGGCTACAAAAGAAGAAAGGAAAAACTGTGTGCTTATCACCAAAGCATTTAAGACATTTGCATTTCTCTTTCCTCAAATAATAATTTTCTCTGAATATAAGTGCAGTCATTCAGAATAAAAAGGTTTATACACAAAAGGAGGAAAACATTACCAACATACGAAATACAGATTAAAAAAAAAGAATTTGAAGTGTTCTGCATTCATATTTGCATTTCCTTAAGTAAAAAGCCCAAGAAAACTTATAAATACTACTACTCACCTTGGCTGGCTGCTGGACCCCTACCCAGCCTCTCTCTCCTTCACTTCAGTGGGGCAGGGGGAGGAAATAAGATGAAAAAGTCAAAACAGTTGCTTTCACCATTCAAGTTGAAGGCTTAAAAAAGAGTTAACAAACCTTTGGGAGCAGGAAGCATGAGAGGTGAGAAAGGAAGGACAAGGCAAAATGCTAACAGTGAGATTATGACTTCCCTGAAGGACACACAGAAATTCCCTGGTGGTACTGTGCTCCCTGATGTCCCTGGCTGAAGTGGTGTCATGTCTCTGACATGTTGGTCAGGCAGCTGAAATCCTCAGATCTGGGAAGGAAGGAGCTGGAGCTGCTGGAGGCAGGCCAGAGGAGGCTCCAGGATGGGCAGAGGGATGGAACAGCTCTGCTGGCAGGAAAAGATGGGAGAGCTGGGGTTGTTCAGCCTGGAAAAGAAGAAAGCTTCAGGGTGAGCTGATTGCAGCCCTCCAGTGCTTGAAGGGACCCTGCAGGAAAGATGGAGAAAGACTTTTACAAGGGCCCAGAGCTACAGGACAAGGGGGAATGGGTGCAAGAAGAGAGAGACTGGGTTTAGATTACCTGCTTAATCAATTAGGAAAAAATTCTTCCCTGGGAGGGTGGGGAGGCCCTGGCACTGGGTGCCCAGAGCAGCTGTGGCTGCTCAATCCCTAGAAGTGTCCCAGGCCAGGTTGGATGGGGCTTGGAGCAATTTGAGACAGTGGAAGGTGCCCCTGCCCATAGCAGTGGGTTGGAAAAGAAAAGATTTAAAGTTCCTTCCAACTCAAACCACTCCCTGATTCTATGAAGTTAGGCTACTGAAGATACAAGGACAACTTTGCCGTGCATTGTTGTGAAACTCCTTTAGGAGTCTTTGCTCAATGTCACCTGGCACTTTTCTCAGCTTTCCCTGAGCAACAAGACAGGCTTTCAGATCTGTAGGGGAGATGTGGAGATACTGTTCATGGGCACCTCTTTGGGCAAGTCCTAGCCTGGGGCAGTGCACACATCACAATCATGTTGTTTAGCATAGTTATTAGGGTATTTCAGATAGGGGAAAATCCTTCAACACAGAGGACCATGGGTTAGGACTACAGCTTGTATCATTTATACGTTACCAGAGATTCACCTGTAAAATAGAGCTGTGCTATGTTTTCATCTTCAGTGCTTTCCCTTTGAGCTGAAGGCTTGAACAACTCATTCAACAAACAGTGAAATCACTTCCCATGCTTTCCAGCCTGCCTTTTTTCTTCAAATTTTGTCTTTGTAGGGGAATTAGAAAGCTTAAACTTGATTTCTGTGCCTTATAGTGAAACAGCTGTTTCTGAAGTCATGGAAAGTTGTGCTCAGCATATCTCAATCTATCATTTAAGGAGGCCAATCCCTGCCAAACATATGCCCTGCAGGAAACGATGCCAAAATTCCGGTTGTTCTCTGTGAATATGCTGGAAACCAGCAGGGACTACAGAGATGCAGCCGTGCTGTGGTGGAAATCATCCCGTGAGGGAGTTTGGGGACAGCCCCCAGGCTGGAGTTACTTCAGGTGACCACAGCTGATGGTCACAAGGAGGTGAATGGATAGTCACTGGTTGAATGGGTTGGTCCTGTGAAGGTTCCTTGGACTTTGGTGGGGGAGAAGAGGTGAGTTCTCTCTTTTTGTTGCTGTGAAGCTGGTCCATTGAATGGGTGACGTCTTCCTGGAAGAAAAAAGATGGGTCACTGTAAAAGCTGCTACTGACAGGGTGTCCAAATCAACCCAGACCATCTCCCTTGCTTCTCTGGTCAGTGGTCCACAATTGCAGCCACCCCTAATACAAAAAACAAACTCAAGGGATCCTTTCCCTTGTACTCACCATGCATGTGCCAAAGGATTCTCTCCTTGCTCTCCATTCCCTACCCTGCAGATAACTAGTATTTAAAACCTATCCAATATTAGGGCTGTATCCTAAATATCTTTGTGTGTTTGGACAAAGATAATTGTTGAAAGGATTGTGTAAAACCCCACATGGAGGAGGTTGTTGTGTAGGAGACACATATGATGAGTACTTAAGATCTAAAACCAGAAGGGCAGTTTCAAACAGTTTTCTAAACAACAAAAGTCCAACTGTACTGAAAACTACCAAGAAGCTTATTGTTTCCAGATTGTTTCTTTGTGTGTACAAACATAATCAGAAAATCAGAGAGCATTTCCACTTAGGGTGGGGGTCTAAGGGATTTCTAAGTGATGTGGTCACTCTTGCAGTGGAGTGGGAGAGAAGGCTGTGTATTAAATATGGTCTCTTTTAGTTCTCAGCTCAGTGGTTGAGTGAGAACTTGCCTTTCTCACCCCTCTGCTGATACTGAGAGGGAACAGCAGCAGTCACCCAAGAACGAGACTATTGGAAACTTAAATTCTGAGTAGGACAGGTGTTGACAAGACATGATATTGATGTAGCCCTGTGCCCTGCAACAAGATGTCTGTGTGGAAGTCTTTAATGATGAATTTCTTGGGAAGTGTCAGTGCTCTTTCTCCAGTCTTTCAAAGTAGGCAAAACACCAAATGAAAAAAAAATAAAGGGAGGAGGAATAGATGTCAAAAGTACACAGTAACGCTTGTAATATGATAACAGTTTGGCTAAATTTGTACAGAAGAATGAGAAAAAATCAAGGCTGATTAGAAGATATTCTTTATCATTGGTGATGTTTCCAGTATTGGGAGTGGCTGGAAGTATGAGTAAATGTTTTCAAAGCTGTTTTGCCTCGTACTGTTGATGGTGCCTGAAAAGTTTATGCATATATGAGTTTTCCTTTCTCTGTAGCTGCAGGTATCTCTGACACTGGATCTACATCATCCTGCAGGGATCTTAGATGTGCAGGGCTGCTCAGTCCTGCCACAGTGTCAGAGGTAACCATGAGCACCTCAAAATCATCACTCCTCACTGGTTGAATTGCTGTTTTATTTTGCAGAAAAGGCCAAAAGCACAGAAGGAATGGGCTGAGAAGCACAATCCAGCACAGAAAGTGCCTTCTGAGCCAAATTATCTGCAGGGAGTTCAGGCACAGCACATTCTTTCCAAAGAAGGACCTCTGCAAAATCCTTGACAAAACCCTCACCTTAGAAAGCCTCCCACTGGGGTATCAAGCCTGCTGCTCCTGCTTAGGGTGAGAAATTCCCTGGTCATCCAGCACCAGCGGTGCTTTGGAGCCAGACCCAGCCACCCCAGCTTGCCATGGTATCCCCCCAGGTCTGCACTGATCCCAGGAGCAGGGGAGACTTCACCTGCATCAGTGGGAGACCTCACCAGCCTAAGGATGTCCAGCTGGGTCTGCTGGCTGCTGGTGGGGTGCAGAACGTGGGCTGGAGATTTGGGTCCCTCCAGGTTGGGCTGGAGGCAGCAGGGTGGCTTCTGGACACTGCAGCCCCACTGACACTGCTGGTCAAATCCACAAACTATGTTCCACAAATTACAACTCCACAAAGCATGCTCACATCTCTGCTACCCCAAACACAGAAATCTCCCTCTGTCCCTGCTGGGGGCTGTTGACACCTTTTGTTTCTCTGGCAGCAGCTGGCTGGTGCGCACAGGTTTGGGCAGAGCCCTGCTGAGGACAGCTGGTCTGAGAGAGGGCAAAGAAAGGCCTGGTGATCCATCCTCATCCACAGTTTGGTTATTTACTGCCTTGAGCCATCCTGAGGGGGTGACAGCCAGCCTGTGCCACTCTGGGGGGACACAGGTGAGGTCAGCAAGGCCCCTGCAGTCCTCCATAATTCTTGTGCCTCAGTTTCCCTGGTGCGATGCCAGGGTGCTGTCACTGACTTTTCTTTAGAAAAGGGAAGAAAAAAAAAAAAGCTAGCAATCACATTTTGGACATTATGTAGAGCTGGAGGTGGAAAGCTGTTTAATAACATGTGGCAGCAAAGAAGTTTCACAACAAAATCAGGGAAAGGGAGGGGAGTGGGGCAGTTTTTGTGGATCAGCACTTTGGATCTGTTTTGATACTAATAGTCTGGAACCACTCTTTCTTATTATTATAACTGGCATTATTTACTATCTGATTAAATTAATGAAGAGCCTGCTGGCTCCTGACTTGGAGCAGGTGTTCCACGTCCTCCCCCTTGGCAGCCAGTACCTGTGCTTAGCTCCAGGCACCTCTGCAGCCTCTTGGACAGTGAAGGACTGCTGGGATTCACTCTGCTCCCCTGCAGGTGCACGGGCTGGTGCATTATCTCTGACGAGATATATCCATTGCCTGTGGATGCCGGAAGGGCACTGCAGGGCCAGTGGTACCACTGTGGGGAAAATCTGCTCTAAATCAGCCCTCTAAAGGATGTTTAGTCTCATGGCTCTTGCCTAAAATCTTGCTGGTCATAAATGGTGCCTCTTGTCACATCTCATCAGTCTCCCAGCACTGTCCTGAGACCAGCTTGGCACAGCTCAGTGCCCATACTGGGGAGCCCTGAGGCATTGCTTCTGCTTTTTTTTTTTTTTTTTTTTTTTTTTTTTTTATCCACAACAAATTAAATTTGGATTGGTGAAACACAGGAAGAAGAGGCAGCACCACCTCACCAACCCCCAGCACACCCCAAAAACCATGGAGGCACCTGTGAGGATATCCCACAAAGCAGTGGCACTCACTCTGCCTGTGGCCTGATCCTGCCAGGGAGCTGAAGGGAATATCCTATCACTTCCTGCTGGCTTTGGCAGTGATGGCACAGGCAGCAGGAGTTCAGACCTGTTCAGCAGCAGCACGGAGAGCCCACAGGTCTGGTGAGCTGGCCAAAGATGTCTCCCAGGCCCAGAAGGCATTTCCAAGGAATGCTTTTCGTCGGGACAGCAAGATTTTGTGCGGCACAGAAAATGGTGCCACTGCTGTGGCCTTGAGGTGGGTGCCCAAACAGCAGCGTGTCTGTGTGTAAAATTTCAGAGGATTGAAGGAAAAAAGGTAGAAGATAATTGGCAAGGCTGCAGTATGGATGAGTAACAATCGGAGCTGAGCAGAGCACTGGCTGGGACAGATCTAGACACCAGCAAGGGGAAGAAGTATCAGGGCATTGTCTAATGCTCCTCCATCCCAGTACCTGCACCTCATGGAGGAGGAAGGTTTCACTGAGGACATATTTTGTAGGATAGTTAGAATGGAACAGCCTGGGGGATTCAGTCTCTCAAGTACCTCCAGTGTTCCCAGAGGTTTGCAGAGGCTGCTGTCAGCCTTTGCCTTTGCACTCAGCTTTGTCCCACTGCCCAAGACAGACGTGCATGCTGAGACCCTGCAGCATTTGCAAGCCTTTGTTTACATGTACTCCGAGCTTTAAGCACTTGCAATTTTGTGGCCTGCCCCACACACCCTAAAAACTTGTCTTTAGCAGTTATCTCTGGACTTAAAACTCCTGTGAAAACAAAAACAACTGGTTTTGGCTACTCTGCCAAGCAGTCTCTCTCCACAAAAAGGAGACTGATTTTTCTCTCTGGGTATAGTAAAAGGTTACAACAATATTTAGTTTGAACTTTCCTGAGATCAGGCATTTAGTCTCGCTTACTCTCCCAGTGTGTGCATGTGTACATGGAAAGTACCTTGAAAGTGAGTCAGCATTACTCAAAGTGAATCACTGGTCACTGCTTCTCTGGGACGTTCATTCAGTGTTGCATGCAAGAGTCCTCTCCCTTCCAAGCCAGGATGGGATTACTTGTGCTTCTTCCAGGCTGCTGTAGACATTAAGGCACTGGTTTAGAAACCAAACAAGGGGCTATCTCATACCCACTGGTATCCTGAGGCCAGCCTTGATGATGGGCCACTACTCCAGCAGTAAATGAGAAATAGAAACATTGTTTTAGTCTCCTCTCCAAAATAAGAGGCTTGCCTCCATCTGCTCTTGCCTGCAGCATCACAGAAATGTCTGCTGCCTCGTGGAGCAGCAGCATATCTGGAGAGCAGCAGAAGTGTCAGAGCTCTGGCCTCTCCCCTTGCCTTTAGGTCAGGCACTCTAATTTCCAGGGCTTTTAAACTGAATTTGAAGGGCATCTAAGAGGCAGCGAGGAAAGAGAAAGATTTGCATAGCAAGGGTATTTGAGAAGAAGATTTTATCTCTTAGCTGCTGTTTACTTCAGATTCAGTTCTCAGGGCACATTCTGGTATGCATAGGTAAATTTCTGATCCTCTAGATAAATTGTTCTTGTCAGGAATTATTTCAGAACCTGTATTTTCTCTAAGAGCCACTTTACCCAGTTCATCCCATGGGCACAGGAGCTGTGAGCCCTTATTTTTAAGAGCTGCCCACAGCAATGGGGGGAGGCGTTTTATCCCCATTTCAAGAAACCACAGCCTTTCATTTCCATCAGATACCAAATCCCACAACAAGCCCTTGGTGAGGATCTATGTCTTCTTTTCAACAGTGGTGACGCTGCTGTGTCCCATGTTTGCAACCAGTAATGCTACAGCATCTCTCCCTCAGCTCTGGTACCTTCCCAAAAACAGCCAGGCTGTCTCTGCTGCATGGGTGACACCTCATTTGTCTCCAGAGGGTGGCCACAGTGTGTTACTTTAACCGTGGGGAAGGAAGGAGGCCATATCTTGCCTCACCTACGAGGCTTCTGGGTCTCCCAGGACCTGGTCCAGGTGGAGATGTCTCCTTGGTGCTGCTTCTCTGTCCCTGTGACAGAACCCAGCTCTTCCTGAGATAAACTGTATTTCCAAGGACATCACTGGTGTTGCAGTCTTTCTCTGGCCTCAGAGCCCATTTGTTATGGCAGTGCTGACCTTGGGGTGAAGCTGCCTTGTACCTTGCACTCTTTCCCCTAAAACAGAAGCCTGAAGGAGCCCTTGGTTTGCCCTGTCAGACAGAAGTGACCCTATTTCACGGAGAGCAGGAGAAAAGCATGAGGTTTTGTGTGCTTTTAGTTTCTCCAAGCAGTTCCACATTCAGTATGAACGCAGGAAAACACATTTGTGTTCAATGTGTGCTGAAGGGAAGGTGTGAATGTGGGTCTGAAGCACCAGGTCTGGTGCCAGGACAGAGGCAATGGGCTGCTTCCTCCAGCTCAGGTCAGCCTCAGTGGCTCCACTGCACTGTCCTCTGCCCCAGGATGGATGGGACAGATGACAATTCTAGTAGTGGACAGTGCCTCCCCCTCACCAACTACTTAAATCAAGTGTCTTAAGCCATCCCTGAGGCTTCCACTCCTTTAAAAGGTGGATGCACCTAAGGATGAAGCCAGGGAGATGGAGGGAGGATTCAGCTGAGGCTGGATGAGGTGGGTGGTGAGGAGGATCACCCTCATGAGCTGGGCTGTTTCTTTTTTGTTTGCTTTGGGCTGTTTCTTTTCTTGTTGCCCCAAACAAGAGGGTCTTGGGCTCACTCGAAGGGCTGGAGTAGTTCCCTGTGCTCGGGCCAGTGGAAGAAGGAGAGGCACCCAAGGAGCCTGTGGAGCTCAGAGCAGCCAGCAAGGAGAGGGCAAGGGAGTGGCTTGGCTGAAAAAGAAAAATGAGAGAGGCAAGTAGATAGTTAAAGCAGGGATGAGGAGCTAAAGCTGGCATTTACAAATGACTTGGCATTTTGTCCCCGCTGGATGCGGTAACTGACACAGAGTTTCCAGCAGCCTCACGTGTCCCAAGGAGAGTGGTGAATATGCCCAAGATGCCTGTTGCTTTAGTCACTTCACTTCCGGAGAAAAGACAACATCCTTTACAAAAGGGTTTTTTTTTTTTTGGTCTTGTTCTTTTATTTTTAAACTTTCTTTTTAAAGGAACTGATTCCGTGCGAGCCGTGAAGGGGCTGCACCTACTGGAGTGATGTTGGGACAGCATCTCTGTGGTGTGTGGAAAAAGGCAAGGGGGAGATTGGAGCTCATAGCCTTTAAACTTTGGAAATTCAGTATGCAGACAAGTTGTTGAAAAATTTATATTCCTAGGTTTGCCTATGGAGTGGTGTCAGGCACCATTTTCTCTCGGGTTTTGCCGAAGGGAAAAAATCCTGCTTTTGAAAGAAAGAGCAACTTCATCATCACCATCACAGGATCATCCTGGACACTGTTTTTTCGTGTAATAAAATCACATGAAATTGCTTCCTCCACACACACTGATTGCAAAATTCCTTGGGTGCAAAGGCAGCCACAAACTTAACAGCCCAGAAATTTTGTTAGCTGAGGCTGTGGGAGCAGAGAAAGGGAGAAATCCAGATGACCTTTTAAAGGTGAAGACAATGTGGGAGGAGGCACTGAGAAAGTCTGTGCTTGGTCCACCTGGGAATAGTTTCAAATTACATTAAAGCACAAGCCTATAAGTAAACCTGAAAGCCAGGTACCTATACCCCATTTGGAATCAGGTTTGTAAAGGCTGAGAAGCAAAGAGAAATTTAAACCAACCACAGAACAATAATTTTGTGACACAAGATCCCACATAGTCTTTGACAGCCTTCCAGGCTTAAACCTTCCAAGGAGATGGGTGCAGAGTTTAGAGGAGAATAGACTCTCCACTGAAGGATGTGCAATCCTCTTAAAAAGTTAATTTACTACTCCCTTGTCAATCTTTTTAATGGTATGCCATTCGGTAAGTTAAGAATTCTTTCAATTTTTAGCCAGTACTAGTCTCTAAGCTATTTTTTAAATATTATCTTACAGATTTACTTCAGATTTCCTTTCCTTCCAGTGAGTAGAAAACCAGATAGATGCTTGACCACTGACATTTTTGCTATAAAATGTTGTCAAATGTAGCTGCCAGCTCCCAAATCTTAACATTCCTGAGGTCATCTCCACTAGGTCATGAGATGATGGACAACTCACATGTTTTCCAGTTCTTCAAAAATCCATTTTTAAATGCAGTGAAAGCAACAAAAATTCACACTGTATGTCCCTATGAGATATTCCGCAGAGTGATACATCTTCCTGGTGCTTTTTTCAGTTGCTGTGAATTTGCATCAATGACATTGCAATGGTATATCAAGGTTCTGATTGGGAACCTGGAAGCTGATGACAACTTTGTGTTGCTTTGCTTGGCTTGTTTCTCTCTCTGGTTTCCCAGCATCTCTCCAGAAGATTAATTCTACAGCATTTGCAGTTATGTTCAGAATCCACAGCATTGCTGATATAAGAACCACCTGACAAAAGATTTTTTTTCCAATCAGACAAAACTATTAAAAGCATTTTAAGTTTTCTTAATAAGATCATTATTATTTTCCTTTCCTCTCTCCCATTTTTTTTAATTTGAAGACAGACAAAAGAAATAAAAAGGTTACATTTGTTTTCTTTATGTTTCTAGCTAATAAGGATCAACAAATATTATTGAAACCCTTCTGATTTTAGAAGTCCTGTGTACAACACTGGGAAGGGGTTGTTATTTACCTTTTTAATGGAAAATTTCTTGTACACCCATATTTCCAGCAGGCTGATTCAGAGAGGTACAGAAGAATATTGCAGTTGCCTAACCAACAAAGTTCAAACACAGTTACAAAATGCATATACTAGTAAGGTATGGGCAAGTCACAGATTTACACAGCAGCACAGCCAGGTCATCTGTTTGGCTTTGCATTTTTTTTCCCTAGCAGCTCTCAACATTTGGTTTATGTCTTTGGCTGCTGCTGAGCACTGAGCCGACATTTTCAGAAAACCACCAGTTGCTGCCCCCAGGCCTGTCTGTGATTATTCACTGCTTTTCTCACTGCCTTGAGGAGCTCTGTGTCTCCCAGAAAACTTTACCTGCTTGCTCACCTCCTGTTTTCCAGGTCAGTCACACATCTTCCAGTATGTGTGGAAGAACACAGGTCGCTGTAGGGGAGGGTGACCATTGCAGGAACCGGCCATTATCCCAGTCCTTCTGCTTCCTTTTTATGAAATATCCATACCTGTCAAGACTATCCCAATTGTGCCATGGTTGCTTACAGGCCTCAGGTGAAGGGATTTGTCAGGAGCTGTAAGAAATCCATGCAGATGATATTGTGTGTAAGACCCTTGTGAAAATGTTTGTTCATCTCTTCAAAGGCCTGTAAGAGGCTTTTCTTTACAGAAGTCATGCTAACAGTCTTCTCAATTAGATTTTATTTATCCAGGTGCCCTCTGGTTCTGTGCTTTAATGTAATCTCTGCGTTTTGGTATTGTTAACAGGCCTGTACTTTCCTACTGTCTTTAAAAAATTAAATTAAAAAAAAAAATCAACCTTCAGTCATCCAGTACCAAAAGTGTTAGAAGTGAGAGACTACATATGCTGGTCATAATTCAGCTGTTCATCTTTTGTATTTCTTGATGAATGCCCACTGCCTGTTAATTTCATCAGCCTGTGCTGTAAATTCTCTCACAGCAACTTCAGTCTTGGAGAGATGCTCTGGTGAGTACCCCTTTCACTCCTTCCTTCTTCCCCAGAAAAAATAGAATTTTCTGGAGGGCAAAGCCCTGGTTTTCAGCAGTCCGTGGTGGTGCACAGGACTCGTTTACCCTCCACACTCTCCCCCGAGCTCAGCTGTCAGTCAGACCTAGTGACTCTGCTGAGCTTTCTGCTCCTCATCATGCAGAAAGAGGACATAATAAATCACTGGAGACCTTTTGATGATTTGTCCTCTTTTCTGCCTGTTTTTTTTTGCCTTTTGTGCCACAGTTAATTTTCCCTTTACATTCTTTTCCTAGAAACAGTTTCAGCTTTTTGAATTCTTGATTTTTGTCTTTAACCACATTGACTTCTTCACTCTCCCTATTCTTTTACAGGGCTTTAGATACAACTGAATAAACTGATAAATGTGCCAGTGAGGCTGAAAGGGACAGGAACAAGATCAGCCAAATAAGAGGAGGCTTGAAGGCAAAACAAAAACTCCTGCTTTATGGTTTTTTTCCTGCTTTCCCTATGCTCCCTGTCAAAAAAAAAAACAAAAACAAAAACAAAAAAACAAAAAAACCCCAACAAAAACAAAAACAAAACCAAAACCAAAAAAAAAAACAAACAAATAACAACAACAACAACTAAAATAAAATTTGAAAAACCTTATTTTTTCCAGAGCTAGATGCTTATAAATATAATGTCCTTATTTCAGCCAAGTGCATTTCTGTGCTTCAGCAAACAGGTCAGGGCTAAGGAGGAAAGCCCCCCCCCCCTCCCCTTCAGTAAAGTGATGATGATAGAGTCGAGTTCTGATTTGCTTTATGAATATCTTGGTTTATAACTGTAATTCAGTGCTTCCCTTCTCTTCCATTGCCCCATTTTTCCCAGAGTTTAGCTCTGTAGGGTGGGAGCAGGGTGGATTGCCCAGCTGCTGCTGCTGCTGCTTGGTGTCACTGATGGTCCTTGCAGAGGCTGGCAGAAACATTACAGTTTTTAATTATATTGCCTGGATCCATTCAAACTGAGACTGCTACTGTAAGAGGTGGAGACTTTTTTTATCCCTCCCTATTCCTTGGCTCAGGTCTGCATCTTTTGCCAGAGCTCCTGGTCTTCATTAGGGGGAAATCCTCTAAATCAAAGAATGGCCCAAAGAGCTTAATTGACTTTGGAAATGGCCTCATGATGGAAATGGGGGCAGTACCAAAGCATTTCTGTTTGGACAGAACAGTCATAAAGTTAAAATGCTGGTAGTGAAAAATTATTGGGCACCTAATTTCTGCATATTCTCAATCAGCCAAAAACACCTTTTTTACTTTAGCTGTCTTCACTGTGCTGATACATTCCAGATTTTTTTCACTCCCATATTGTCTTGTCTTTTTTAGATGGAAACACAGAAAGTGTTTAATATAAAAGTAATTGCTGTCCCAAAGCAAATTCCCAGAGAAAAAGTGATTTTTTTCTTTTACCAGAAAGGGGGTTCATACCTTTTCTCTCCTCCAAATTTTTAAAACAAAAGATTTTATGTGAATACACAAGTCTGAGGAAAATCTAAAATAAGTCTCTGACCTTTTAATTCCTTTCCTCCACCTTGCTCCCCTATTTTTTTTTTTTTTTTCATTTTACAGTCCAGAGGGAGACAGGATTGTGAGTTACAGAGAAACACATCAAATTAAGTGTTCTCCCTGAAAATGAAGGCTGGTAAATTCCTGAAGTCCTTACCTGGAGAGTATCTGTGGAATCTGTAGGGAAAATATTTTTGAAATCCTGATTAATACTGTAAATACAATCCTGATTTAATACTTTAATACTTCATGCTGATTCTTTCCTGAGTAGGAAGGACACAACTCAAAATGCACATAGGCCTTATTTCATCCCTTCAGCTTTGATAATTCATGCTGAATTGTCACCAACTGCTCCACATAAGCGTTGTGTGCTTTGAGGATGCTGATGGACAAGAGGATGGAGCAGAGACAAGCGCTGCTGTGTGCCACCAGCCCTGGCACTGCTG
The DNA here is from genome assembly GCF_026979565.1 of Vidua chalybeata. Classification (NCBI taxonomy): domain Eukaryota; kingdom Metazoa; phylum Chordata; class Aves; order Passeriformes; family Viduidae; genus Vidua; species Vidua chalybeata. Next base: position 65,546,585 of record NC_071570.1, on the reverse strand, counting down.
TTTAAGCAGCACAGCGAGTTGGATCAGCCTTGGTGAAGTGCAGCCCTGAAGAGGAAGGGCTGGCCTACTGCCCAGACCACGACAATGAAGGCTGAGTCACCCTCACATTCCTCCCTGGCCTGACTCTGCACATGCAAAACCCCCACAGCAGAGGCTCAGCCCTGTGCTCGTGCCAAAAGGGAGATTCTGGATGAGCGAAGCTCCTGACATCTCCTGCTATGTCCTAGGGCTGGGTCAGCTGTAGAGACCTTTGCTGGCCACCACCACAGGCCCAGGAGTGAATTCTTGACTCACTCGACTTGTCCTGCAGCACTACAGGAAAAGCCCTCTTGGTTAGGTGTTGTGTATCAGTTCAATGGGCCCACATCTTCTCCCCAAGGCTTCCAGGAATCCTTGGTCCCATGGGCCCACATCTTCTCCCTAATTCTTCCAGGAATCCCTGCTTAAATGGGTCCACTTTTTTTTTTTTTTTCTCCAAAGCTTCCAGGAATTCCTAGTTCCAATGAACCCACATTTTCTACCTAAGGCTTGCAGGAATCCCTGGTTCCTGCAAGGAATACTAAAAAAATGTATATATATATATATATATATATATATGTATATATACATAATTTTTTTTTTAATCAACAAACCATTTGAAAAGCAATGATACTCTTGCATCACTTTCACACAATCTGCCTCTGAAATTTTAGGACTGTCAGGTGCAACTGAACTATGGTAAATCAGGATGGTGTCTTTCTTGTGTTTGTTGGTCATTTAGAAGTGTCAAGCCAGCACATTACCATGTTTTTGTGCTGGATAAGGACAAAAATAAATGTTATGTTCAGAGAGCTTTCCTCATCTTGCCAATATTTTGCAGGAAGGCCTGTTTGTAGGACACAACTTATGCACAGTTAATCCTTTTCAAGAAATAGGAGGTTTCAGTAATCACTGATGCCATTTTACATTATGAAATCTTTCTCTTCTCCTCCTTCCCCATTGTTTGATTCTTTACAATGAAATGCAACTTTTTATTTTCTCCTTCCACTATGAAAGGCCAAAGTCCAAACCTCTTAGTGACTTGGCAGCCACATTCTTGTACTGCACAAGCAAAATGAAATGTAACAAAGGATAATACGAAAGGTCCTGTTGAGAGGTGAGGGTAGGGGAAACTTACATGCAGGATCAGGAAGCACTGACCTCTTGAATGAGTCTGTAAATGAGTAGTTAGTTGCAGGTAGAAGTTTTATGAGTATTGGAAGTGTCACACTGTCCCCTGATAAATCCAAAAGAAGTGATCAAGTCTCAGAACCCTGCCTTTACAAGAAGTGTGTGCTATGAAATCCATACAGATCATCACCTCCACTGTGTGCAGCTGGCTTGGAGCAGTGTTTGTACTCACAAGCAGAATGGCATCACCTTACTACAGCCAAAATGTGGGTGCACCTCAGATCCTGCTTTCCTGTCTAGGTTTTCATTTATTGTCTCTTGGTACGGAAGAGAACCTGTACCTTTGAAGCATTCAGAAACAAAATAAAATATTACTCAGACACTCAGTTTTTAATTTAGAGAGCTATTAATAGATACATAGTACTTATTTTGCAGATTCCTTAAATAAAAAGAAATACATGAGGGTGACCTACAGTGTTTGAGTTTCCCTCAGACCTCCTTTGGTTCTGTTGATCATTTTTTAATTCCTTATTTTTTTCCTTTTCTTCCTTCTCCTTGCTTTTAATGCTTCCTGTGAACAATTCAAGGTTTAAATCAGAGACTATCATCTTTGCTTGACTTGGCTTAGTCTGAAGCCTCTGCCATCTCTTAATTAGATTTTTTTTTTTTGCCTGGGGGAGGGGTGGTGGTGAGAGGACACATGGAACCACAGAGCCAGAGAAAGTGTTTTGTGGTTAATTGTGCCACAAGGAAAACAAGGATTTTTCAATTCTGATTTTTCCTTCCTTTTGCCTTAGAGCTGCCTGTGCAGGGCAGGAGGTGCCGAGAGCTGAGCTGTGCTTAGGGAAAGAGTTCTGCAGTGCTTCTCCTTTGGGGAGATGCTTTTCTTTTCTTTTCTATCTTCCCCAGTTCAGGTAGGCTGCATGCAGCCTGGGAAGGAGCAGAGAGAAGAGGAAGCCTCCCTGATTCACTGTGGCAATCTGCTTCTCCTTTGGCTTCATGCAGGATGTGCAGCACCCTAGACCCCTGCTCTGTCTTTCTGACTCCTCTCCAAGGCCCTCTTCACCATCAGATCTGAACAAAGCATGATATTCGGGGTTGTTGTCTTTCCAGTGTTCCTCTAAAGCCAGCACAAACACACTCTTCAGTTCTAATAACCATGGATTATCTTTGTGAGCAATTATTTTTATCAGCATTTGATGGATATGGGGCTCATGGTGGCAAGAAAACTGTGTTTCAACACTGGCTCCTCTCCAACCTCCATAACCTAATTAAAATTTTCTGCCAGCTGCCATTTGCTTTTCAAGTAAGTTGGCTCTTCTTTATGGTCAAAGTCAGGCATTTTTGAATTATGAAATCACAAAGTTATCTGACTATGAAAATCTGTAATACATTAGGCCCTGTGGAAACATAGATTAAAAACAGTCTCTGCCTTGGAGATGTGGCACTTCCCTCTGCAAGGACTCCACTTAGAGGGAAGATGAAGTCCCCAGGTGCTGGCAGGTGGGATCCATGGGTGTGTGGGGACATGGACATGCCTGGATGCTCTGCTCATGAGGAAGTGAGTACCAAAAAACCTGCATGAAATGGCTGATTCAAGAGATTTTGTTGTTACAGAACTGGAAGGGTAAGTAAAGCTGAATGTGAACTTGCCTCAGTTGTTTTTTAAGGCAGAATGCCTTCAAAGCAACATAACACTTTCTCATAAATACAGTGCAATAAATCCTTCCCTCGAAAAGGGTTCCCATATCCACATTTCAGTCCCAAGGGTGATGTTTCCTATGATGTAAAACTTTTTCTCTCCTATGAGGTTCCCCACATGTCCGATCTGTGATCCCACTTGCTCACAGAGGATGCTTGTGGCATTGTGAAAAAAAAAAAAAATTTTCCCTGGGAATCATCCCTACAGCAATGGCTGTTCTGTGTTTGAATCCGCCTGTCCTCCTAAGATGTGTTTGCCAAAGAGGAGATTTTATATGTGTGGAGGGAGCACTGGAGTTGTAACTTCCTGGCACTCACATTTGCTGGCAGGTCTAAGAGAAAACATCCGTGTGCTTTCACATCGTGAAAGGCATGTAGAAAAACTTTGCAATCAATTTGTGTGCACAGAGAAAATGATGGTTAAAAGCAGCAACCCCAGATGATCAGAAATGCTCAGTGGATAAAGGACTCATGGCCTGATTTAGTTTTTATCTGTGCTAGGGGGGTATTTTTAAATTTTTTTTGTTGCTTGGTTGGTTGTTTTTATTTTTTTTTTTTCTTGAAGGAACTGTAGGGTTTATGCTTCTGGCAGAGAAAAAAGGTACCATAGGGTTCGAATTATTTTGTGCACTTGGAAAAAAGTTTGTTCTGTCAGAGGTAGGAAAAGATATGAAGTGCAAGCAAATCTCTGCCTGTATTTACATATTTTAAAAACTAGAGCCAACTCTGATTAGAGTCTGAATGAAACAGAATCCTTGTCAGGCCTTTTTTTAATTTTTTCTTCTCTGCTGAGAATGAAAGTAGAAGGGTAAGTGATTTGTTTCAAGATAATTAGGGCAATGTAGTCAGAGTTATGCTAGCTGTGGGAATCTGAAGGAAAGATCAAAGTGTTCAGGATACTACAGAAAGGCCCATCAAGATGGTCTTTGCACCAGAGAAATTGCAAAGACGGGCACAATACCTGGAGGAAGGATGAAGCTTTGACTCTCTGACTCATCACTTCTTGTCAGAAATGATGGTCTCTCTGCCAGGTGAAGAAAATAGGAGGAAGCTCTGCTTGATCATCTGTCTAAGGACTGGTGGGAGATGATGAGGGGAAAAGAGTCATCATAAAGACATTGTTCTTGATGAAAAAATGAGAGACAGCAAGCTCCAAGTGCCACATGTGACATTCCCACAGACAGGAGCTGTTTTTCCATGTCATGTCCTTATTGCTGGTCTGATCCTCTCAGTGTTCTTACAGTGTCCATGTTCTTCAATTGTGCCATTCCTCTTCAAATATTTTCATAAGCAGCATACTATGAAATGCCATTCTTTGAGATATTTGTCTCTCTGTGTGGGTTAAATAATTGACTTTTTGTTTTGGGCAAGCTGTGAATGCATGTTTAATAAATGTTCATTTTAAAAGGAATTATCTGCAACAATTTTAGAGTAATCTTCCACACTTCTTGAGGGTATCAGATATATTTTACAGTACATATATGTGCATCATAAATTTCACATTACTTCAAATATCCCGGCCTGGAAATTTTCCTTTCAGTGACATTTTCCCATTAAGATTTTGCAGTACAACCATCTCAGCCTAAGAAAGGCATTTGGAATGGGATCTTCCAAATGAGTTGGCCATAGGAAATTCTGTGACAGAATAATGTTGGTAGATGTGATTTTGGTGTGTTGTGCCTGTCTTATTCAGAAAGGGGAGAAGAAAGGAGGAAATTTCCATTTAGACATCACCTTGCTGTACGATGTCTTTTCCTTGCTTTTTACGCTCAAACATCTTTTCTTCTGAAGTGCAAAAGAAGGATAGAAACTGATATGTTTTCATGAGGAAACCAGTTTTAAATAATCTCTTCTACTCTTATTCTACAGATCAGTCTATTGACATAAGAGAATGGTGAGACAAAAACAAATTTAACCTGAAATGGACAGTAAATATAAAATGAGATTTTCATTTTGTAGTCATCCTGTAGACAATAGGAGAATTATAAAATGTGTTGTTTGCCCGTTGTACAACCTCTGCCTTTGATAGAGACGTGTGTGATCTTTCTCACTTCATTTGTGAGCCTTGCTTGGAAATCCAACACTTGTTACTTTGCAGACCTGTCTGAGGTATCCAGTGTGCTGTGAAGATAATACAGGTGTTGGGGCAGTCCCTTCTCCTGTCCAGGCTGCAACCTGTGGCAGTTTGTGTGGCAATTCTTGTAAGAAATGTGTTGAAGTGGCTAAAGACAAACACCCACAGCAATGCCACACTTTTACACTTAAAAGACAGATCAAAATCTCTGCCACTGAAGAACTTTCAGAGAGAGGTGTCTTTCACTGCTGTGTTTTCCATGCAAACAGCACCTGTGAGTAACATAACCCATTACCTGAATCTTATTTACAGCAAGGACTTGTCCTTATCCAAAACATTTCTGATAATAAACCTGCCAGCTCCTTCGAGGTTTTAATGAAACAGTGCTGGGGTAAAAAAACATGGGTCAGGGTAGTTAACCCTGATTTAGGGGGCAAAGTGCTCTTCTATCTGTGAAGTCCACTTTTTAAAAATTAGTACTTATCCAAGGAATTTCTTCTGATATGACTCTTTAAGCAAAGTGTCCCTTCTAGAGTTCCTAGCCCCACTGATAAAATTGTGGGGGCAGAACTTTAACTTTAGATCCTTCCTGTGAGGCACATACAGGATTTCCCTTTTTCAGTTTTCCTTTGTGTTTAAGAGGTTTCAACAGTGTTTAGGAGCATTTCATGCCAAAGCAAATCCATGCCCATCAAGATCCAATCTCACCCACTGTTTTTTTATTTGCTTCCCTGCAGGAAGATTTTCCTGTCAATGCACCTGGCCTGTGAGTGCTCAGAGGTAAGCAAAAAGGATCACAGGAATCCACAGTGGGAACGGGGTAATCCCTTCTCAGGGACACCACTGAGAGAGTTTCAGAAGCTTTAAAAGACTCTCTGGAGCAAGATGAGCCTTTCCCTGCAAAAAGGGCAAGTAAGGAGAACAAAAGAGCTTCAACCTGCATAAGTGGACCAAAGAGCAGAATGCTAAGGGCTGACACTGTGATCTCCTACCTTACATGTCCCCACATGCATCTAAGCATCTCCCAGCATGTATTTTTACACAGAAGTGGACAAAATAACCCACTTGAAGGAAACTTGAGGGGTATTATTTGGATTATTTTCCTACGTATGTGAAGCAAGTACAGGACAGTTCCTTGATTTTGGTTTTAACCCAGCTATGAAGAAAAAGTGTGTTATAAAAAAATCATGTTGTATCTCTCATATTTAGCCCTAATTGTGGCTCCATATATATAGAAACATTATGAAACCACAGCACATCTTCCAAGTAATGTAAATTGTGAATTACAGGCTCCTGCTCAGTGCGCTTTGAAGATTTTCTAGTTTGTGTACAGATCTTCCACTTCCTGTTGAAAACAGCAAAAGAATTGTCTGTGAAGTCTGATCAACCCTTCTATATTTTAATTGGAAATCACCATTTGGAGCTTCAGTTGTTTGCATCTGTGGAATAATTTATGGCAACAGTAGATCTGTAATACAGCCCTGCCTACTCTCAGTGTGGTTATAATTAATGATTTCTGTGCTCTCTGAAAGAGTTTTGGGGTAGGGGTGTTTGAAGTTTTCTCTCTCTCTCTCTCTCTCTCAATAAAAAAAAAAAAAAGGCCAAATTAATCAGGATCAAGTGTTTTCAGTGTTTTACACAAACTTGTTAAAAGACATATCACTCAGAAGCATGGAAGTGATATAGGGAGCTAAGTGTGGTCACACTGGTGATGGCCCTGCTTGTATAAAGCTGCCATTGAGATCCAAAAGCTTTTCTAAAATTGTGGTTTTTGATGTGTGTTGAAATAAAAGCTCCCTTGAAATAAAGATGAATCTAAAACTATTACAAGTAACCTCAGCATATCAGGAAACAGAGCGGACTTGAAGCAGAGCTGAATATTTAATTAATATAGACCCATTCCTCCTTTGGATTGCAGCAACGGTGTTCAGACAACAGACCTCTGGGACAATTTTCTCCATTTCCTAGAAGTTTAAAAATGCATGGAGGATTTGTGACAAGATGTCCTAAGTGGTTTTCTAGTGTTTTTGCATTCTAAAAATACAGTGTTTTTTTTTTTTTTTTTTTTTTTTTTGTTTGTTTGTTTTTTTTTTTTTTTAATTTTATTCTTTGGTAAAGTTCTTGGCCATGCTATGCTCTTGATGATGTTCACTTTCTCTCCCTTTCTGCTTCAAGTTTGGAACTCAAAGCTCCAAGGCTTTCTTTTGGGTTTTATCAAATTACACACTGAAGAAAGACGTACATTTCAGAAACAGATGGATTTAATGTGCATGAAAATACATCCCTTTTAAAGAAACTAAATTAGTAGTTCCACTTCTACCCGTTTTTATTGAAGACAGAGCTCTGAGATCTCTGGTCTAAAACACAACTTTACAAACATCAGCAAAATAGATTTATTTGCATGGGAATTTAGCAGAACATCACAGAAACCTTAAGCAACACCAAATCTGATGGTTTCTAGTACACATGAAAGGCACTGTGACAGTACTAATAAAACATATATATATAAATGGCTTTATGAATCCATAACCAGTGCATATTTCAAGACTCTTATTCACCATATATATTGAGTGCATCTGCAAATTCACAGCTGCCTGTTTCTCTAAACATTTTCCTTATAATGAAATTAACTGGTAGCAAGAATTTTTGTTTTTAGTTGCTAATTAGTGTTAATTCCTTTTAAAGGTGTGTTGTCTTTCCTTATGAACTGAAAACCAAAAGAAAAACCAGTTTCTTTTTGTTTGGGTTTTTTTTTTTTTTTTCTTTAGAAAGCACCTGGCTCCCACAAAACTGCATTACATAGAAAATGTGAAGCAGAAGAGCTGGTCTTTTGCCCAGCCACGGACCACCAAATATTGCTTTTTTGCTTTGGTGCAAAGGAACTTCCTCTGTTTTGGCTGAATTTGAAGAGAAATGGGTTAAATTGCTGTGGGAGGATAAAATAGAGGGAGTTGTGGATATTTCCCATGGGACAGTGCACAGGACAGAGCTGAGTCTCCTGTGGATGTGATTCCTTTGCTGTGTGCATTTGTCTTAATTTGGAGTCTGAAAACACTCCGCTGAAATAACAAGTGCCCCAGCTTCAGGATTCTTTGTGGTGTTTCTGTGCCAGATAAAAATGACAGAATTACAGCAATCCTTCACCCCAACAGGCACCACTTGGCCACCTGACCATGCCTATTATTCATCAGTCCACTTATTTATATTCCTGACCATTAATGTAGAATAAAGTCCACCCTTTTTTTCTGCAAGTCCACCCTGCTTGAGCCTTTCAGGGAATAAAAAATCCACTGCTTGAAGCTGCACATGTGTTTGGGGCTTTGCTGAGTCCGTGCCCAGCCATTTGGGTTTGCAGAAGTGCTCAACACCTCCCTGTTCCCTCATTCCTGGAGGCTTTGATTTTGGGAGGAATTCTCTAAAACCAGCACTGAGGTGCATGCTTACATGTTTTTCCTGACCAGTGACACATGGAGATCATCCCAGGATTGTGCTTTATCAAAATAAGCTGCTTCCTCAGTGGGAGCAGTGGAACCAGACCATCAAAGAAGAAAATAACAGTTGACAGAAATATTCATCCTTCTTTATAGAAAGCAAGCATTTTCCTCTCATAAGTGCCTGGGGTTCTGTTAGCAATTGATGAGCACCAAGCACGTGACAAGTCAGTTCTAACTAGCAGCAAAAATCATGCACTCAGTTTTGTTGTCTAATTTCCCTGATGCAGCAAAACAGTTTGTGTCACAAGAGTTGCTTTTCTTCTGTCAACCCATTTGCCAGTAAATGGCCATGTTCCAAGAATGTATAGACAGAACCTCCCAGATGAAAATAAATGCTAATTTTGAAGTATGTTTTAGAGCTTTAATAAAGTTTTTTCAGATCATCAGCTAATCTTCAAACTGAAAAGACTTTTATTTTAAGTTTTCCTCAATTGGATCATCCATCTCTAGTGTGTATTTCAATGATCTCAAAGACTGTTTGAATTTAGGACTCTTTTTTTTTAATACTTCCTTTCTCAACTTGCAATTAGATGATTCAGTATTTTGAATGAATGCAGCTGATCTAGGCACACTTTATGACATAAATATGCTGAACTAGCATTAGTTTTAATTCCTTAATTTTACACAGTGTTTCAAATGGCATATAGCTGCGAATTAGTTACTTTGGGTTTTGTCTGCAGCTATTGTAAATCCACACTTCTCCACCTGAAGCTTACCCTGAAATATGTCAGAATCAGGATGTTGACATGCTGCAGCTGGATGGGAAATTTTGTGATTCCAGAGGACTAGAATCCCAAAACCCTTGGAAAAAAGGAAAAATTGCCACGATGAATCATGACGCAGTTATGTCCTCCTCATAGCCACACATTTTGTTTAACAACCCTCCACCAGATAACCTGGTTATCTTATTACTTTACTGGGTCCCAGGCCCTTGGCAACAAATATAAATGTAATGTAAACACACTCATGGGCTCTAAAAAAAAAAAACCCACCTAGACAATTTTGAGAGGGAGGCTGGGTGTGGGGTGGTGCACAATAGGGAATGTTCCTGGTAGATAGCACAGTTGGGACACAGCAGATTTATCTCCCCATTCCCGTGGTGCTTCACTGCTGTTTGTGCCACCCAACCCACTTGGGTACTCTTTGAAAAAAAAAAAAAAAATGTATATATCGTGGTGGAGCGAGACCTCTGTGGCTCAAAGATGTTTGGGGCTATAAAAATCATGAGGGAAGTGTTACCTCAGGGCTGTGGGGAAGGGGGGCGAGGGACCCACGGTGAGATTTGTGGGGTTCCTCTGGGACAGGTGGAGGTCCTGGTGCAGGCTCGCTCCTGGAGCACGGCGTGCCTTCATAAGGGGAAGGGCTGGGAGCCATGGGAACACTGTACAAATTTGCTGGGAGGAAGGCAAACAAAGAAATCAAGAGATGTACACAGGTGATAACAAGGTAAATATTAGAGAAGTTGGCCTGTATTATACTAATAGAATGGGGTATCAGCAAGGAACAAATAGTCAGACATTCATGGCTGGTAGGTTAGGCTGAGAACAGTACCAGCCTGGGCTGATAACACTCCAGCTTGGTGTTGGTACAACTGAGACTGAAAGCAGAGCATTTGAAAGCAGATAGAAAGAATAAGAAGTCAGGATCTCTCCACTGTTTTGCTTGCTGGGGTTGTGTTTGCTTTCATGGGGGAAAGAACTGTGGCAGCAGAGTTTTGTGTGAATTCAGAGGCAAAGACTTCTCAAGTCCTCCCTTTCTCACTGACTTAGAGATCCTTTGCCCTGAGAACATCAGATGTTATTGAGCCAGGGAGCTGCCAGGGCTGTATCACACATCCTTAACTCATTCAGAGAAAAGTCTGCTTTTCTTCATACCTGACCTGTGGTGGTAATTGACGTATCCACCAATAGCAGTCTCTGCTGGGGAGACACATTTTTTTATTTATAATTTAATCATAAATGTGCTCTGAAAGGGAAGCTGCCTCAATCTCCATTCCCCCAAAACCTCTTGTCTGGTCCTGTGACCATAGGAGACTTGCAGCCTTACCTTCTGAACACCATATGATGATAAATTACAGAAGACAGACTTCATTTCCCTGTGTTTTTTCCCAGAAATATTAACACACTTGAAGGCCATGCTAAAGGATAGTAACTCATTACTAATTAACAGAGCATAGTAATATTGTTTTAAAGCTGTTGGTGTCCTGTAATGCATCACATGAGCACAGCAGTTTAGCAGAACTGGATGAAGACTGGAAATGTGGGTTACAGTGGGTGAAACATCAGTTCTCACTCAGAGCCCCAGCCACAAACTCAGATCAGGGAGAAGTCCCACCTCTGCTGGTGTCAGTGAGGGTTTTGCTGATGGCTTTGTCCTGCAATTCCAGAATCTCAAATGAGCTCATACTCCCTCACACGGAGTTTTCTTCGGTGCTCATTTGCATTTCAACGGGAAGGAAGCAGAGATGTTTTAATAAATCTGCTTTACAAAGATTAAAGTGGCACTTCTGGAGTGACAAATCTCCTTTATAGCTCAATGTGGTTTTGGTAAGATATGTGACAAGTTGGTTTCAGAATACTTTGTTTCCACAAACATTTTCTAAACCATGATCTCTTATCTAATGCTGAACAAATTGCTGTCTTTATTACTGTGTTCCATAGCACCATGAGAAATAGTTCTTAGAATTTTGGTTTGGAGTGGATTTTAATGTGCAATTCCAAATAATTCTCTTAATTTTTGGAATTTTGTAGTAAGAACTGTGTTGAACAGTGACAGTACAGATCATCTGATAAAATATTTTTTGAGCAGATTGTGAATAACCTAAAAGTCATATATACATTCATATTTATTTTACAATATGATTTATTTGCTTGCAATGTTCTTAGTTCTATGTGCAATATGGTCACTTTTATTTTCCTAGGAAGAAAAATCAGATGGTAATTAGCTCCTCCCCATTTCTCTTCCCATGTTAATGGAGGCAAAATAAATTATGTTTCTTAAAAACTTTGTCAGGAATGATAGATATTTAAGTTTGTGTATTTTTGTGCATGTTTAACTACTTTAATGAAAAGTGGATGTTATCCTTGCAGTTCCAATACAGTGGATACTTTTTATTATAATTTGCCTTCTTTTATTGAATACAAAATCTTATGAGTGGGGTTTTTTTTTGGTTTTTTTTTTTTTTTTTTTTGGTTGTTTGTTTGTTTGTTTTTTTGGAGGTTTTTTCCTGTGGGTTTTTTTGTTTGGTTATTTTTGAGGTTTTTGGTTGGTTGGTTGGTTGGTTGTTTTTTTGTTGGGTTTTTTTTGTTTGGTTTTTTTTTTGGGGGGGTTGAGTTTTTTGGGTTTTGTTTGTTTTTTTGTTTTGTTTTGTTTGGTTTGGTTTGGTTTGGTTTTTTTTTTATGTTGGTTTTTTTTTTTCCCTCACTGTGTTTCATACTCCTGTGCCAAAATTTTACAATATAACTGATTTTGTGTCTTGGGAACTTTTTCTGGGGATGCAGAACCATGTAAAGGAGTCTGACCTGGTACCCCAGTAGTCTTTTGGATATATTTTTCTATGTCTCGCAGAAGTGCGGTCTGCATGGAGTTGCAGAATTATTTGTGGAAAAGGAACTGGAGCAAGAGATCAGTTTGGGTCTGCAGTGAGAGAGGCACAGAAATTTTTCCCATATGTGATTTTTCCTTCTGCCCCTCATCCCACATTCATAAATCCTTTACACCTCTCTCCGGGGAGGAGGGTTTATGAAGGGCTGACACAGGTGACTTTTTAGTCCAGATTATCTTGTGATATCTACAGATAATTTATTGATTTTTTAATATAAATACAAAAATCAAAAGTTTTTTCCTGATCTCAGTGCAGTTAATGGAGGCTCAAGCCCCATCACACATAAATCAGGAACAGGAGAGATTCTTCAGAGCTGCTGTTTTTAAATGCAAGGCATTTCCTTGACTTTAGTAAAGCTGGAAAATTGTTGTGGCTCAAGACCACTTATAAATGGCTACAGGAAGCTTGCAATTAAAAAAAAAAATTCTAATTCTTTGTTTTCGTTAATTCTTGGGATGTTGCTTACCAAAGCAGGAACCTTGCAAAACAAATGCCAAGTGCCTCACAGAAGAGCCTGCTAGGAGCAGCTCCATCCTGTGTTGTGAAGACAACTGCTCAGTCTGAGCTTGACTTGAGGTATTTGGATGAGGCACAGCCCCAACCTTGCCCTCATCATGCCCTGATCTGCTTCCACAGCTTCAGAGCCCCTTCTACTTCCAGTGCTTCAGCTTGTTTTCCTGAGAAGCCACCCATTAAAAAAAATAAACAAAAAAACCCAAAAAACCTACAACAAAACCTACAGCAAAACCCCAGAGAGGCTGTGGGAAGGAGACTTTTTGGAGGGCCATGAACTGCTGGGCTGGCACAGGTGTGTGCTCAGGAGATCTTGGTCAGTGCTACGGAGGCTGCCAAGCATGATGTTACCAGGAGAGAACAACCTGTTTCCTCGCCTTGATAGCATCAATCAATTGTTAAAGCAGCAATTTTCTACCAGCAGCCCTTCCCCTAATGTCTAAAACCCTTGGTAAGCCTGAGCAGCTTTAGGAGAGGCTTGCCCAAGCATCCTTATCCTCCTTTGGCCAAATTCTATCAAATTCCACTCTCTGAGCACCCAGCTCACCCCTCTGTGACAGGCAGAAATAGATTCTGGGGAAGGGAAGAGCCAGTGTTTTACAATCTTGAAATAGCATTCAGAAGGAAGACTAAAGCAGGCACATTGCACAGAAAACATGTACTTTTCTTTTAAAAGTGGTATACGGTGGGGTTTTTTTATCAGCAGATCACTGGAATTTTCTCTGGCTTCAGGCAAGAAGAAAGAAATAGGTAACTTTTACCTTTTCCCATGCCTCTCTATTCTTTCTGTCTTCCTTAGCAGAATCACAGGGAAATGAAAAAAAAATTAATTAATTAATTAAAAATTAAATAAACCAGCTGGAAAACAGTTTGAAGTGTTTTGAAAAATAGTTTGAAGTGGGAGTTTAAAAAAAAAATACATAAATCTGCTAAAAACACAAAATATGTAATGTCAAAGATGAAGAGTTTTAGTTTCATCTGTTCAAAATGTAAGAAAAACATTATGGCAAGGTTTTTGTTTGTTTGTTTGCTTGTTTATTTGTGTTTTATTGTTGTTGATTTAATATTCCTTTTCTTTTTCACGTTAAGAAATCATGACAGGTGAGACCACCTGAAGTTTTCATTATACCATTCTTGCTTGTGTCAAATATTTTCTTCTTCTGGGAAGATGGTCACCCAGAAAAGCTCTAAAATACAGGAGTATTTCAATCTGTGTGAAAGTAAAAATTCCTGTGAAAGCCAGAAAGATTCCACTTACTTACTTTTAGCTGTAACATTAAATAGTATCGGGCAACATCCTTTTTGTGAAGGATGCTAAAGCTTTTCCTCTTCTCAGTACAGCCTGGTGGTTACAGACTAGCTGCTAATTTTAGGGACTTCCTCCTAAATAAGGTGAGGAGATAAAGCTGAAAATTTTTCCTGCAATTTATGTTAAATTTTAAAATGTTGTCTCATTGTTCTCAGAGGCATTTTCTTCCAGAATCTCAATGTCAGATGTAGCTTTAGCTTGCACATTATTTTATCTGCTCCTGTGGCTTCCAAACATTGACTTTTGCACTGACAAGTTGGTTTTCAATGCATATTTGTCATCCTGGCTTCCTTCGTCTCTTTGTTTGCCCATTAAAATTTGTCATGAAACTTCTTTGGCTGAGCAACTTTCCTGCCATATATACAGAAAGTATGTGTCCTTGTCACAAAATGTCAGAAGTAATGGTACTCGAAGTGTTGCTGAAATGCCATTTATGCAATCTGTGCAGAAACCCCTTATTCTGAGTACAATTTCATCTTGCCATTTGATAAGCAAAATTTCTCAGGGGTGTTAAGAACTGAATATTTGCACCTCTGTGGTTACCTGTCATAACCTGTGGTTATGAGTCAGGTTGAAAATTACTTTACTGAAAAATAAGCCAAGATATTGAGTGAAACAACAACAAATTGACACCACAAAACCTGCCACTGTGTTTTTCTTGTTGGTGGTGTTGGTGGAGATACTCAGCTGATAAATCTTGCCTTATTGACATTTTCAAAATATACAAGGTGCCTAAACCTTCTTGTATTGGAATCCTCGTTCAAAATTAGTTTCAGTGTTGTGCTGAAGACTCTGCTCTTTGGGATGGCAAATTGCAGCCTGAGAAGAGAGGGTGGGACATGAGTGTGGAAATTCAACACACATGGAAGTCAGTGGAAATTGGTTTGCGGAGTACCTTAAGTAGTTTTAAAAAATCCCACCCAAATTGCACTTGCAGTCTCTGGAGGATGTTTGCTTTTCTGTTACTAGGAGCAACGTGTTTTATGTACATGGAACTGACAAAAATGTCAAATGTCGAAAAATGTCATTTCAGCAATTGTAGCAAATCTTTTTTGCATCTAATTTTCCTTAAGGGGACAAATTTCTTTCACCATCGTGGCCTGATGAAGCCTTTATAATTGGGAATCTGCCAAGCAAAGGACTATGCAGAACTCTTAAAAAATATTATTATTATTATTATTATTATTATTATTATTATTTATATTTATATTTATATTTATAAATAATAATATTATATTCATTTATTATTGCATTACCTTTCTGAGTGTTTCAAACATTCACAGAGATTTAAGCCCAGGAGGGGCCATCACAACTGCACAAAGACAGGCTGCAAAATTTCCTGCAGCTCAGAACTGCAACTTCTAATTGAGCAAGGCTGAGAAAATCAAACTGTGCATGTATTTTTGACAGACAACCCACCACTCTGATTTGAAGGCACTGATGGATATGGAATTGTTTGCAATGGCAGATTACAGGCTGAGGGTAATGACTTTCTCAACCACAGTATCTCGTTCTCCTGGTATCATTTACACCAACAGTTTCACAGCTTAGCCAATGCCAAGGAAATGTCTGATGGCATTTGCAAGTGTCCACGTGGCTGGTTAGGGCTCTGGGGGATTTGTTGCATTTGTTATTGTAGCATATATTTCATGGATGGAGACAAAAAATTGTATCTGAGCCTCAAGACCTGCATGAAAAAATGTTTATTTTCAGTAATGCTGTGGCACAGCTATCCCATAACTTTGGCTTTGGGTTTCCAAGAGCACTGTTAGAAATAGTGTGATCCCAGAAGACACAGCCTTCTTGCTCCTTTGTATAAGCTCACTCTTCTGGATTGAGGTGGAACAAACTGCTTTGACAGGATGACTTTGTACCAGCAAGCTCTAGGCCAGATGAGATATTATCTTTTATTCTGTAAGCTGTATTCCTAATCACTTGTTATGCCTCCTTTCACAGCCAGCTCGGGGACAATAAGACCTCTACTCTCTGTCCTGGGCTTATCTGTCTAAAATGTGGTTTTTCTTGTGCTTGCTGTGGGTGAGGTCACCACAGGCAGAGACAGGGTGGGATCATTGCACTGACATACGTTGCTCCATCTCTGTGACAAAACATCTCTTGATCAGGCCACTGGGATGGACAGCAGTTCAGAGAAATAATGCCTAAATTTTTTTTTTGGTTTTTTTTTTTTTTTTTTGGTTTTTTTTTTTTTTTGTTTTGTTTTGTTTTGTTTTGTTTTTTTTTTTGTTTTTTTGTTGTGTTTTTTTTTTTTTGTGTGGTTTTTTTTTTTTGTGTGTTTTTTTTTTTTTTTTGTGGAGATGGACAGTCCATCTGTCTTTTTGTTGGGGAGATGCACAGTCCCTGCTCATGCAGAGTGGGTGACACCCACTACGGGCTGTGCAGAATCTTCTGATTTATTCTCCTGGGATGTTTGCCAGTGGGAAGTCAGGAGGACTTTTTGCAAGAGGAGCAGCAGGACTCCTGAGGTGATGGACCAGTCTGAAGTGTTGCTTTGCTTCTGCAGAGTGGAATCCAGCAGAGAAGTGGCATTCCTTACGGGGAATTAAACCAAGATTTCCTCCTGGGTCAGAAATTCTGTCTTGAAGGATTTGCAGGCCTTTTGTTGCATGAGCGAAAGATGGGAAAATCTCAGAGAATGACAACTGGAATTTAGCAGTGGGAGCAAAGGAGCAGCTAAATAAAAGGGGTGCTGCACAGAGCAGCTGAGGTATCAAAAGCAGATTTGTGGCTGCAGAGAGACGACTGACATGCTGGAAAAACCCAGGGGAGGAAAGAAATGGGGAAATAAGAGGCACCAACAACCTCATCCTTGTGTCCTCCACTAACTAAATAATTGGTACAGTTCAAACTGTCAGAAAAGCAGAACTTCTCCGGGCAACAAAACATGCCAGGATATAGGGGGGATTTGAAGAATGTTTGTAAGTCTGAGAGATAATTTTTTTAGTACAAATGAAGGACTGAGGGAGTAGAAAGGAGTAAAAAAAGTTTGTACAAGTGGGGTTGGCTGGGTGGGAATGGCCTAACCTTCATTTTGTAAGGCATGTGGCCACTTGCTTGGCCACCTTGCCCTTACTGAGCATTCAGCTTGGATGCCTGCCTTGAGACAAAGCCTTTCAGCTGAGGGAAACACCCCTCTGGTCTATTTCAGGATGTCTGATCCCCTGTGTAGTGAATGCAGGGGTTAAATTACAATTAAAATAAATTTAATTTATCATTTTAATAATCACTTAAAATTGATTATTAAATTAAATATCAATTATAGATTCAAATTGATTAATAGTCAATTTAAATTTGAATAATCAATTTAAATGATATCTATTTAATAATCAGTTTAAATTACCATTTGTGTTGGGGGTGGGCTGAGTTGGAGGAAAGGGTGAGGCAAATTGCACTGTGCCCCCTGAGAGTCCAGGACTGAGCCCTTTTACCTACAGAAGTGTGTGTCAAAGGATGTCAGAAATGGGCAGGAGGTATCCCTTTAACTTTATTCGAAGCTGTATTAAGGAAGAAATCTCCCCAGATCAATGTTTTTCTTTAGGAGCAACTTCTGAACATCCTCACAAAGGCAGCATGAATTAGAAGAATTTCTCTATATTGACACACTAATGTGTCAATGTGCATTTGAAGATGTGTTTTCAATTCATAGTGTAAATTAAATTCTCCTTTAAACCATTTCTACTGAAATAACTCAGAAAACACACATGAAAATCATCTGGTTTTAATTCCCTGTGGACTGCAAATCTGTAAGTGCATAATGTTTTAAGTTTCTTTTTATTGGTAATCTGTTGGGCCAACTCAGTCTAGTCTAATTTGTACCAAAAACACTGAAATGTACAATTTTGGCATGGGTTTGATATGAATTTTCCTTGAAACACAGTCGGTTTTGACCAAGATGCCAAAGAAATTGAATTAATTTAAAATGTGGAAGATTTAGTGGTGAAAGGAAAAAGTAATAGAAAATATTTGCAAAGATTGGCCTTTCCCTCCTTTCTTTCTTGCCTGCCAAAGAACTGGGAATCCCAGCAAGCCCTTTCAAAAGGGTGCTGTCAGGACAAATCACCCAAAGAAAATACCAAGCACTGCCACCTCCTTGCTCTCTGCACTTAACAAGAGCTCCAGTAAAGGAAGCTCTGACCATTCAATTTCCTCTTTTAAAATAAAAATAAGTGTGCTAGAGGTTTTTGAGGTCTCTCAGTGCCCCAAACCTGTCTAATTCCTTATGCTACCCAAGGTTCTGGATTTTTTTTATTTATAGATTTTGCTTACTTAATGTCCTTCACACCCACCTTTGATTGATTCCTGATACATTCACAGATTTCTGCTGTGGCCTTAAAATGGTTAAATTTCTTGGAACTTCAGGTCTCTGTAAAAGTATGACATTTTTTGCTGCTGTGCACTGCCTGTGCTGCCTGCTTGGAGTGTTTTGGTGCTCAGATAATTTTCCAGGCAGTGATCCTTGGGCATGGCATGCCAGGGATCCCATCAGGAGCTGGTGCTGTTGACAGAGCTGCTTTTTAATTCTGTGTTGGGGATCTGCAGAGCAGTTGGTGTCTCTCTAGAAAATGCAACCTGATGAAAATAATTTGCTCTACATAGAGCAAATCTTGCTCAAAACACACAGATCTGAACTATGCCTCACAAGCCAGATCTTGAGGCTGTGGAGGATTCTTTTTCTTTTTTTTTTTTTTCCTTTTTTTTCTTTCCTTCATTCTTTATTTTTCCTTTTCTCTTCCTTTGTTGTTCTTACCATTTTTCTGTGTTGTCAAAATTCTGACTGAATGGTAAATTCCACAATTAATGACCCAGGCTGATGATCTGCCCAACTGTTAAACACAAGATAAAATATGTAATAAGTATTTATTTTCTTTGTTTGAACACAGGGTTTTGGGGTTTTTTTTTGTAATTTCCCCCATAAAGATTTGAAGCTGCCAGACCAAGACAGCAATAAAAACTTTTGCTTAGACTTTATGCAATGTGAGAAGGCACCTTAGCATTAAATCCACTTGCATTTTTCTTCACTTTGGATGTTCAGAAGTGATTAAAACAGATTCAGAAATGGACTGGGTGGCCTATCAGGAAATAAATTATTCCCCTGTTTATTGCATTATCTTTCATGTAATTTTCACACTGGCACAACTCTAAACCTAAGTATTTTTATTGCCAGTGAAGTCATTGGAGGAAGCTCAGGTTCAAAATATTCCAGGGGAAATTTCACCTTATCAGTTCAAGATGATACTCTGATTTCAAATGCAGTTCAGCATTTTCCTGGCATTGAAGGGTTTTTATAGGTGACTCCTTCCTTACCTTACAAATATTTATGAAATAGGCAGTGCTTTTTATGTCGTTCAGATGAAATTTTTTGGTCATGCTGCCTAATAATTTTTTTCATCTCATATTGTCCTTGGCTCAGGACTCAAGCTTTTGTCTGTCTGCCCAAGTTCAGGGTGGGACAAGGCTATTGTGAAATCAGCAGTAACATTTCAACCCTGCTAAACTGAGTGGATTTGAGACATCTGTCAGGCATGGTAATACTCGTTGGACTACCACTAATAATTTAAACCAGGTAGTGACATTTACCAGCACAGCAAGTATACTCCCAGTGTTTATTTTGGTAAATCTATTCACCAAAGGAAAACAAGAGGCTTTCTGAGCTAAATTCTCATTCTTGTTTGACTGTGACTCTGTTATACTCTGGTAAGGGCAGGTCCATATTGTTTCTGAATAACTTTAATGACTTTCCTCAAATGCCACTGAATCCAGAAGACTTTGGCACAAACTCTTTGCTTAGGAGAGTGGAATTCTTAGGAAGCTGAAAGAGAGTCGGTTTAGATTAAATACCAGGGAAAAATTCTTTACTGTGAGGCTTGTGAGGCATAGATTGTTGTCACATTCCCAGTGAATTCCCCAACCCTGGAAATGTCCCAGGAAGAGGCTCTGAACAACGTGGTCTAGAGGAAGATGTCCCTGCCCACGACATGGGGGTTGGAATAGCATGATCTTTACAGTGCCTTTTGCCAAGGCCAAGTTTTAATCAGATTTTAGGTTCTTCTTCCTTTTTTTTTTTTTTTTTAATCTTTTTTTAAGCACCTTTTTTTAGCAGTCAAGACAAGTCTTTGCATGCTTAATCTCCTCCTGCATGGAAGCTGATTATGCTGCTTCAAACTGTGCATTGGAGGAACAGGCTGGGGTGAGCTGAGGACACCATAGCTGGAGCTTGGGCCTGGAATGGCTTTATCATTTCCTGCCAGGTTATGGTAGGAAGTTACGGCAGACTTCTGTGCATAAATCTGCATCAATCATAGGGCATTAATTTGGTTAGTGGGGCAGTAAGGTGAGAGCAGGAAGCTCTAACTATGAAGATCATCCTCCTAGACTGCATGTTTCTTGGATAATCCATACATTTTCACCCATGAATTTTGCTTTTCTGTGTGATGAGAATTGACTTTAACTTTTAAATCTTGCTCCTAGGTTGAAGAGGTGTGCTTTCATTGCTCCTCACACCTGTGGGGTCAAGTTGTAGGTGCACTTGGCAAAGCTATAGGGTAATTTATTCTGTCATTGTGTTGGTAAAAGTAATATCTGTTAGATTTATAAAGGCACCAGCTTCTGGAGACCAGTGACAATAGATAGGGTGAGGTATTTATTTTGAGAGGAAATTTAAAATAATAATAATAAAAAAAAAAGTAGATAAAATTCTTCTTATTTCAGCATCTTTATTATAAGAATGCTTTCTTACCTCAATCTCTTCCTGAACCAGCAGGAGTTGCCATAGCCCAAACTGATCATCCACTCACATGAGTTAAACAGCACTTCTGCAGAATAATCCCAAATAAAACCAACTGCTGTGAGAGGATAAAAGCACACTATAGCCAAGAGTTGTCTGTGGAACAGGCAGTGATGGCAGGGGCAGCTGCAGGTACTGAGCCAGAAGAGATCTGGGATTTGTTCACAGCGAGATGGTTTCACACCAAGAACCAACCCCCTCCTGGGAGAACTGGAACATCACAACGTAAGGAAAGGAAAATGTCTTAAAAATGGCATGAACACTATAAAAACACTAAAAAAAAAAAAAAGTCTAACTCAGAGGCATATTAATATTGCTCCTCCAACAGAGAAGTAAGACACCTACCTGCTCCTACACAGCCTGGAGTTATTGCAGAGTGGGGACAAGATTGTTTGTACATATCCTGCAGTCATTTTTATCTCCAAGTGCCCTTACATTAGGAAAAAAAAGGTATTTCATGCCCACACAAGGCCCATTTTATGCCACTAAAATGAATCAAGAAAGAAGACTCCTGCTCATAATATAGTCCAGCACAGGGTAAGTTTTGCTTTTGGAAAAGAAGTGGAGGGATTGGAGTCTCAGCAATTATTCTTTTCACACTAACCAAATACCTTATTCTGTGTGCATATTTTTCATCTGATCCCTGAATCTGGGAATTAAGCAATGGCAGCAAAACCCTGCCAGAACTTTTGTCAACAAAGGCAAAATTTGTTGGTGCATCTGAGTATTCCCTGTGGTGTTTGCTGGCAAAGGAGTGCTGAGAAAGGGCAACCTCAGTTGTGCCCCTGGGGAGAAAGTTTTGGGGTGAAAGATGTGACTTGGACCATCTACCCATAACCTCAAAGAGGGGTTCAAATGTCTACACCACTTCCAGCCTCTGGTAGTCATCTGCCTCAAGCACCACAGTTGTGCTTTTTACTCGAGGAGAGAGGATTTTGTGACCTGGCTCCACGTGACACTGATGGTCACTGGGAGCCAAAAGTGCCATCCTGGGAAATAGAGTCATGAGGAGAGCACTACGGAAGGGTCCTTCTGGAGAAGCAGCTGTGTTTTCCACAGGCCCAACCATGGATATGGAGCAAGGGCCAAAGTAATCCAGTCCTAGATGAAAAAAAAAAAAAAAAAAAAAAAAAAAAAGTAAGCAGAGATGCATGAAATTGACCGAGTGGAGAAGTCTCTCCAAACTGTTCTGAGCTTCAGAAAATGAAATTAAATTGATCTGTGCTTGTTTGCACACTGGCTCAAAAGGTTTGGTTCTGTCCTTATCCTTCCCTTGGAGGTCAGCTCCTGCTGCTATCACCAGACTGACTTTCCCTGACATTTTGCAGGCCTGTTATGAACACTCTGGATGTTTCTTCAGTGAGTCAGAAGGGCCATGTTCCACCCAAGAGAGGCTAAGAGACTTTCAGGTTGACATCAGAACTTTTAAATTCCTTTAGCTTTTGTCATCCTGTAATAGTTAAATGCAAGATAGGAAGAAAATAGGAAAAAAAAGAAAAAGAAAGAAAGAAAATTGCAAGTATTTTCATAATATCTGGAGAAGCATCCAGAATGGAGAGATAGAAACACTTCAAAACACAGCTGAAGTATCTGTGTGTCACTAAACAATACAAATATTATTAGGAAGAGAAGGGAGAAGATGAACACATCACAGGCTGAGAGAATTGCTCTTTTTACAAAGACATGTCCTGTCAGGAAAAGGAGGAATGGCTCTGAACTAAAAGAGAGTCGGTTTAGGTGAGATTTTGGGAAGAAATTCTTCCCTGTGAGGGTGGTGAGGCCCTGGCACAGGTTGCCCAGAGAAGCTGTGGCTGCCCCATCTCTGGAAGTGTCCAAGGCCAGGTTGGAGCTCTGAGCAACCTGGGATAGTGGAAATTGTCCCTGTCTATGTTAAGGAATTGGGGCAAGGTGATCTTTAGGGTGCTTTCCAACCCAAACCACTCTGTGAGCCTATGAGGTGAAAAAATGCAAAAAACTGAGTTGCTAGGCTTGCATTAGTGAATCTGACTTGTTTTAGAATCATGGCTTAAGTAATTTCACAAACAGGAAAATAAGAGTTTTTAATATAGAAGCAGACAGCCTAATTTCTTTCTTGGAAGGGATTCTTGCTCACTTCCCAGAAAGTTTTAAACCAGACAGCTCAGCATTTTTGCAGACATTAATCCACTGTTGTCAGTGCAATTAGACTGACTCAGATAGGGGGATGTTGTATCAGTTATTCTTTGGGACTTGCCTGAAGAATTCATAGGAGCTGGAGATGGGATTTCCAGCTAGCTCAATATAATTATTGTGTACCTATCACTGCCTCCTCTCATCTGGAAACATCAAGTGTAATCAAAGTTCATAAATTCTGTCTGTCTCTATTATCTGTTGGACTAAACCCATGGGTGAGGTTTCAAGTGACACATTTAGTTTTAGTGCCATTAAGTCTGAGTATTGTATGGAGTAATTACAGACAGCTACGTCCCTCTAGGTTATTGATTTTGCCCCAGAGAAGAGTCAAAGTAAAGAAATAATCAACAGATTAATTGTAAAAACCAACATTTTCCCTTTAATAGAGAACAGTGTCTATGAAGCGAATCTTCATTTGCAACAGGGCACTAATCATTTTAAAGGAGATGAATAAAAAGTAAGATATTACACTATTCTCTCTCTTTTTTTTTTTTTTTTTTTTCCCAATACTCTTGTGGAAGAGATTTAAGTTCCAAAGGCACCTTGAAGGTAAAGGTTTGAAAACAGGGAGATTTTTATCAGGGTGAGAGATCCTGAGCATCTGTAAATCAGAAGGACTAGATGTCTTTCAGCATATCTGTGCTTCTTTACACTCTTTTCACATAAATATCCAAACACTTCTAAAACAAAAGCTCTGGTCTTATAGACACGTGCTTGACTTTAAACACCTCTCAAGTGTTGTCTTGTTTAGGAATATTTTCTCCCCTTAAAGTGAAGCTATGTTTTTTAAGGAGGGTTTTGATGGTGATACATTTCTCTAGTGTCAAAAAACAAACAAACAAACAAACAAAAACAAAACAAAAAAGAAAACAAAAACAAAAACAAAACCAAAAACAAGCTTAGGAAAAAATCAGGAGATGTCAAACAGATATAACTGAGCACTTGATGTATTCAGAGCAAAACCCAGTCTTTTGATTTTGATATTCAGTTGAATTCTAAGGAGCACAGGAAAGATTTGTTGGCAGGACCTCTGATGGACCCATCACAGGTGATAAGAAAGGACCTTTTGAACATCAGCCCACTTGTGCTGCTCTCAGTTCTGCTGCTTAGCAGCATTGTAAATACTTCAGTGCTAAAAAAGAGATGGAAAGACAAGGAAAACGCTCATTGTGAGGTGCAGGTGCAAAACACCAAAATATAATTAAAAGACAAATCCCCCACAAATTAACATGGGTGGAAGAAAACACTTCATCCAATTCAGCTGCAATATAAAAAAAGATGTCTGAAGGTAGGTAAAATCGGGAAAAGTTGAAAAGAGTGAAATATTAAAGACAGATTTTCCAGCAACAAGATATTTTTTTTCCCTTCTTTCATTTTTTTTTTCTGTTTCTTTCTGGTTTCTTGGCTCTTTAGGAAAATGCCAGGCTTTGGGCAGTTAATTTATTTCAGCAGTCTAAGGTCAGTGCAGTAGGGGAAGAGCTATCAGCAAGGAGCTGGACAAGTGACAGTGCCCCTCCCCGTCTCTGGATCAGCCAGAGATATTTTCATGGATTCCTTTTTTCCCAGTAATAGTAGTTCTTTGCACCCATCTCCCCCCAGAAACCCTGGCTTCCCCATAAACTAAGTTGTCAGAGCTCTTTCATATCCCAAGTGCCAGCTTGTGCCTTTGGATTTATTTGTCGAGAAGGAGAAGGAGAGAAGAGAGAAGAGAGAAGAGAGAAGAGAAGGATTTTGCCAGTGAGTGCAGCTTTCTTGGAGCTTGGGAGAATGCTGAGAAAGGCTGAGACAGATCCTGCTGGCTGAGGCTGGGTTACCATAGGTCCTGCAGAGCCCTGTTTCCACTGCTGAGACCTTGCCAGGGAGCCAGCACATTGCTGAGGCTGTGAGCTTGGCACCTCTCCTTTGCTCAGACAGGTGTTAGGAGAGCTGGAAGATGCCTAGGAGATGGCTTGGAACCAAGGTCCCACCCACCACAGAGGGATCTGCTCCCTCCACAGCTCTGGAGCCAGGTTCCTGCAAGCTGTGCTGCAGCTGAGCTGCTCCAAGCATCTGGAGGGAGGAGGGTGTGAGTCTGAATTCCTGCCTCTGAGGCTCTTCAGCAGCTTTTGCAAAGTGAAACTCCTCAAAGGCAGCGGGTTTTGGTCACCCCAATATGCCCCAGGGTGTTCTGATGAGGGCAGATCTCAATAAATGCACCCTGCACTCCCTCTCTGAGGAATTTTCCCTTTAATTAAAGGCTTCTCAAGGTAAAATGGACTCTTGTCCCGTGGGACTAAATGGCATTTTGTGTCATTCTGTGCTGCCTTCTCCATGGCCAAGCCTGGTCTGAGGCAGGGCTGAGATTCTTGTCACAGGGAAATACAAATAACCCCCTCCCTGACCTGATGGGGATCAATAATAGGAAGTGCTCTGTTATCTTCCTCAAGCCTTCCATCCAGCCTTGAATCTGAGCTAGTTGTTTCTGCAGGAAAAACACTTGTGTCTCCCTGTGTCAGATTTCCTTCAAAAATGGAAGGATAAATGAGCTGTGGTCTTCAGCTATAGCTGAAGGACGAGTTCCACATGGCTTGGGCAAGGAAAAAGAGCTCATGAATTAGCTTAGGCCTACTACAGCACTTCACATAAATCATCCTGTATAATTGCTACCACCCATCAGTTTGCTGAGATTAAAGAAGAGAGATATTGACAGAATGTTTATAATAGGAGTCTTGCTATCCAGTAACACATAACACTGCATACTCTGGTTGATGCCAAGTCTCTGCAAGCAGGACAAAAAATACACTTTTTAAAAACATTTACCTCTGCTTTGGCTCCTTTTCTGATGGACACATCTATTGTGATATAGCTGACCTTAACATTTCTTAGTCCCCTTTATTTTTCTGCTAGGCTGGGTATTGGTAATTTCTAATCTGAACTCTCTGAAAACAATGACCTTTGCTGCCTTTGATGGGCTTTTGAGCAGTCTGACCAAAATTACCAGAATGTTACTCATAAGTATAGACTCTCAAGACTGTTTGTATCTAAGGCTAAAATCAAGTCCAGTGTTTGTAGGTTCTCTAGGGAAAATTTTAGACCTTTATGTTCAGAACAAATAAGTTTTATGGGTAATTAGAGATGGTAGAATCCAGTGTAGTTTTGTGTTTCAGTAACTCATTTGAGCCTCTTAAAAACAAAACGTCCCAAAGAAACAAATCTTTTTTTTTCTTTTTTTTTTTTTTCTTTTTGTCATGGAAATATACTATTCAGATGAATCAATAAAAATGTGTTCTTTTCTATTTTTCACTCATTAAGAATAAGATTGTGATATGGTTTGCTATGCCTGAAACTAGTAACTTCCCTTCAAAATACCAGGGGTAAATGGGGCTGTGTTTCTGTCTGGTAGTGTACACTTTGGGGAAAACTAACTGTCAAAATATGCACATTTTGCAGCCCTGTATGTATCTCTTCAGTGAAATGCAAAAAACAACTACTAGGTACTGCTGAATAATAAATACAAATTGACTGATATCTGGGGGGCTCTGGAGTGTTCCTTAGGTAAATATCAGCAGTCAAATGGTCTTCCAGAGAACTGGGTGGATAGAATGAAATGTCCTCCTGCACAGGCTGCTTCTCCTACCACATCAACTTCAATAATGCATCTTTTTCCACCTGCTCCCTCTCTTTTCCTGAGCGATATAAATTATAATCTGGGGGAAGTGAGCTGGAAATGCTTCACAGAGGAACTGAAGAGAGTTCCCAGACAAGAGCATCTACCACAAACTGAGGTGCCTTCCCCAAAAACCTGTCCCTATTGGCATTTTCATTTGTGGTTTACAAATCTCCAGGGCAGCATCAGCTCATCCAGCAGGTGCCTTCATCCTCCTGCTCTCTTCCCAGCCTGGCAGAAATGGTTCCTGGAGTGTGACTGGAAAACTCTGTCCCTCAGAAGCTACGTTTTCAAAACCAGATTCTCTGTTTTGGATTTTTGGTGGACCATTGTCAGTGGTGTAGAACAGTGTCTGAAGCATGGGTTGCTTCCTTTAGTACAGGATGACCAAGGGTGAAGCATTTCTTGCACAGCCTTGAAAAATGATGTTCTTCATGAACAACCCTAAGTTTTAATTTACTCATCCCAATTACCCCATTCTTCACTTCAATTAGACCATGTTGTTTCTCCCCCTGATTGCTTCTTTCACTGTTGCCCTCAGATGTTTCTCCTTTACTCTTTCTTCCACCCAAAAGGAAATGGGAAGGGTAAAGGGTTGGAAAAGATGAAAGTAGGAAAGCAATTAGAATAACTATATTTTTAAAAATTTGTTTTAATAAATTTTCCTGTTTCCTCAAGCACTTGAAGGACTTTATCCCTTTGATTTGTTTAGTGAAATGTCCGGTATAAAAAAAATAAATTTAAAGTGTGCTCTCAGCCCTTTCTAAATGCACTGTTTATGCTTCCTTTGGAACTCAGGCTCTGTTCATGGGGGCTGGCTGCAGTTATACCCACAAATGATCATGATTTTACTGAACTTTCCTCTATTTGACTCTGATGTCAAACAGAGCCACCTTTAAAAAGGACAAGGAATGACATGTGCTCATCCTGATGAGGCAAAACCCCATGACACAGACCTTTCTCCTTTGTGTTGGAGTGGCACTAAGGAATAACTACTGAAGAAATTCCTTGCTTTGAAAACAAATCTTTGTGGATGGGTGTTGACAAGATTATTCTTACATCCTGAGTAGAATTCCAAAAGGCTGTGAGTGACACTAAATCATTATATTATAGCAGAGAAATTCTGCCACAATTTAGATCTGAGGCTGGTCAATAGCATGGATGTCCCTCACCTCCTACAAACAAAGCAATGACAGTTTGGGGATTTTAAACGGTTTTTAATTATCCATGAAATTGAGTTTTTTTTTTTTTTTTTCTTTCTTTTTTTTTTTTTATTTTCCCAATTAGTTGTCCAGTTCTACAGCTGAAATTTTGGTGCACCCATAAAGGTAATTGTTCCTAGAGATAGCTTTATCAGCTCTCAGTTGTTTTTGTGGTTAAATTGTATTTTCTTGTAAAAGTGTGTTTTAAATCTCACCTCTGGGACACGCTGCTCTGTGAAAACAAATACTTTAAAACCAGCAGGGAAACATTTCTTAAACATGCTGTGTAGCTGATGAGAGTGTGCCTCTGCTCTGGGAAGTGGCAGAGGAATGTGAGGAATATGGGAGAGAGAAGAGGGGAAAAAAACTCCAGAAGACAGTGGTCACTAACAGGATGACTAAGAAGCTTTTCCAAGGCTTGCCACATGCTTTTTGTAAAACCATAAAAATTGGCTTTGTGGTGAGCCTGGCTTGCAGTCTACTCAAAAATTAAAAGTGGTCACTCTTTCAAGGCTCCCTGTATCTCCAGCAGCTGCAGACAGACTTCAAACCAGGCAGCAGAGAAAGGAAAAAAAAAAAAAAAAAGTTGTCCATTTCTTGTTCAGACTATCTATATTTGGTTGAAGTTTTCCAAGCAGGGATTGGCAGATCCCTGATCTTCCTGAGAGAGGCTGGGCAGAGGGAAGAGACTTGCATTCATGATGTTGCCTGCCACAAACAGCAGAAAAGATCATTAAGGAGTAAAAAAGATAGTGAAAAGTAAATAGATCATTCAGGAGTAAAGATAACCTTCAGAGCCAAATGTGAATGGAGAAGGGGCCACCAGGGCAATCTTACCTGGACAAAGGTGGAGGGGACAGACAGGATGCATTTGTATTTGTCAAGGGCTCCAGCTGCTGCTGTGGTTTATTTTCAGGCAAATCCTTTGGGTCCTGAATGTTCCATGGCAGCAGTTTTGTACCTCAACCCTCCTCCAGATTTTCAGGCTGTTTTTCTAGATTAATGTTGAGCACAGACCGTGGTCTGGATCTTATTGGTCTGGAGTTTATTGGGTGTGGCCTGCATTTGCAAAGAGAAGGGTCAACACTGGAGGAGCAATGAAAATCTTTCTCCAGGCACCTACTGCAGTCCTGACTTCCTGAAAAAGCTGATATCAGGTGCATCAGTGTTGTAATGTGACCAAAGCACAGCACAGTGTTGGAGTGGGCATTATATGGTATAAAACTTATATTCAGGCTGGGCAAGCTTGAAGTCTGTGTTTTTTCTGAGTAGTTTTCATCTCCCAAATCCTTGGATTTTTCATATTCTGACCAGATATCTACTGAAGTCAGCAACAAAATTGCTGTTAACTTCAAAGGGAGTGAAGTACAAGACCACAACATCCTGC
Organism: Vidua chalybeata; assembly: GCF_026979565.1. Lineage (NCBI taxonomy): Eukaryota > Metazoa > Chordata > Aves > Passeriformes > Viduidae > Vidua > Vidua chalybeata. Next base: position 65,517,532 of record NC_071570.1, on the reverse strand, counting down.
AAGAATAATTTTACATCTGGACTTGACAAAGAGACTGAGCTGTGTTAGGAGACACTTTCTGTGATGGGCTCAAATAGCTTCAGGGTGAATTCATGTTGAAAGAATGAAGAGCATCATGGTGCCCCATGAAAACTGAACAAGGAACTCACCTGGACAAGCCATTTTGGCATCTCCATGAGGCATAAGCCCCAGTTCTGTTGTTGGGAATGTCAGGGATAGGGCTCTGACCACATGTAGCAAGAAATAAAGAGTGATTTCTCATGTTAAAGGGTATCTTCTATTTAATATATTATTGTTTGTTTGGGTTGCCTTGGGACTAGATTATCTCAGCTATGCTTTTTCCCATATTCCTGCACGAAGGGCCCTGACCTGTGAATGTGATGTTAAAGTTAAATCACACCATGCTGGGAACAGGCAGCTGCAAGTGAGATGTTCCCTCGAGCACTGGATGCTTTGCAGACCACCATGCCTTGTGCTCAGCAGATATGGTTTATCTTGGTAGGATCCTTCAGTGCTGAGCCAACAAGGGCAGCACAACTTATGTTTGTGGTCTCCTGTTTGCAAAAATAATTTCAGATATCTGTGTTTGCAGCAGATATTGGTGGAATATCTTCCACCAGTATTGGTGGAAGAAGTGCAAGTCATCCTGTACATGTGTATTTATTCCCTGGGGGTATAAAATTGGGTGTGGACGAAGCTTTCCAAGCTAGCAAGCATTTAAACCTTTTTATTTAAACCTTTTTATTTTATCTTTGAGGCTCAGGTCTCTGAGGTAGGAGCAGCACTGGAAAGTGCTTAAAGGAAAGCACTTCAATTTTTGGGCCAAATATTCAGCCATGTGATGAAGGCCCTGACTGTTAAAATCTCATGGACATTTTGGAAAAACCAAGTCCTGTGCTATATGTAAGAGGCAACAGCTATTTGTTTCCATTGCAGACCCAGGTGCTTTAAGTTAAGTGGGGGAAAAAAAAAAAGTTTATTTCTAATTTCAAGCAAAAAGTCCATGTGCTGACAGATATTAAATCCACAGCTGAAACTATGTTTTTTTTCTGTTTTGTTTTGATTTTTATTTTGCATCACTTACAGCCAACAGTAGGACATGCTGTTCTGCAGTATTATATTACCATCCTGATGTCACTTCTCTCTCAGACAATGCAACGCAAAATGAAAATGAAAGGCAACATCTGGAAGAGGTGGAACGGTGCCTGGATGACCAATATAAATTTTTCTGGGGTAAAATAGGAGATTTCAGGCTGATGAGTTTGCAAACTCTTTGGAATCCTCTTCAGGGAAAAACTGAGAAAATGGTGTTAAGCTTAGCATATTGTACAAGCCTTGCTTCCCCAGAAGTCAGGTGACCAGGCTTACACTTGGAAATTATCTGAATAAAAAGTTCCATCTGAACATTATGTGCTTTTGCACGTGCCAATTTAAGTGTGAGATCACTTTTCTTTTTTTCCTTGTAATTTTATTTCTATTACTTAAAGATAGCATTTCTCAGGATGCTGTTTGGCATGCACGGATTTTCTGTCTGCTCCTGTATTTTATGGATAAAAGATCTGATCACAAAAGAGACCTTATGCTATTGTCTGTGATGCAGACAATAAACTCTGAGACATAAACTGCATTTTAGTGAACTGCCAACAAATAGTGGGCAGATTGTTCTTCATTTAAGGTTAAGTAAATGTCTAAGTTTTTACAGTACAATATACAATGAAACAATCATTTAATCCTGAGCTTTTTTCTTAGGCTTTCTTCCCAAAACCCTGGGCAGTATTGTTGAGAAAAGGCAGTGTGATTGGTTTGCCAAAAGATTAAACTGTAAGGCAAGGTAACTTGGAAAGCTTCACCCTTAAAAAAAAAAAACAAAAACCAAACACCAAAAACCAAAACCAAAACCAAAACCAAAAACAAAAACAAAACAAAACAAAAAACCAACAAAAAACACCAACAACTTTATGCGGTAATTTTGAGCAGTTTATTTAAGCAGCAAATGTTGCAAATGTCTTATGTTTTCTCTGTGCTGAAGAAAGTTGTGAAATTTTGCTGATTAGTCAGTTCCTGTTTTTCTTTTTACATAAATCTATTCTTATTTCAATTTCTTCTTTGAGGCTTTTATGAACTGTATACCCACAGGGAGGTTTGCATGCAGTTTGTATTGAAAAGGCCACCTCGGGCTGTCAGTCTGTGCTTTAAAACCTTGACATGAGAACTCTGATGCTTTTAAAACCTCACAGAGCTTAGAAATTAAGCAAAACATCTGAAACCCCACATATGAGCACCAGGCTTTTTATGGTGTTGCTTGCTATCTGTCTGGGAGGGAAAAGCTTTCCTGCACACATACTTAAATATTTGTCTTCACATGAGGCAATTAGTCATTGTTCAACAAGAGGGAAAAAAAAAATTGGTACATGCTGTAGGTAAATAATTGCAGATATTCAAACTAAACCTGAGATGGAGAAGCCAAGAATAGCTCTGCAGATAAGCACTGAGAAGGGCTTTGCCCTGCTCCCTCCAAGTCAGGCTAGGACTGTCCAAACAGTCCAATTCAAACACGCACTTTCATATTGAACTTTCTTTGCTTTTTGCTTTTGCCCTAACTTTTTATCTTTATCGGCTGGAAACATCTTGGTCGTATCTGTATACAATTTTTTGTTAAAATCACTGCACAGTGTATGTGCTGCCATGGATTTCCAGCTTTGTCAGGGTGTTGAAAGGAGCAGGAAAGTGGTTTAAATCAGGGTTGTGTTGTGGTTAAAACACTGCACAAGACAGTCTCTGGCTGTCCTTGGCTGTGGCCAAACTGTGCAGCATCATCTCTACAAAGTATGTGTTATCTGATCTAGAGGGTACTTTAAACTTTATCTATTTTGTGGCTTGAGCCAGCAGCATCCAAGCATGAGAAGCAAGGCTGGAGCTGAAATCTCCCACTCATTTGGAAAGTGCAGAAATTGAATCTAACATTTCCCTGCTCTCCCATTTTCTTCTTGTTTTGGTGGAGTTACTCTCAGCCTTGAGTTTTCCTTTTTTGCCACAGCTGCCTGACACCTTCCTTCACCAGGTGAGATGTCAGCTCCCTGGAATTCCAGCTGCTGGAATTCAAGTGTTTGGGTAAGCTCTTGTGAGTGTCACCATCCTGTGCAGCTGAGCAGGTGGCATTTTGGGGGAAGCACACTTAGGTAGCAGCACTTTTCAGCTGAGTGCCTCTCCAGAGAGCAAGAGCTGACTGTATTCCCTGACTGGTTTTTGGGAGGTTTTTAGGCAGTGTCATGAAGGAGGCTTGTAATGAGGGAAAAGTAAGAAACCGCTCGTGTGGAGGCTGGAAGAATTAAGAAGTTGTGTAAGAAAGATCCTGTACAATGGAGCAGAATGCAGTTTTCCAAGCTAGGCAGCTGTGTGGAGTGGAGAAGCAGACTCTGGGGCATAGCTGACCTCTTCAGGGCAAGAAGTAGTGATATGTGGAGTGAAGTGAGAGGATGCTGAAATAAATCCATTCAGCCCAGCATTGTGGGACATGGCTCCACTTCAGCTGCTACAGCTGTAGGCTCCCGGGCAGAGCCTGTCAGCTATCTTTCACACTGTGATAAGCTGCTCCACTTCCTGGAAGGACCTGATCCTGAATCACAAATCTCACATGCTCAGGAGAGACCTTGCCTCCACCCCTGCTAGACACAGCTCAGCTGCAGAGGCTGCCTCTCAGTGCATCCAGATAGATGGAAGCTGTTAGAAATTCCACTCCCAAACACATTCCACCAAGGAGTCATTGGGGTTTGGTGACAGTGACACAGATGACAGTGCTCCAGCAAGGTGGAGCAGTTCCACTGGAGGTTCTGGGCACAGAAGAGTGATAATACGAGGCAAGATAGAGCTCAGCAAATGCATTTTGGGACAGACATTGCCAAAGATGAGCTCAGGTCACAGACATAGAAGTGCTGAGCCCACTAGGGAAAAACAAGAGATTGCCAAAACTTGCAGCACACCGAACATGCATCCTGGCTTGAGTTTGAGGATTCTGCTCAAAGAAGCCCTTGTGGCAAACAGGAGCTCTCTGTCTTTTATTTGGGCCTTTTATTTTGTCAAAGGCAGTGCCAGATGCCAGCATTGATGGGGGAAATGAGACTCTTGCAGGAGCTGGGCTCCCTGACCACTTAGTGTCTTTCACAGGGAAGAAAATCTAGGCTGTGGCACTGGGTTGCCTGCCAGTCTTGAGCAGGCCATATTTTGTCCTGGTAGGTTGGAAATATGATGCCTAGGGCAAAAAAGTGTGAGTGCCTGACCGAGTGGCTAATGATCCATGAGCTTTTCTTTGGAGCTGTGAGAAGGAAGTATGTGTTGTAAGACAGAATATAGGGCTGCTCTCTCTGTGTCCCTCCCTTCAGCTGGGTTATAAGAAAGCTACATTAAAGGTGTAGAAATTTGGCAGAAAATAAACCCCTTTGCCTTCCAGCTTGTCCTCAGAGACCTCAGAGGATTAGTTGCTGCTGGGCTTAATTTCTGATAATAAATTTATCATTACAAGTCTGGTCATATTCAACAAGAACCTGTGAGATCACAGAGTCACAAATAATGCTGTTTATTGAAGGAAGAGAAAGAGATTCAGAGTTGTCATTGGTAAATTAGGTAGTTGTGATAGAACTCTAATAATAAAAATACTATTATATAATAATATATAATTAATATATAAATAATATTAAATAATAATATAATACAGTATTAATTATTATATATTAATTATAGATATAACATAGAATATACATTATATAATATATTATATATTATAAAATAATTATTAATTATATTATACGATTAATAATATAATATAATATAATATAATATAATATAATATAATATAATATAATATAATATAATATAATATAATATAATATAATATAATATATAGAAATTATATGTATATATTATATTGTGTATACATATATATAGTGTATATATATATATATATATATATATATATTACACATATATATATAATATAATAACCATACCCAGAAGTTTAACAAGAAGGTGCCTTCACTTGGGAGGAAGGACAGAGGAGTAACCTGTCGACTTTTTGATCTTTTTAGGTCTTCCTAACTAGGAAAAATTCCTACACTCCTTATACATAGCCCAATCTTATTTTCCCCCACCCCTTGTTACATATAACATGAGCCAGGTGGAGAGCTGAGGAATATAGTCGTATATGTGGTGTCATGTGGTGTTAATGAAGGGATGCATTATAATATTTAGATAACAATTAATCATTCAGGAGTTACTTTTCCTGGCCGTGTTGTCCTTCCAAGTTCCAATTATGTGTATTAGTACTTGCGCCTCTCTGTGACAGACTCTTAAGACTTAACCAGTCACCCCAGTGAAGTGGTGACAAGGTGGAAGTCACATCTCCTCTGTAGGTTGTGATGTGGATGAAGAGGGACATGTGCTTCCTTTCCTGTATGCTTTGTGGGCAAAATCTGGCCTTCAGACTCAAGCCTGCTGGTGAAAGAGCTGATTGTCATCACGTGATGTATTTCTGAGGCCACAGAAACCAGGACAAGACAGCTGGCAGTGCCCATGCCCTTGCTGGCTGCACCCATTGTCCCAGACCCGTGTTCAGGAACAGTCACACCAGTGGGAAATCCCACTGTGAGTCATTCTTGCAGGATAAATACGTGTCATGCATGTGTTGATGCAAAAAGAGGAGTGAGTGGCACAAGAAACCTGTCCTGCATTCATTTGGCTTGTTGAGGATGGATGGCACGGAACGGATCTGATTTTGGGTGCCAGCCAGCACAAGGGACTGCCAGCTTGTCTTCCTATTCTTGGACTCCACACAGAACAAGCATTGCTGTTTGGAGGTAGGGCAAAAGAAACAATATCCTTGCCCACTTCGTGCTTTTTGGCTGCTTATGACCAAGCGAAGTCAGGACAATAATGTGTTTGTTATTCAGCTGGTTGTTCCCTTAGTGCTATCTGTGCTGCTGAACTGTTTGCAGTCCTCAGTTTGTGGAGGGGAGATGTAAACTTTGGCCAAAAATTCTGCCTGGTGCAATGGAAAGTCATCACAAAGGTAGCCAGGAGAACTTGCCCTGGGTACCAGGGCTTTGTGCCACCTCAGGAGCACCTGCTCTGCCCTCAGGGGCACCCGTGGGGAGTGGCTGGTGCTGACAAATCCATGCTTCTGACTTCCCTCTGGCTTGCCATTATGGAGCCAGCCTGGGCTTCATAAATCAAACAGAGAAGCACTTGCTTTAGGGCTCTGCCTGTTCCTATTGCTGTCATTGGCATTCCTGATCTCAGAACAGCTCCTCATGTGGACTTAAAAAAAAAAAAAATTCTCCTGATCAAACTGTTTCAGTGGTCGGGTCTCATTTGAGGGGGGCTGAAGAGCAAATATTGGAGAGATTCTAGGTCATCAGCATGGCAGTGAAGAAATAGTCCACGGAGAATGACTGGATTCTGGATCATCCTGCCTGTTTTCTTCATTTTCTTCACCAGCCTCATGCGTGGTTTTGGGTTCTGGGAAATGGACCTCACCCCTGCTCCTGAGCAGTCCTCCACTGTCACTTGGATGTGAGCATATCCATCCAAATCTCGTAGAAAAATCATGGCCATGAGGACTGAACCAAGCCTCAGGTTCTCTCTTCATGGGGCTTTTCTTTTGGATCTAAATACTCCAATACTCTAAATACTCTTTCTGCAAGGAAAGACGGAAATGGTGGAAAATAAGGACGTAACGGGTGAAGGAGATGACCACAGTAATCCCACTGGGCAGCAATAAAGAGAAGATTTTTCTGCAAGCTGGATGCTGCTGGTTGAAGCCAGAAGAACTGACTTGTGGGTACTGAACACCCAGAAAATTCCCTGAAAAAGGCAAATGGCATCACAGGCGAGACAGATAATCTGAACCATCATTTTACTGCAGATTTGTACAGCCATGTACATGTTACTACAAGGAGGAAAGGGAATGAGAAGGAAAAAAGTGAATGTGAAAATGAAAAGTAGAATTCTTGTTGCAGAATACATCTAATGGGTGGAAAATATTGACAGGGAAAACAGTATTTGACAGCATGACAGAAAATATGATTTCTATCACATGGGAAGTTTTAATACAAATTTTTCATCTTGCTGTTTTATGGAAGCATCTACTTTCAAACTTAATTGTGCCTTGTTTTTTAAATTATCAAAATGCCTCGTTTTGTCAAAACTGAAGGAGTGTTTACCTCATATTATGGCATTCAAAACCGAAAGGGGGTAATCAAGATGCAGCAAAGGAAGATGTGAAAAGATAAGTTTGAAAAAGAAAAATACTTGTGTTGGTCTTTGAATGATTTCAGTTCTCTGACAGAAATTGACATGCATCAAAGAACTGCATGACTCATATTCCAGCAGCATTAAACTGACAGATCTTCTGTTGAAAACTTTTCAGACAGGTTCAAAGTACCTTTTCCCTAGCATTTAACCTCCACTGGGTTTCTTACTCACCATTTCAGCCTTAGAGGTTGGTACAGCTATATATGAAACATGGAGCTGGTAATAAGAAAGAAGATTAAAAACTTCAGTCCAAAAAGAGCAACTATTTTCTGGAAAAAAAAAAAAAAAAAAGAGTAGGCAGCTTCAGTTTCTTCTCTTTTTCAAGACTGAAAATTCTTGAATACTTCTGTTGAAGTAGATTACTTACCACTTCTAAGGGTGAGTGGGTGGCCCAGAATAGCTTTGGTGGGAGTGTTGTGGCTGAGGAACCTAAAATGCAGCACATTTTCTGTAATAGGCTTTGCATTTATATAGGTGATGGGACAATTGCCTGGAGGGGCAAGAAGGAGCAAATAAATATTTGGCATTTCTTGGGATTTCAGAATTTCTATTTACACAAACTTCATTCAGAGCCTGAAGGAGAGAAAGCTGGAGTGGGAGATGATCTGATGTGAGCACACTTGCAGGTGTTTGTGAATCTGCCTGTTCACCTGAAGAAATATTTCCTTTGTTGAAAGATTTTTCCACTTCTTTTCACCTGCCTATTGTGTGAGAGTCACCCCAGGTTTGGTTGATGGCATTTCCATGCACTTTCTGGCAGGCAGAACTCAGAGAAATCATGACAAGCAGCAGGAATGAAAAGAACACCCCGGGACACCATGAACCCAGGGAATGTAGTGGTTATTTAACTTCCTTTCAGCGATCACTGGAAACCACTTCTGTCACAAGAAGGCATTTGCAGAAAGTGACTGGATGTCTCTCTGTGTTTGGATAAGCCAACAGGATTTTCTGGAGACATATGTAATTAGGTGGCTTACGCAAAGTTTTGTGTTCATTGAGCCACGGTAGCTGGAGGTGTGATTGTTTTACCAACAGAGAGACATTTACACAAGCCTGTTATAAAGACACATTAAAGGGAGCACAGTGTCCTGTGCCCTGACATGGGGCACCTGAGCGTGGGTAGAGTTTGTCTCCACTTCACTCATCACTGCTTGAATGACAGGGGGAGAATATCTTGAGTGCAAACTCAGAATATTCTGAGAGTATCCGAGTGCAAATTCCTCCTCCCTAATGAGGATCCCTGCAAAATACCCAATGTCTGCCTACCAAATACACTCCAAACCTGAAGAGGACAATGTACCATGGTGTTCTGAGACAGTCAGAGTCCTAAAAATATAAGTATGTTTGAAAAAATATGGTCAGCAGCGGCGTTCTGCTGCCATGAATCATAACTCTGTGTCAGAAAAACTTGGAGGAGAGGGGAAGGAAGATGGCCCAGAGGAAATACACTTTTCCTTCTCTCCCAAAAAGCCAAATGGAAAAAAAGGGAAAGCAGAACTTTCCTTGAAACTTTAGTGGAATATTTTATTTTAACAGAATAAAAGAAGTCTCACAAGATTGTTTTAATACATGCAAAGGGTAAAGGTTGCATTCTCTGGTGGAATTTCACTCTGAGCAGCTGGGACACAGGGTGAGTGTCTCAGAAGGAAGAGACAACTAGTATTTAAACTCATTTAATATATGATGGCTATCTGGGAACAAAATCTATTTATAGGTGGTATTTGTGCCTTAATTCCCAGTGTGTACAGGAGATGGGACAGATTAATCACCCTGAACAGGGTTATGTGGGGAGCAATTGCTTGATTTTTGACATATTCTTAGATATTTCATGGCTGGGTAAAAGGATCTGGTGTATGCCATTATCCTGATGATATACTTCAGATGGAATGACTTTTTTACATAACATATGCTATGCTAAGTCAGACCAAAAGCTTTTTGCAGATTGGATATTTGTGTCCTGAAGCTGTCAGTTCCAGGAACTGACTGATGTGAAACTCCCATGAAACCATCCTAAAAACATCCCTTTCCAAACATGCCTTATTTTCTGTTGGGTTTAAGTCATCAGTCTCCAAAGTCTATTTATCAGCCAGTTTATTAGGGCTGGTAGCCACTGATGAACTTACTCCTTACAAATTTGCCTATTTCCTTTTGAATCCATTAAAAATTTTGGCCAAGGGCACTGCAGTTTGAAAAGAGAGATATCTCTGGAGTGCTTGAAACCATCTACTTGGCAATTCCAGCCATTAATTTGTTCTGCCTTTTTAATGTGAACTAGTGACCAGTTTATTCTGATTTACCCTCCTTTGGTGATTTTGCAAATCTTGGTTTTAACTGTCTTTAAAACAGAGATTTCACACCAATGCAGTGGTGATTGGCATTTTTAAAATATCTTTTCAGCAGGCACTTTGTCGAATCTGAAGGCAAAAGCCATTGCAGTCACACTGGAGTTAGCACAATATTTTAAATTGTTGTTTGTGGGCAAAGAGGAGCAGAGTTGTCCACCACAGAGCCAGTTAATAATCTCACTGGGTCTGAATTCTACCATTTCAGCACCACACAGCTCTCTCATCTGGTTACCCCATGGCCATCTACTCCTCAACAGCCACCCCAAAAACCACTGAAACCATCAGGTGATAACTGCAGAGAAAGATGTGCTTATTTCAAACAGAGGAGAGACTGATCCTTTGTAAAAAGCGCCTGGCACAGAAGTGATTCCTACAGAGGATCATCTTCCAGGCTCCATTTGTCATGAGCATGAGTTATATTTTCCTTTCCCAGTCAAGAGCAACAGGAAATGCACAGCACAACTGAATTAGTTGATCCCTGTGGCTGCCAATTTTTGCAGGAATTAATTACACGGTGGGAGAGTAACAAATTAAGGGCCCAGAGTCAGCAAAGGCTTGTGTACACACTGATTTCAAAGCTTCTGAGCTACTGTTCTCAAAGAACTGAGGTCAAGCAAGTGCTTAATTCAGTGGTGGATAAGGGCCCAGTTGAGCATGTTTTGAGGAAGAAGAAGGGAGGGGAAAAAATAGCCTTGCATTTCCATTAGTATCCTTAGGAGAGAGAGATTTCCTCCAAGGGTTGTGTGAAGGATGTGAAAAAAAGGAAGGAAATGAAAGATAGGAGGAAAATGTCTAGGATCAAAAGATTACATTTACTAATTACTGGGTTTACAAACCATTAGCTTGGTGGGAAACCATTCCCCTACTCAGCAGGACATGACTGGGAGCCCTCATCTGGGAGATAAAGCAAGGGCTGTTGTAATCATGGAATAGTTTTAGTTGGAGGGGACCTTAAAACCCCATCCAACCTCACCTCCAACATTTCCATGGTTGGGGCATCTACCACTGCTCTGGGCAATGTCTGCCAGCGCCCCAGTTTTTTTTTGGTAAAAGACTTCTTTCTTATAACTTGTCTATATTGACCCTCCTGGAATTTAAAACTATTCTTGTTCTAGCACAACAGGCTCTGCTAAGAGGTTTGTCCCCATCTTTCTTGTAGGCCCCTTTTAGGTACTGAAAGGATGCTCTGATGTGTCTCTGGAGCTTTGTCTTCTCCAACAAACCCAATTCTCTCTGTCTTTCCTCCAGCCTTCTGTTCATCCTCAGGGTCAGCCCCAGGACTTGCTCCAACAGTTCCATATTGAAGCTGATAATTCCTGTTCAGCATAAATGCACCAAGGGTGAGGAAACTGCAGAACCAAGAGCAATTTTCAGTATCTTGTGTCCATGTGGAGATGTACACTGGGCTTTGGAAGTTCTCGTTAACCCAGACTTTAAAACTGGAGCTGGGAAGCAGAAGAGAAATGCAATTTTGAAACAGACAAACAGTGGAAAAAGGTTCTGTGAAGATACTAAAATGTGCATTAAAAGTATTTACTTCCTCAAAATCCTTGTCCCTTTCCTCCCGCTTGTGGTAAGCACATTTCTCTCTCTCTCAGGAATTTTCATAGAGGAGCACAGAGAGAAAGAAAGAGAAAACAATTTCTATTTCTACTCCTTGTTTTTCCCATGTGGAATGTGTTTGGAGAATGGTTTACCTGGGGTGATTGCTTGATTGGATTCTGGTGAGGATTGTTTGAGCCTGATGGCCAATCCAACCCACCTGGGTCTGGACTCGAGAAAGAGGGTCATGAGTTGTGAGGGAGTTAGATAAGATATTTAGAACTAGTAGGTTTCTAATTTTAATATCTCCTTTAAATGGTATATTAGTATTATAGTATAGTTGTAATAAATAAATCATTCAGCCTTCTGAACTGGAGTCAGACATCATCATTTCTTCCCACCAGGTTCGCCTGCATTTTACAATACCCACTGTTTTTGGGCATGATTCAGAACTGGAAGTGGAGGGCTGTGGCACATCTCTGGGCTAGAAAAAGGCATCTTTGTGCACCAGAGTGGTTTGCACATTCCCACATGTGCGGAAAGGGGCAAAGAAATCAGATGGTGTGCAATGAGAAATGTTTGTGCTGCTCCACAAAAGGCCAGCCCTGTGCCATGCCCAGCTCTCCCCTGAAGCCTGGTGGCTCTGGTACGCCTCAGCACAGAGGGATTTTGGCATAGAAGAGAACGGAAAAGGCAATTTTTAAGGTAAATTGTTGAGGATCCGGGCAGGAGAAGTCCAGACCCGTCTGACTTATGGCGCTTCACACGTTTGAGTGGTTTGTCCCTCTCTGCAGGCTTGCTCATAGCTGTACGTTTGGTGTCTGAGGCAGGGCTTGCTCTCTGAGACGTGTGTCTTTAGTTAGCTGCTGGGTTGGTCTCTCCACTGACGTAACTCCACCGAGGCTTGCTGATTTGCAAAGCTCTTGGCACCCTGCTCCCGGCTTTTCTCTCTCCCTCTCTGCCTCCCTGGCTCTCTCCACTCTCCTCCTTTCCCTCCAGGGGTGTAACCTGGCAATCCTCCTCTGTGCTTCCTCGGCAAGGCGCTGGCACTGAGCTGCTCTGGATGCAGCTGACCTTTGCAAGCCAGTCTTTGGGGGCTTTGCTCTGTCCTCCTGCCTTTTTTCACGGACGCATTTTTCCTGCGTGACTCACACATTCCACATGACATTTTCTGCTTGCGATTCCCAGACCTCCTCCTTATTTCCTTTCTAAGTGATCCCACCTTGGACGGAGCTGGAGCTCTGCCTAGGGCTGGTGCTTTGCCTTCCATCCTTGAGTCTCTGTTGTCACGTTTCACACCCTCCTTCCATCCACCTGGGTCCTGTGGCTGAGCCACAGAAAGTCAGGGGCTGCTCTGGAAGCTGACATTGAACTAGAATATAATCACAGAAAAAATAAAAATGACAGAGGGAGATGTACACACTAATGTACATGTTCTTTTTGGGGGGATATGATAGCTCTGCTATGTGTTGACCATGCTCTTTTTTGAATATTTGCTCTCTTTGTCTTGGAATATTTGGTTTCCCTCCAGGCTGCTGGGGTCAAACAGCTTGGCTGGAGCTGGTGGGGAGGAGGGTGAAGCGGACAATTCTCCATGCCAATCTGTTATGAAAAGGTGACTGATATCAGGGATTTTATTCACTTTAATGAGCTGACAAAGTTATCAAGGAGAAAATCAAGTTCCACCTGAACGAGAATGTAAATTATTTAGCATTTGAAGGAGCAATGGGGGTAAAAAGCAGTGCAGTAATTTAGATTAATTTGAATACGCTGTGATGCTGAACAAAATACTTTTGCTTTTGTTGTTTTGAACTGTTTCAAATCAACATATTTTCTTCCAAAAGTGGCTCAAGTTGAAAAAAAAAAAAAAAAAAGAAGCTTAAATCAAACTTCCCAAATTTTGTTTAAAATTATCCAAGTGTCAATGCTTGCTTTTCCAAGAATGTCACATTTTATTCTAGAAAGTCCTGAGGATTGAGGGAGGTGGGGCAGGGAGAGAGGAATTATTCTCAGCAAGAAGAAAATGTTTTGGGCTAAGAAAGCACTCATTAATTGTAAATTGAATTTGTCAGTGGTTTCAGAGTCACCAAAACTGTACCACCTGGCAACTTCACAGCATCACAGCTCTGCTGTGCAACATGTCAACAGTTCAGCCTGGAAAAGAAGGCTGAATACACAGAGCAGAATCCACAAGCAGACACAGAGCCCTAGGACCCTCTGAAGATGTCTTAATTTCTTCAGTCAATTTCTCCAATCAATTTACAGAGCCTTTCACACATACAAAAAAAAAAAAAAAAAAAAAAAAAAAAAAAAAAAAAAAAATAAATAAATAAAAAAAAATCTTCTGTTTTAAAGCTGCTAACTCATTTTTTAAACCAGATTTTTCTTAGAGGAGAGGGACCTAAACTGATTTTTTCAGCATGAGAACTTTGCCATGGAGCAGAGCTTGCAGTATTCCTGTAAAGCTACCCACAGACCCATCCTTTGGAAGATCAGGTAGGCTCCTAAACATGAGTGATCAACCTGCATTTCACTGGTTTTATTCCTCTCTCAGGTCGTGGTTGTTGGATTTACCTGGAGGCAGGAAGAGCCACTTCCAGCCTGGTCCTGCAGATGGTGCCAGGGAAGAAGCTGGAAAATGCCCTCTGATGTGGAGGTAAGGCTTGACCTTTCAGGTGCCTGGCATCTCCCAGATAGTCTTGGAAAACTGCCCATGACTCCCCCCTCTCATTTAAATAACTTGATTTTTTTTTTTCCGTTTTTGCAGTTTGTGTCTTGGTTTCTAAGTTGTAGCTGCAGACACCTGAACAAACATGCTCTTAATCCAGATCACTTTGTGAGGAGAGTTATTGCAAGCTTGTAGCAGATCCTGCTGGCCATAAGGCAGAGGAAACCTTATACAGCAGCTTCCTTGTCTCTAGATAAACCCAAGATGAAACTCATCTGAAGACACTCCTTTCCTCTGCACGTTTTCTGCTCATGCTGTGTCAAACCCAATTATCATCATTATCCCAGCTCTGTCACACTCTATAAATACAAGCCTAAATAAACCAACCAGCATGGCCAATTTCTGTGCAAGGAAGGATCTCGTTAGAACTCAGCAGAGAGTGCTTTGCAGAGGCTGGGGGCAAAATAAGTTTTAAGAGTCTCAGGCCCTGCTTTAGAGTCAGAGGCATCTTCTGGAAGCAGCACGTAGTATCTGTGGTTTTCAGCTTGGCTTGGGGCAAGAGAACTCTCACCTCCCTGAAATTAGTAGGGTTTCTAACTCTTGGAGCATGGCACGGGATTTAATAACAGTTCCAAGATAAAAATCAGACAAACTGTACCCAACAGTAACTCCAGAACCCCAGAAGTGTAGACTTTCAAAGCCTTGCTCTAGCCTCAGGGTAGTAACTGCATACAAGAGAGCTTGAATTAAAAAAAAAACAAACCAAAAAACCAACAACCCCCCCCAAAAAAAAAACACCCAAAAAAAACCCCCAAAAACCCCCAAAAAAACAAAACAAAAAAAAAAAAAAAAAAAAAACAAAAAAAAAAAAAACAACAAACCCCCCCCCCCAAAAAAAAAAAAAAACAAGCAAAAAAATCAACAAGCTACAGAGGAGGGAATTACTGTGTGTGTGTAAAAGGAAACACACGGGGGGATATTTTAACCTGCACCTTCCAGCTCCCCCAGCGTGGGCTGGACCCAAAGTCCATAAAAGCCAGTGGAAAGCTCTCACTGCCTTCATGAGAACTGGACCAGGTCCCACGGGAGTTACACCCACCTCAGACCCTTGCCATAGCTGGAGGTAGCTCTAAAAAGAGAGAGCAGGTGGAGGGGTTGGATTTACATGACCTTGCAGTTCACTCTCTGTTTGCAGCTGCTCTTTTAGTCCAGAGGAAACATCCACGTGTTTCCAGAAGAGGAAGGTATTCTGTAGCATACACAAGCGTATTTTCATGTAATTTCAAGGTGAGTCACTTGAGAACTTTCTTTGATTTTTCGAAAATCGTGCCTAAAACATTTTCAGATGTTTCTTCTGAAGTTGTCTTTGATTCTGGAGGATTCTACCCTCTTGCTTATGCAGTCAGGGCAGCAGCTGCTTCAACTGGCTTCAAGCAGAAAGAGGGATCGAGATTTTCTGGAAATCAGAGGCAAAGGATTTCTACTCTGGCAGCTAAAACAATACAGGCAGACAAAAAGAAAAAAAAGATATCACATGAAGGAGATGGTCTAAACATGCAATGTGCAAAGTGAGGAGACTAACGTATGATGCCTGCTTCAAATTAGATAACGAATTGCCTAATACAGAGTGAAATGAGAGAATTAAAAGGAATAAAAGGAAGAAAAAGACCAACCAAACCAAGACAAAACAATTAAAAACCTGTTGGTTGCCCCTGGCATGTTTTAATTTTGCTTCTGCTACCTTGGTTATTTGCTGAGAGACTTACTAACACCTCGTGGAAACCTTTGCCAGTCTTTCCACTTGGAGCATTTAGAGGAAATATGTTGTATCATATAATGTCATGTTCTGTTTCTTTGTTTCCCCCCCTCCTAATCCCACTGTAGAGATTTGCCTGGAACTCTGAAACTGGATTTCTGGCTGCTGCAAACAGGCCTGGCCATACAGTGACTTTATTAACTGACCTCAGCAGGTCTGAGACCTTGTACCTGTCCTGAATTGTTGCTTTCCCTTGCATGTCAGTGCTTGTAGTGATATACTCGACTTATATGCCTCAAAACCATGACCTTGTTTCCAGGTTGATGAGATCTATTTCTTCACTGGAGGCTTGTTCCACGAAGATGTCCTGCCAGCACCCTCACTTTTACATGCTGCATCTCTGAGAAACCTGCATCAGAACTCATTTGGTTCTTTGCCCCTGCACTAAAGAAATATGAGAGGTTATGGCACATCTGCTGCTGTTCTCTTGGACTTGTTGTACCCTTTGTACCTATAGATTTAACCAGATGTGGGCTCCACAAGAGGGGGGATGGGCGAAGGGCAGTACTTGGTGGGCTTGTGTCCATTTAGTTTTGGGCTAGTGAATTTAGACAAGCCTAACATCTGGTGATGCAGAAATATTAGAGAGACAAAAAAATAAATAATGAGGCAGTGTTTCCTGCCATTTCCCATGTCAAATCCTTGTGTGGCCACAAACTTTCCTTTTAGGGAAAAGCTGTCCAGTTTGCACTGTGATAACACAATGTGAGATATTCAGCATTCATGAGCACATTCATAAAAGCTCTTGGTTTTCCTTGTAATCAAGTCTGGAATTCAGCCTTTCTGTGAGTGTTTTATTATCCTCTCTGGTGATAAATATCCTTGTGTGCATGGTGTGAGCTCTGTGGAAGCTGTTTGCTGGGGGAAGGATGGCCCTGTGGGAAAATGATCGAAGTATGAACTCAGACAAGAGTGATCTGGCTTTACTGCAGCTTTGCTGTGCAACAGCAGATGAATAACTTGATTTCCCCCTTTTGTTCAGATTCTGCTCCCTTTTCTCACACAGTGAAGCCTAACAGCCCTGTCTCATTGCATGCAAGTAGAACAGGTGCAGGTTCTTGCTGCCAGACATGCAGGACTTGCTCTGGTGTCTGCATGACTCTTTGCAGCTCTTCTAGGTTTATGCAGGATGTCATACATGTATATCTCCTTAGAGGTAGTGAAATGGACACCAAAAACCCAAACTGTAGCAATTCTCAATGCCAGAGAGTCCCCACACCAAGAAGAGTTCATTCCTTTTCTTTAAAACATCTGTGGGAAATAAGGTGGTGTAAATAGTGGCAAAGCAAGGCCCTGTTCGTACAAAATGAAATAATTTTCTGTTCTTCTTGTGACCAAGCGACAAAGAGGAGAAGCAGCTTGTCCATGGCTTGTGTTTCTTCTTGCAGGGTGTCAGGACCCATCTTAGCACCACTTGGTGACTGACTGGGGCAGTAAAAATTCCTGAGCTACACCTCCAACACACTGAAAAACACTGGTAGAAGAGCCAGAACCTGAAAAAAGCAGCCACCATGCCAGCACCTGCCAGATTGGCTTGGCCTTCCCAATGCTGTACTGCACATAAGAAGGGTTTGTCACTCCAATACACAAATTCTTGACTTGCTGGACTTTGTTCCTGAGGACAGCTGTGTCTTGGTGGGGGTGACAGGTGGAATTCCATAAAGTGTATTTCTCAATGTTCAAATGCAAACTGAGCCCTGGATCATTTGCACGCCTGTGGCATCCAGCTGCATAGTGTATTTGTGAAGCAAAAGCCACACTCAGCCACAGAAATGTTTTCCCATTGCTACCTCTTTGTCTTTTTGAGCATCATGAAACTCAGGTTGCAAAAAACCAAACAGGAGGCTGAGTAATGTAAGATTGAGGTATACTTTCAGCCCCTCAGGTCAGGAAAGCTTTTGTGCCAGGTTAGCAAGTGTGATGGAAGTCCTGGGGGCGGGGGGGAGTTCTGAGTCTCCTTGGAACTTTTCATGTGTAAGAAGAGAAGGTTAGCTACAGAGAGGTGCTTGGTCTTACTAAAAGAGGCCTCTTCATCAAAATCTATCCATCATTAATGTCTGAAGATGAATAAAAGTGGGACATTTGACCATTCTAGATTTCCTAGTCTAATATTTGGAAACATCAGGGCCCATGAGAGTTTCCTGGCTCATAAATAACAACAAAAAGAGTTTGCCCATTACTGCTTCAGGATCCAGCCTTTTCAATCTGTGGCAGATTGAAGACAGTGATGTGATCAGCTCAGCTAGAATGATCCTCAGATAAATTGGGATCTCTGCCCAGTCTCTGCTGGGCTCTGTGGAGCCACCCTTCACTTGTGAGTCAAAATTTTAATGAGCTAAATGGGAATCTACCATGAAAGCTCAGGTTGTTAATGGTGGTCTGGAGCCTGTTCCACTTTGTACTGCAAGGTCTCTGTTGCTTAAGCAGCTTCCAACACTGGAATGTGGAAGCCTTTGCCATTTTATTTCAATGATATTTACACAACTTAATAAAAAATAGAGGAAAAAAAAAAAAAAGGGTATGCAATGATATAGTAGCTCACATTCCCTGTTCAGCCCATCTCTGGGTTTAAGGAAGGGCATTTTATGTGCATACTTTTGAATTCACAAACAAGAGAAGTTGGGTGGGATGCACTTGGATGCTTAGTTTTAAAGGTAAAGTCACAATGGTGAAGTGAGCACCTTTTTTCCTTTGCCTTTTCTAACTCCAGGCAATTCCAAACCAAGGGCCCCAAAACTAAAAGAGGGCTCAAAAATAGAACTGAATCAAGTGCAGACAGCTGCAAGAGTGAACCCCACTGATTCTTATAGCTCAAAGCCAGAAATTGCTCGGTGGCTTATCTGCTACTAGGTAAAGCTTGTAATTTGTGTGTTACTGTAGTCAGCTCAGTGGGATTTTGGGACAAACAGCTGCCTTATGCTACATATAGCTTGGAAGATTGTGGCTTTTACAGAACTTGTCATTCAGTGGTGAAAAGGGATTTGTAAAAGAGAGGGAAGGGCTGGGACTCTGAACGTGCAGTCCAGAGGATATCTCTGCAGGATAAAACAATATCTGACCTGCTGTCCTTGCAGGCTGGATTTGCAGAAGGAGGAGTTATATGACTCTTTTTATTAGAGCAGAAGTAATAACTGCTACCACTTTTCAGACTTGGGGTGAGTCTGCAGGTTCTGCTTTTTCTCAGTGGCTTTCCCCAGCTGCAGTTGAATGTGACAAAAATAGGAGAGATGTGAAACAAAGGAGAACTTCACAGCTAAAATAAAATTCAAGAAAAGCTTATTCTCTTGTCACAATTTTGGAATCTATTTGAGAAAAGGTGAAGCTATTTTTAAAGACTACCTTTGGAAAAAAAAAAAGGGCTGACATTGGTATAAAGAATAACAGTGATATACCCTGGCCCTGCAGCCTAGAGTAGGGAGGATTATTGGAGGAGGCAAATAGATTGTGAAATCTATGAGTAATATTTCTCTGTTGAAATATTCTGGCTTTCTGATAAGATGTTTCCAGTTTAAAAGCTTCAGCTGCCAAAGTTGTACATTTCTACTGGGGAAAATATTCTGACTGGCTCTTGTGCTAAAGTATATGTTTGATTTTCTACCCCTTCTACAAGGGACATAAAGACAGCTTATGTCCCTTAAATCTTAAATTTCTCTCTTTCCCTACTTTAGCCATATGATTCCAGGAAAAGCCCTTGAGAGTGGAGGCTTTGCCTGCATGGAGGGAAATGCCAGAGGGAAATATTAAGATGCCAAGCTGGAGAAAATGGCTTTAAATTAAGATTATTGGGAGAGTGGAACCGAAATCAAACAGACCTCTGTCAGTTTGATGTGCTAGGTGTCCAGAGACTGGAGAGGCATTGCAGGACAGCAGGAGAGCACCTGAGGAGCAGCACCAAGGAATTCCAACCTTGCAGTCCAGACAGCAAATCACTTTGTGGGGAGCTAAACTGAAATGTCTCTGTGTAAACAGACACAGCACAGCGATCAGAAATTGGAGTTAGAGAGGCTGTGATCTTACTGGCATCATATGGCTGGACTGTTGGAATGGAAGGATAAGAGATCTTCAGGAAGGACAGGGACAAGGAGGGGGTGTCACCCTCTGTGTCAGTGACCAGCTAGACTGGGGATGAATGAGGAGCCAACCCAGAGCTGATGAGTCAGGATTAAAGGAGGGTGAGGGACAGGTGACACTGCAGTGGGGTCTGCCACAGGGCACCCCACCAGCAACAAGCAGGTGGAGCCCACTCTGGACAAAAATCAGGAGCCTCACGATCACATTCATGGGGAGCTCCAACCACCCTGGTATCTGTTGGATGGGCAACAGAACAGGACATAAATGAACCAGGAGATTCCTGGAATGTGCTGATAACAACTTCCCCCTCTGAGTGACAAAGGAAATTATGAGGAGAGCTGCTGTGCTGGGCCTTGGTCAGCGTGAGGCCACTGGGGATTGTGAAGCTCAAGAGAAGCATTGGCTGCAGCAACCATGAGATCCCATAGTTCTATGAAAGGCTGGATTTAAAGCTTTTTTTGGGCAATGAGCAGGGTCTGCAGCAAAGTCACTGCCCTGGACTTCAGGAGAGCAGCTTTTGGCCTCTTCAGGGATCTGTTTGGTAGAGAATCTCATGGGATAAAGCCCTGTGCAGGGAAGACCAGCCCAAGAAAAAAGGTTGATATTCAAAGATCTACTCTGATCTCAGGAGCAATGCAGTCCAATGAAGAGGAAGGCAGGCAAAAATCCCAGGAGAGCTGTGTGGATGAAAAAGGACAAACTCAAACACAAAAATGAAGTCCGCAGAGGGTGGAAACAAGGACAGGTAGCTCGGGAAGGCACAGAAAAGTTATCTGAGAAGCCAGGGATCAGGTTAGGAAAGCTGCCCAAGGACTTCAAGGGCAACAAGGAAAGCTTTTGTCAGTGAAAAAGGGAAGACGTGGGAAAATTTGGGCCCTCATCAGATAAAAAGGGAGAACTGGTTATCTGGGACATGGAAAAACCTGAGGTACTCAATGATTTTTTTTTTTTTTACCTCAATCTTCAACAGGAAGTGTTTAATTCACCTCACCTGAGTCTCAGAAGGCAAAGGCAGGAACTGGGAGGATGAAGAGCCACCCACTGTAGGAAAAGATCAGGTTTGATAGCACTTAAGGAACATGAGGATGACTGGAAGTCCATTGGAACTGTTGAGATGTGTTCATAGGTTCTCATGAAACTGGCAGATGAAAGGGCTAGGCCACCATCCATGATATTTGAGGAACCATGCCAGACTGGTGAAGTTCTCACCAACTGGAAAAGGGAGAGCAAACCCTCAATTTTTTTTTTTAAAAAGGGGAATATGGAGGAGCTGAGGAACTACAGGACAGTCAGTCTCATCTCAGGAGCAGATCCTCCTGTAAACTCTGATAAGACAGATGAAAGATAAGTAGGATATTTATGACAGCTCTCATGGCTGGAGCTGTTGGAGCAGGTTCAGGTGAAAGCCATCAGAGGGAGGAACAACTTCTGCTGTGAAGCCAGGCTGAGAGAGTTGGGGTTGCTCAGTCTGGAGAAGAGAAGCCTCCAGTGAGACCTTAAAGCACCTTCCAGTACCTTAAGGGAAGAGAGCTGGTGAGGGGCTTTCCATGAGGGTATGTGGTGATAGAACAAGGGGTCATGGCTTTACACTGGGAGTATTTATTTCTCTTATGGATTTAGGTTCCATAATAGAAATAAATTCTGTACTGTGAGGGTCAGGAGGCACCACAACAGAGAAGCTGTGGATGCCCCATCCCTGGAAGGAAATGAGACCAGGTTGTGTGAGCCTTCACTTGAAGGAAAACTGGATGCTCACAGCTTCCTTGACTTTAAAGCACAAAGCACAAAAAAAAAAACAAACCAAAAAACCCCAAAACAAACAAACAAAAAAAAACCCAAACCAAACCAAAACCAAAAACAAAAACAAAACAAAAAAAAAAAAACCAACAAAACAATCAAAAAAAAGAAACAACCCAAAACAAAACAGAAGGAGAACATATGTGTCTGACATCTTAAAGTTCCATAGTATTTCATTAACATCCCCCAAAGCTGAGTGAAGTAATTAGCAACAGAGTAAGTCATAGAGCCCAGAAAAGCTTTCAGAGTGTGTGTAGAGATGACAAAGGAGGGGGCTGACCCATTGCCCTCTGAAGGGACTGAACCCCCTGCTTCAGTGTTGTTGCTGCAGTCTTCCCTACTCTCACACCCTCGTGCCTTGTGTTCTTGTTCAAAGAACACATCTCTCAGTGAAATTAACATTTAAGGAAGGAGAATGGAAGATAATTTCAATGGTTCAGGATCATTGTTGCAAAAGGATGGTAAAGCTACCATAGATAGGTACGATGACATTACGGACAATACTTGTCCTGCTGTTTGTATTTCAGTCCATAGTGCAGCATTTCTCTCTTGGCCTGTTTGAGACTTTCACTTCTGTCTTGCCTTGAGGGAGAAGATAGGTTGAAGCACATTGGTGACCTGTAATTTCAAAATGATCCATGACTACCAGGTAGTGGGATCCATCTTTTCAAATTTGTGGGTGTGTGGGAGACATACCCCACTGCACACGTGTGGCTCAGACACAGTGTCTGCTTCAGGTTTGTAAGCATATTAATTTTCAAATAGTTTCTTAAATAAGAGGGAAATTGGACTGGAGCTCACAAAAAAAAATTAGTATCATTAATAAAGCAGGAGGTTTCCAAATGCCTGGACAGGAAGTGAGGGCTCATCTTGGTGCAAATCATCAGCAATTGGACATCTCGTGTCTTCTGATGGTTCCATCAAAAAGGATGCATTGATCAGTGAGGAGGGCCAATAAAGGTTTGAGGTTTTCTAAGCATGGCAAAAGGAGGGAGTGAAAAAGAAACTTTGCCTTCCTGAGCTTGCAGCTCTTCAGCAGTGAAGGCTGTTAGCTAATCAAGGACTCCCTAGGAAGCAGATAAAAAATCCAGATTCTTTGCACGGTTTCACCCTAGCATATCTAACACCCATCGATAGTCACAGATGAGGGGCAGTATACATCATGCTACTCTTATAACTCAGATGTGGAACAATGTTTATAAGCTAGGACTAGCTGTCAAGCCTCTGAAGAATTCCCAAGCGCTCAGATTCAGGTTTAAACAGAGAGAAGGGGGAGGGAACATTGATCAGTTGCACACAAACCATCGCTGCCTGCCATGCAGCACATAAAGAATCTTTGCAAGTGCTCTAATCCTCCTTGAGAGACATGAACATAAAACCCAAAATGTATTCCATATGTCCCAGTGTCCGGTTGCTGCCTCAGTTCCAGCTGAGAGTACAAAACATAGCAACCTTTATATTGATGCTAAACACATTGCGTCACTCCCAGTGCTGATATGTTTTAATGCTAATACAATTAAACTTGCTTCAGCATAATCCTGGTAAGATAAACAGTGTTGCTGTCACAATAAACCTTGTCTCTCAGCAGTGGAATGAAGAAAGATGTGTTATCCAAAGCAATGTGAGCAGTGCTGGGAGGATTCACTCTCTTCTGCTTTTTCTGAGGAGTGTGGTGCAGATTGGAGTGCTGATGCAAGTAAAGGCATTTGTGCCTTCTGCACTGACCAAGGGTGACAAGCTAAAAATTGCACTCAGGATCCTTGGATTAAAAGAGAATTCTGTGGCTGAAGCATGCTTTCAGATTACACTTGCATCTTGTGAAAACATAGACTGGTGCTCTGCAAGAAAACATCTTTTTCTCTCTAAGGCTGCTAGCATTCTCTTTTTCATAAAGGACTAAAACTGTGATATCTGAGGGAGAAAGTGAAGTTTCCAGTGACAGTTGGGTGTTACTATCTTCCAAAGACTTCCCACATTTTTTAAGTATCTTGACAGCCTGATCACTTGTATGATGTCTTCCATCTCATGTCTGATGACCTTTCAAGGATCTGATGGATGCATTTTTAAAGTGGCTTGTTTCAAAATGCATAAAAGCAAGGTCTAACCACCTTCACAAAACCCCTGAGACAAAACTACATTTCATGTATGTTCAGCCTTTATGTTGAAAGGAGATAAGAAGGGGTAAAGTGATGTGCCAACTCTGGCTCCAGCTATTTCCAAGAACTACCAAAGTTCCTGTTAGGGCAGGGAAACAGGAATGTAGGAGAAAGAAATCTGTCCAGAAATGTTGTTTCACAGCAGGCAGTATTTGCTAAACTCCATTGATTGCTTCATGACACTAAGGTCATCCAGTAAAATGAAGGAGCTAGGTGAAGGCATCTCAAAAGACTAAAAGAATGGTAAGAAATCTATATGTAATATGTAATGTTTCTTACTGAAATGTGGAAAATGTCCTGTTTAAGGAGCTGTGTGTAGAATTTATATCACCACAATGATGTGGAGCAGAATTCCCCTGTGTGACCACGGAAAGGCAGAAAACTTTGATGACCCTCAAAAAATGGTTTTGTGATGCAAGACAAATGCTGCCAGTCTCTTCAGTTCTCCATCTATAATGTGAGGGACCACTGTCCTCTAGAGCAAAAAGTCTTGCCCCTCAGTGCAGCCAAGGAAAAGTGGCTGCATAAGATTTCATCTGACATCCAAACCCATCTTTCTGAAATAGTAAAGGATCGATATTTTTGTTTAATTAGTAAGTAGAGGTGGTGCATCAGGCCTACAGTATAAATAGGTCCCTATATCTCACATACCAACAACCAGGCACTGTTGTTCACTCCCCTTGTATTAACTGTGATTACTGAGATACTAAAAGTGCCAACCTGGGAACTCCTACAAGTCCAGAGTAAGGAAAAAAGCCAATAAATCTGTTTGCCTAACTTGCCTGGTGGATCTCCTTATGTATTTGCAGCTTCAGATATCTTACTAACTTCTGATTTTCTCTTTTTCTTTTTCTTTTTTTTTTTCAGAAAGCCTCAGGTGGAGCATCTCAAGAGCTAAAAATCCAGAGCAACAGCATGTCTTTTTAAAGGATGGGTGGCTATAAAAAATTCACAATGATCTCCGGCTGCACACCCTGCCATTCCCAGACTCTTTCCTGCATTCTGTCCCAGAGTGGGAGGGAGTTACACCTGTGCTTCCCCAGCCTGGGTGGTGTGGTAACAAGCACATCTGTGCAGGACTAGTAGTCAAAGTAGATGATTTCACTGGAATTTTATGGACTGCCTTGGAAGGGCAGGTCTTGGGCAGAGAGTTTGTGGCAACACTGTTACATAAATTGACAAAACAAAAGAAAATCAGGCAAAAATTATTATGCTTATTCATGTTTTATGGGTGGTTTTTTTTTTATTTTCTTCCAGATGTGATTTATTTCTCTCCCCTATACATCTTATGAAAGCTGATTCCCAGGAGCCTCACCCTTCTGGAGGTAGAGTTTGGAGGTTTCTTTTGTATGCACTTTGTAAACATGGATCCATCTCCAAAGAGTGGCATAGCATCTCTCTGTAACAAAGACCTTCTCAAGAATTGTGGTACTATTTTTCTAGAGGTGATTGTAAGCTCACAGAGGATATAAACTATTTCTTTGGTCATACAACAAAGCCTACAATGATAATTTGCTGAGGATTACTTGCTGGCTTGCACCTGGAGTCCAGCCACTTCTCAGGGACCCTGAGGAGCTCCCCAGCAGCAAGTGGTGGTCACTTCCTTTCCCTGGTCACAAGCAAAGCTACTGAAACACTGGCAGAAACATTAAGAGATGGTTTATATCTCCAAATATCTCATTGCAAGCTCACCTGGACCACAGGGAAATGCACTGGAGACAGAGGCTGCATTTTGTTCTTGCCCAACAGCTTTGTCCCCATCATTTATTGAGGTTTTTTTTAAGTGTCAGGACCCCATTTGAGGGTCAGCACAGGTTGCAAGAGGAGCATGTGACACCTGCATCACATTCACATGTCCTGAACAAAAACCTGCTCCAACAAGGCATGAGGAGATGTGTGGGGTTTCAGGGAAGTTTTATTTTGAAAGGAGTTAGGTAAGATGTGAGAAATCTCACCAAAGAAGGTCTCTTCATTCTTTATACACCTCTTCCTTCCTCACACTCATGTCAGGCCAGATGACTGAGAGGAAGACAGTGTTTATTTTAAACATTTTCAGCTGCCCAGAGCCCCAGAGGTCCAATGAAACCTTTCAAATCAGTCCTGAGGTGACAGGAGACAAGACAGGGTGTCCCACTCCTTGATGCTCCAGGTCAAGGAAATTGTGTTTTCCTCACTGTTCCCACCTGTAAAGGGGAGTCAACATAATTAACCTCCTTTGTTAAGTGACCGGAGAGAGACAAATTAAAAGCACCAAGAGGCAGGTTGGTCTTATCCCAGCTCCTTACAGAAACAATGGGTTCAGTGTCACTGCTGGAGTGGTTTCAGAGCCATAGGCCATAGAAAATGCCACGTACCAACTCGGATGCATTTCAGCTCCTGCGCTGTTGTAGCTCTGCCAAATTTGTCTACAGCCTGTGACTAGCTCATCTGCTGGCTGCCAGGGTGGCAGCAGCCTTGGCCACCCAGCATGAAATTGCATTCCACAGGCAAACACAGCATGGGAATTTCCTTTGGCGCCACTCTCACCAAGCTGTTTCCCAAAAATGAGCCAATAAGGCAGGGTCTGGGCTATGGGAAACCCCTGTGGAGCTGCTTGTTACTGAGGGGGTGTGGTAGATAGGGACAGGCGAACGGAAGATCTCGGGATGTGATGGAAAGCTAGACCCTTCCCCCCTTCTTCCTGCTATAGTTAATCAATTACCCCTAAAGCATACAGCCCCTCCTAAACTCAGTAGTTTTCCACTCCTTACTAACCCTAGCCAGACCCACCGTCCCCTTCTGACGTAGTGAAGCCCCCTTGACTATTTAACCCCATAAGATAAGATAATAAACGCCATTTGACCATCCACCACATTGGTGTCTGTGCACGTCTGTGGCCCGAGTGACCTGGAGGAGGCTGGGTTGCCGTGCTGTGTCTCGAAACCAGGTCGCCAGCCTTCTCATCAGAAGGCGACATATGGTGCCGAAACCCGGGAAGTGGAAAGGGAGAAGAGAAACCCTCGGGTAGCGGGAATCTCCTGGACGAGAGACAGCGGCCAGAACGGCCAAGCCGATTCTAGGTGGGGGAGACGTCCCCGGACCAGCGAGCCACATGGAGGCCATCGCGAAGGTCGTAAATTCGATTTATAAGCAGTGGGGAATTAAGTGTAAGCTCAAGGATTTTTACCTCGCTATTGCGAGACTCCTCGAGCTGGGGACGATTGAACGTCCCGTGGATATATTACACCCGGAGGTGTGGGGAGATGTACGGCCGCATTAGCCGAGGAAACAAAAACCTCAGGCAGCGGGAAAAGCCTCAAGGCTTGGGGAAAAGTCGAGCGAGCCCTGCGCGAGGCGCTAGAGGAACAAGAAACATGGAACGCGGCGAGCGCATGTTTATTAGCTACACCCAAGCTGGGGGTAGGAGCGGCAACGCAAACCGCCCCCGAAAGCGAGGTACCCGGGAGCGGGGACCCGGGGGGATCGGGTGCGTCCCCCCCCTCCCCGAGCCCGAGCCCAACCCCCCCCGCGGGGCTTCCCGAAAAACTTGCGGACTCCCCACCCGTCCTTTCACCGCGAATCGGCGACTCGGCGCCGGGGGCGCGACAGCGCGCGCAGTCCTTCTGAGAGGGACTGGCTAGGGAAGCCAGAGACGCTGAGGGACGAGCGGCACCGCCGCCGCTGCCGCCGCCATACCCTGCCGAACATGGCGCTGATGACCCAGAGTATGGGCGGGGCGCGCATGCTCCCTGCGGGGAGACCCCGAACACCCGGATTCTCGCTAGCGCGCAGCCGCGAGGAAAGGAGGAGGAGGGGGGCAGCGGAGAGCGCGCGCCCAATCGGGAGCCATGCTCAACGCCACTACCATCTAAGGGAGAGACCTCCCCCTGCGGGCGGCAGGGCAAGCCCAGGGGGCGGGAACGGCACCACCCCCGAAGGGAGGGGGAGGGACGGGGCCGGAGCTGCACGAAAAGGCACCGGGACCCGGAAACGCGCTGGCACTCGACTTCCGGCTCTGAGCCGAGCTCCACCAGCTCCGACAGCTCGGGAGAGCTGACGGACGCCGATGGAGACTCAGAAACGGAAAAAGCGGAGCTGACGCGGTTTGAAACAAAACCGAATAAAGCCTTAAGCCACATCGAAAGGCAATCACAATGCGAACCAGCCCAGTTCACCGACTGGGCTAGAATAAAGATAGCCTGTGCAGAGTGGGCCCCTTCAGGGGCAGTAAAAGCCTTCCCGGTGAGGATCACCGGACCCGAGGGAAACCAACAACGGGTATATAATCCGGTAAACCCCAAAGACGTACAGGCAATTGTCAAAGCAATCTCGGAGAAAGGGATCAACTCGGCTATGGTCTCCACCCTCGTGGACGGCCTCTTTGGTAATGACGACTTGCTCCCCTTTGATATCAAACAAATAAGCCGCATGATACTCGGCGGTGCGGGAATGATTGTGTTCAAACAGGAATGGGAAGACAATTGTACGAGGGCTCTAACCCAGGCTTCTGGCGTGGGGCAGCCACTGCATGGTTCGAGCCTATCCAGGCTGCTGGGGAAACATGACGAGATGGTTACACCTCAGCAACAAGCCGCATTGATGCGGGCTGAGGAAGTCAGGGCCACCACTCGAGCTGCTAGGGAGGCTATTCGGGCTGCCTCTCTGGTCGTGACCAAGCCGTCACCATGGTCCACTATAAGACAGGCAGAGAGCGAAAGCTTCACGCAGTTCATAGACTGCCTGCAGGCAGCAGTAGACTCCTCTACCCTGCCTGCAGAGGCAAAGGGTCCCGTGGTGGCAGACTGCTTGTGCCAGCAATGTAACTCCGTCACCAAAGACATTCTGCGCTCCCTGCCAACCGGAGCCAGCCTAGCCGATATGATCAGGCACGTCGTAAGAGAAGAACACCTAACACCCATCCAGGCAGCCGTTCACACCCTAACCAGCGCCATGGCGTGCTTTAAGTGCGGTCAGGCAGGCCACATTGCAGTGAGCTGTCCCCAGCCGGCACCGCAGTCCGCGGCGGTGCCCCCATCTCAGGCACGCCCGAGAGGGCCCTGCTGGAGCTGTGGGAAGAAGGGGCACTTCGCTAAGGACTGCAGGTCCCGGCCTCAGGGAAACGGGAAAGGGAGGGGGCGCACTGGCCGCACTCAGCCTCCTCCCACTGCGAATGCGAAGCGGCTCATTTATGTCAACCCCCAGTGGGGAGGGGGGCCCTCATACCCCATGCCCCCACAGGAGGCAGCCAGCCTCGCACCCCCACCAGCGGCGCAATCGCAGAGTTTTGCAGCGCCGCCAGTGGCACCTTCGTGTCCACCGCTGCCACAAGCCACGCTTGTGCCACAGGGCCAGCAGGGGACGCCCCAGAGTGGGACCCCTGGGTGGCCTTGGCCATGAAAATAGGGAAAGAGCCCCTGAAGATGTGGGGGACATGCCGCCTTTACGGCAGTCAGGATCCCCACATCATAGGGCTCCAGTTCTGGGCGGACACGGGATCCGACTGCACAGTTTTCCCCCAAGCGCTTTGGCCTCAGCATTGGCAGTGCAAAGAGGTCCCCCCAGTGAACGGAGTGGGAGGGCCATCCCGGGCGTGGAAAAGCACCCAGTTGGTGGCTATAACACTCCACACGAAAAAGGGACCGGAACGGACGGTGGCAATCTACCCCTACATTCTACAAAGCTCTCCACCCTTGATAGGAAGGGATGTCCTCGCTATGTTAGGAGCCAGAATTACAAATTTATCCTGAGGGCCACTGCCGTACACCCACCGCTGCCAATCAGACTGACCTGGAAATCATCAGACCCCATATGGGTTGAGCAGTGGCCCCTGTCAAAGCCTCGAATGGCAGCCTTGCTGGAACTGGTCAGCCGCGAGCTGCAGAAGGGTCACATAGAACCCTCCACCAGCCCGTGGAACACCCCTGTATTTGTAATCCCCAAAAGGTCCGGAGAGGGTCACCGCCTCATCCACGACCTGAGGGAGGTGAACAGGGCAATCCAACCCATGGGTCCAGTTCAGACACTGCTGCCCACGAACTCAGCCATCCCCAAAGGGCAGCCATGCGCAGTGCTGGACATCAAGGACTGCTTCTTTTCAATACCCCTGCACGCTGAGGACAAGGAACGGTTCGCCTTTTCCATCGTGTTTCCGAACGGCGAGCGACCTAACCTCCGCTTCCAATGGAAGGTGCTGCCGCAAGGTCTCGTGGATAGCCTGACCATATGCCAGATCACCATGGACAGAGCACTGGCACCAGTCCGACAGTCCTACCCTGCTGCGACCATCGTTCAATACATGGACGACATCCTTGTTGCTGCACCATCGACGAGCCAGGTGGATCACCTGGTGACCGCGATCACGGAAACTCTCCAGGCCAATGGCTTTGAGATCGCGAACACGAAGATCAAGAGAGGACCCTGCGTGACCTTCCTGGGAGTGGGGATCACGGACTCCTACGTGACGCCTCCCAAGGTGAAGGTCCGCCGAGACATCAAGACGCTCCATGACGTGCAGCGCCTTGTGGGTTCTCTGCAGTGGCTCCGCAACGTCATCCTGGTTCCACCCGAGGTCATGGAACCCCTATATGACCTCCTGAAAGGAAAGCACCCCTGGGACCCCAAGGAGCTGACGCCGCGAGCAGCAAGCTCCCTCGACTTCATCGAGCACCAGATGTCTACTGGCACACTTGCCAGGTGGGACCCAGATGCGCCACTCGATCTGTACGTCCACTTCACACAAAAGGGAGGAGTGGGAGCACTAGCCCAAGGACCTTCCGAAAAGTCCCGGCCAATCCAATGGGTGGTTCTCGGAAGACCAACCCGAGCGTTCTCCCCAGGAGTTGAATGCATCGCCAACCTCATCATGAAAGGCAGGAGACTCGCTCTGAGACACCTGGGAACCGAGCCGACAAGAATCCACCTCCCCTTTCGCAAGCGGCTGACCACGGAGTCGACCTCGATATCGGAGCACCTGGCCCTTGCTCTCACCGGCTTCGGAGGAGAAATCTCCTACGCCACCAGGCCACCTTGGACTCAGCTGCTGACCATTGTCGATATAGGCATGCCGCCAAAGGTCATGGACCGACCGCAGCCGGGACCGACGGTCTTCACAGACGCTTCCTCCACGACTTCCACTGCAGCGGCGGTGTGGCAGGAAGGAGAACAATGGCGTTGCGTCAAAACAAGTGACCCCACACTGTCAGTGCAACAACTGGAAGCAGCAGCAGTGGTCTTGGCGTGCGGACTCTTCCAAGACGAACACCTCAACATCGTAACGGACTCTATATTCGTAGCAAAGCTTTGCCTGGCCATGTCAGGACCAGGCGTGTCAACGTCAGCAGCGGCCTCAACGCTGGAGGAGGCACTCTCCTCGCGACGGGGCACCGTGTCTGTCATCCACGTCAACAGCCACAACCCAGTCAAGGGCTTCTTCCAGACCGGCAACGACAAGGCGGACGCCGCAGCAAAGGGAGTGTGGACGCTGCAGGAAGCTCGGCAGCTGCACGAGTCGCTCCACATCGGAGCCAAAGCACTGGCGAGAAGATGTGGGATCTCGACCGTGGACGCAAAACATGTAGTGGCCACTTGCCCTCACTGCCAGAAGTCGCCCCTGTGGACCAGTGGGGTCAACCCAAGAGGTCTCAAGGCCTCGGAAATCTGGCAGTCGGACTTCACCTTATGCCAACTGCTAAAGCCCCGAGCATGGCTTGCAGTAACAGTGGACACTTACAGCGGAGCGATCGTAGCCACACAGCACCCCAAAGCTAACTCTAAGGCCAAGATGCAGCACTGGCTGACAGCTATGGCATGGCTTGGTATCCCCAAGCAAATCAAAACTGACAATGGTTCTAATTTCATTTCCAAACCAGTGCAAGAATTCGCCTCAAAATGGGGCATCACCTTAGTACAAGGTATCCCGTATAACAATACCGGGCAGGCCATAGTTGAGCGAGCAAACCAGACCCTGAAAGCTAAGCTAGAAGTATTGGCAAAGGCAGAGGGCTTTACCAATTCCGTTCCCCCAGGAGACCAAGCGCGTATACTGGCAACAGCTTTGCTAGCACTGAATCAGTTCCCTAGAGGAGATGAGGCAGACAGTCCGGTTCGAAAGCACTGGGCCACTCGAGCCCTAGAGGAGGGCCCACAGGTTGTAATCAAAAATGAGCTGGGCGAATGGGAACGGGGCTGGAGACTGGTGCTCACGGGACGGGGGTATGCGGCGGTTAAAAAAGAGGGCAAGATCAAGTGGTGCCCACTTAAGTCAATCAAGCCAGACCTTCAGAATGAGACTAACGAGAATTGCGAGTTTCTGTTTACAGGACATGCTTGTGGGTCGTCCCCGTAACATGTACATCCCGGTTCCAGAGAAAAGCGACGAACCACCAAAACGCCGGACAGCACCCAAGAGTCCTACACCGGTGAGACCCAGACAGCAACGGTGGCTTTGCGTGATCTTGCTATTAGGGCTCATCGCCGAGGGGCGAGCCAACCCAGACTATTACCCCCATCAGCCATTCAGGTGGGTCATGCAGCATCTTTCAAGTGACAAGGTGCTCAAAGAAATTACCACGGCAGGCACCCCATCCTTCGTGTTCCATATCGCCGACCTGTTCCCAGGACGACCAAAACTATGACCCCATCACCCGCACATCATGTACATGTACCTGTCCTACTGGCGTCCAGCCTCCAACCCTGGGAAGAAGTACTGTAACTACCCGGGGTGGGGATATTGCGGGCACTGGGGCTGTGAAACCATTGTCACAGATGCCAGACCATCGGGAGAAGGGTGGGAACCACAAGAGCCCGATAGATTCTTGCAGTTCACCTGGGCACCTACCGGCTGTAAAAAGCCCGCCTTTAAGGGAGGGGTCTATGACAACTATCATACACAACCCGAACATCGGAAGTGCACGGACTATTACATGACGGTCCTGCAGCCAGAACACCCTAGTTGGGCCACAGGCAGAACATGGACGGTAGTCCTCAAGGCGCCAAAAGAGTGGGTGAATGTGCGAATTATCAGGCTCCAACCACCGGCACCCCGACCGGTAGGACCCAATATGATTATTAAGGACGTGCTGAAAGGGGAAAACGTTACCCATCCCAAACCACTACCCACAAAGGCCACTGATATCCCGACCGGCCATGCAGATGCCTTCCAAATAGGCTGCTTAGCCGAGTCGGACTCAGACCCAATCTTCCGCATGCTAGAGGCTACCTTTCTATCCTTGAACGAATCCAACCCAAACCTAACCAATTCTTGCTGGCTTTGTTAGGATGTTAAACCTCCTTTCTACGAAGGAGTCGCTCTAGACACCCCCTTCAGTTACTCCACAGCCGAAGCCCCTCACCAGTGCAGATGGGACACCCCCCCGTAGGGGAATCACCCTGAGTCAAGTCACAGGCCGGGGCAAATGCTTTGGCAATGCAACCTTGGCGAAGCAGAAAGGCAACTTCTGCACCGGAGTTGTCAAGCCCAACAGAAAGGTCAACAAGTGGGCGGTCCCATCCGCATCTGGGATGTGGGTTTGTCAGAGATCTGGGGTGAGTCCTTGCGTGTTCCTTGCCAAATTCAATGACGCTACCGATTTCTGTGTCCAAGTTCTAATTGTTCCCAGGGTCCTGTACCACTCAGACGAGGAGGTGTACCACATCTTCGAGGAGCCCGGCTGACTCCACAAAAGAGAAATAATAACGGGAGTGACTATCGCAATGCTGCTCGGCCTGGGAGCAGCTGGCACAGCCACAGGTGTCTCGGCCCTCGCGACCCGACACCAAGGGCTTGCTCAGCTGCAAATGACCATCGATGAGGACCTGCAGAGGATCGAGAAATCCATCTCCTTTCTAGAGAAATCAGTTTCCTCGCTTTCGGAAGTGGTCTTACAGAACAGGCGGGGACTGGACCTCTTGTTCATGCAGCAAGGAGGTCTGTGTGCCGCCTTGAAGGAGGAATGCTGCTTCTATGCGGACCACACAGGAGTCGTTAAAGACTCCATGGCAGAACTCCGAGATAGACTGGCTCAAAGAAAGAAAGAGAGGGAAACCCAACAGAGCTGGTTCGAGTCCTGGTTCAATCAATCACCATGGCTCACCACTCTAATTTCCACCCTAGTAGGTCTGCTAGCGATACTGCTTTTAACCTTCACATTCGGACCTTGCCTGCTAAACAGGCTGGTCTCATTTGTTCAAGCTCGCCTAGAACGGACCAACATCCTGTTCATAGGCTGGCAACAAATGCTGTGAACCAAAACCGAGGACACTGCCAGTCGCAGAGGTTCTCTAAACTTCCCTTGCGAAGATTACTCAGGTTTACCAAAAAACCCTTTTCCCTTATCACATTACAACTTTATACCTCACCTTAGTGCCTATGTTTATAACTACCTCATTCATTAGTAAAAAAGGGGGGGGGAGATGTGGTAGATAGGGACAGGCGAACGGAAGATCTCGGGATGTGACGGAAAGCTAGACCCTTCCCCCCTTCTTCCTGCTATAGTTAATCAATTACCCCTAAAGCATGCAGCCCCTCCTAAACTCAGTAGTTTTCCACTCCTTACTAACCCTAGCCAGACCCACCGTCCCCTTCTGACGTAGTGAAGCCCCCTTGACTATTTAACCCCACGAGATGAGATAATAAACGCCATTTGACCATTCACCACATTGGTGTCTGTGCATGTCTGTGGCCCGAGTGACCTGGGGGAGGCCGGGTTGCCGTGCTGTGTCTCGAAACCAGGTCGCCAGCCTTCTCATCAGAAGGCGACAAGGGGGATGCTGGAGGAGAGAGATCTGTCTGCAGAGAGATTTTGTCCCAGGTGAGCAGTTCCAGGATGAGGAACCAGGTCCCCGTGCTAAGAAGCTGCAAATGTGTTTCACCAGCACTTCCCCAATGAATGCCAAGAGGAGGTTGGGACAGGTCCAGGCACAGGCAGATAAAAAAAGCATGTTATGGCTTTGTCTCCTATCCATTTTCCAAATCTAGTATTAGTTTCTTAATTTTGTCCTCTAGCGGGTTAAAACTTGTTTTATTATCCCCCCTTGCCTGCTGTGCAGACTGATTTCAGGGTGATATGGCAGTGCTGGAGGCTCTCTGCTCTCCAGGGAGTAGCAAGGGCCATATTTTAGGGCTGCTGGCACCCAAGCCTTACCTCTG
Source organism: Vidua chalybeata (assembly GCF_026979565.1). NCBI lineage: Eukaryota > Metazoa > Chordata > Aves > Passeriformes > Viduidae > Vidua > Vidua chalybeata. The sequence goes on along the minus strand of NC_071570.1, from coordinate 65,482,707 downwards.
AGGAGGAAGAGTGGAGAATAAATGGTACATGGTTACTGAGAGCCCACAGGATGCAGGGGGAAGATGAAATCAAGGCTTACAGACCTCTCTGTGGAGAAAGAAACCACTGTTTTTGTAACAGACTAGCCAGAGCAAAGCTCTGTTCAGGAGAACCAAAGTTGGTTTGTCATCCATACACAGGCAACCTCTGTCCATGTATATATTAGAGGAGAAAATTTTAACATGCTTTAAAGAGGAAAGAAAAGCACAGAGGACAGCCACAGAGACAGTGTTAAACACAGCACTGTCACAGCAGTGATGGCCTAATGATAAAAACGTGGCAAGGTCACAGTGCCAGGCGACTTTTTTAGTCAAACAGATGCTGCTGCTGCCCTGTGTGAGGTCAGGGGCCTGTAGGTACCCTTTTCTGTGACACAGACACCACCCCTCAGTGTGACTTCCCTAATTTCATCTCCATATAACTAATCTCTGTCCCAAATCTTGATGCTTTTCATTTTGCTCTGAGGCTAATGTAATTACAGTGATTCTCAGTCCAAGCCCCTTGGTTTTCTACTTGGAACAAAGGTACCTTAACAGACCAGTAGGTACATGATTGAGTAATCTCTATTAGTTGACATCTGTAGAACATTGGGCTGATAGTTCTTGATCTTTGACACCACTGCAGTGGACTTAGTGATGCTCATGTGTTGCTTTTCCCAGTGTACTCTGGCCTTGGACACATTCACATTCTGTGCTGACTTAGGTAGAAAACCTGAGCTGAGACCAGGTGGAAAACAGAACTGCAGCTTTCCCTCCTCGGCATCTAAGCCTGAAATAACAGCAGGACCAGCCTTCCTCTTGTGACAACTCACCTCAGAGAAGTTCTTGTTTTTTCCAATAAGTTTTCTTTCCATTCCCATTCCAAGACAGGAAGTGAAGAGGTGTATCAAAATAATTACAGAAAGCCTAACCAAGCCTTCTACTCCCTCTTCCCCTCCACAAAAACCATGATGTGTCCAGTGGTATCCAGATCAAGCCAGATGGGACCCAGACTGCCTTTGACAGCTTGGCTTTGCTGGCTGGAGGAGCCAGCTCTGGATTGCTCCCTAAATGGAGCAAGAGAGTCACCTTCTGTGCTGTTAGACCAAAAAGGGCAGCACACAACAGCAATCACTGTGCGTGGCTGACAAGGAGGGTGAGATTCTGGTTTATTCTACCTAATTTCTGGGTAGAGGACAGAGAAAAAAGGTAAGGACTTGAAAACTACTCTGTATTGCTTGTCAGGAGATCTAGCCTCTCATCTCATCTCATCTCATCTCATCTCATCTCAATCTCATCTCATCTCACCTCAATCTCATCTCATCTCAATCTCATCTCTGTAGTTCACTGTTTTCACTGCAATTTTTGTGTGAATGGGCTTTTTTTGGTTATGTTTTTAATGTTACTCTTTGTATAAACAGTAGGCCTTCAATGATTTTTGTTGTCTGAAAATGTTACTGCACTTTGAGACTAAAAATAGGCACCGACATCCTTCAGAGAGCAGCTTCTGCAGAATGGAGGGAATTCTCTCTCAAGTACAGCCCCTTTTCCTTAGTGTTTTATCACTGATCACCATGACAGCTTCCTCTGCTGAATCTGAATGGGAAACCCTTTCCTGATTCTCTTAAAAGTTCACAGTCCTGTTGATGTTAAACTGTCTCATTATTGCTAGGTGTTTGGTATTTTAATTTCCAATGCTGGCACAACAGTGTAAAGCATTTAAATTACTTTATGATGTCAGAAGGTAAATAATTTGAATTATCCAATCTTAAAATCAAATTGGAGGAATCAAGCTGTTTTTAAATTGCTTTCATCAGGAAAAGCATCTGTTATTGTTCGCCTTGTGAAGGTATCTCAGTGTCCAACCATGTGTCCAGACTGCCATGCACAAGAAGTTGTTCAAGGAAAAAATAAAAGCATCAGTCCTGTCCCAAATGGTTTTAATATTCTGGGCTGCTTGTGTTTTGCTCTTCTGGCAGGTGGTCTCCCCCTTGAAAGCACTTTGCCTAGGTTGCTGCTGCATGATGAGCCCAAGAGCTGCAAAATCCTTCCTCCTGTGTTGTGAATGGAAAGGACACTCAGTTTTCAACATGGGGGTCTGAGGATTGTGGAAAATTAAAAAAACCTTCCTCAGTGACACCAACAGGTTATCCATTCTCTGGGAAAAGAGGAATACTCTAAAATGCAAACCAAAAGGAGGGATTAACCTAGGAGGAGAGAGTTATAGCAAGAGCAGGGAAAAGTAAGAAAACCAAGGAGAGCATTAAATTCAGGAATATCCAATTGAGATATTGCAACAGCTGCCGAGGAGAAGGTTTGCCTGCCAGAGTTTGCATCAACGTTTGTGGTGCCAGTTCAAAGCCTGCTGTAGAAAATGAGTGCTAGGGAAGAGGAGCAGGGAAAATTTTACAGGGATTGACAGAGTTTTTGACATACATCTGCTATGTCAGTACTGACAGTCACAATTTGGCAAGACTAGCTCAGAGAGAAATTAGTCTACTCAACCTGTCACTTAAAAGGTTTTACAGTGATCTCAGTACCTAAACAGCACCAGTGCATTTGGTCTGCATCACTGGCACTGCTGCAGAAGCTGCTACCACCCCTTCTCATACGAGCATTTCACACAACTAAAGAGAGGTTGGTCTGGGTGTCTCAGGTCCAAACCAGCTCTGGAAATGAGACTATCACCACTGCTAGCTCAGAACATCCCACTTTTGTCTAACTGGGTCTGTGATAGACATTTTATAGCCCCTCTGGATAAGCTGTTCCCATGCTGCACCATTTTTCTGGTGAAAAATGGTCAGGTTTTCTCATGGGGAGGATGTGGCACCAGCTAGGGGTTGGGAGGGTTTTGAGCCATAAAGTACCCACAGAAAATATGAAAAAAATATTAAATTGAAATTTTATGGTGTAAGCTTAACTTTAAGAGATAAAAAGAAATGCATATGTTGACAAACATATTTATTGTAGTATCCTATCACAGTAAGAACCATTTCTAGATCACTCACAGATTTGCAACATTCCTTTCCTAAATTACAGGGTCAGGGGTATATCTCTGCTCTGACAGGTCTGGATTTGAAACAACTTAGAAATACACATGGAATGTGGATGTACAGCTAGAAATTAATTTGGAGATCAGTGCTATATGCCACTGAAGGGTAAATCACACTGTGTCCTGGCAAGGCAAGACTGGTCTCTGTCAAACACACAGAAGATCTCTGCAGGATACAACTTTTACAAAGTCAGTAACCATTTTTCCAGAACTTCCTGAAACTCCCCTGTACATCTATGGAAAAGCTACACCCAGGAGAGCAAAGATTGGAGGACAAAGGTTTTGAGCAAGTCAGGCATACAGACAGGAGCATAAAATGAATTTGCACGGACTCTGTGTGACTGGGACTGCAATAATCTGTCAATATTTGGTATAATTCCAGTTCTCATTTGCTCAGTTGCACTCAGCAGCTCCAACTCCAGTGAGCAATGGTATCAGAAATTAAAGCCCAGTGACATTTAGCATTGTGTCCCATTTCACACTCTGAGAGGAGGGAAAGTTCTTACAGGATCACAAGTCTCTGTGTCTCTACTTTTTGTTTGTCTTTACCCTTTAGCCAGACTATAGCTAAATGCCTTTTTTTTTCACAGTTTTCTAGTGGTCTCTGGGCACCACAAAAGTCATTGCCCATGGTGCATCAGGAGGATGCAAGTTAGATGAAGAGTACAGGAGATCACCCAAAATAAGAACATAAGAATTCTGAATTGCTGCTCCCACTGAGCTGTGGAGGAGTGTTGGGTTTTTGTGCCATTTTGGATGGAAGCATTTCCAATTTTCATCCAAAAGAAAAAAAAAATAGCAGGTATCTTTACTTCCATGAAAAGCATGTTGTTTACAAATACACATAGACTTGCAGTTTGTTGTTTGTTTGTTTGTTTGTTTTAAATGGATTCCTGCTATGTATATTGCTGTGCAGTATTCCAGACTGTACTTTTGCATAAGTAAACCCAGACATTTCCAAAAGCAATTGGTTCTTCCAAACTTCTGAAAAGGAAAATTATTTTACCAAGATACCTTTAGTGGAGTGGACTTTAAATACTAATTTATACACGCTAATATGTGTGGTTTGTTTAATGATTTTTAATAAGAGAGATTTCCAGAAAAAGTGGAAACTTGCAAAACAGTGTTGCCCAATTCCTGAAAGGAGGGAAAATAAAGGAAAAAGAAAATATAACTACACTGAGAAAGCATAGCTTAAAAAAAAAAAAAAAAAGACAAAAAAACCCAAACCAAACCAAACCAAAAAAACCCAAAAACACAAAATAACAAAACAATCAAAGAGAAGAAAAAACAAAAAACAAAACAAAAAAAAAAAAAAAACCCAACCAACCAAAACAAACAAACAAACAAAAAAAAGAAGGCAAAAAGCAACCAAATTCAGAAAATAAAATAAGCACCCTGAGGCATAATATTTTATCTGTCAGCTGAAATGCAAATGCATCCAAAGTCCGAATCAGGAGTCTTGAGCAGTAAGATATTTTGAGAGAGTGATGCATCAGAGCTCTCTCTGGAAATACCCTCATGGCCAAGAATTCCACTGCTTTAGGAAACACCAGCATTTCAAGGTCTCAGACATTTATTTTGAATACACATAATTTATTGGCCCATCATTGTTAATAACATTATTATTTATTTACCTAAGATGATAACAGTGACTAAGGCCCCTAGTTAGGTGTAATACTTTACAGATATATAAAGGGAGATCATGTTTGTTTTAGAGTTTTGATGTAAAGTAACAAGATTCTTAGAGCTACACCCAGCTGTGGAAAGGGGCCAACAGGTCTGGGTGGAAGAAATTATCGCTACTCTGGAAGCTCAAGAAACAGCAGACATGTTCTTTAACTCACCAGATGCATGTCTGCCGTGCTGGATTGAGGTTTTATTAACACATCAGCAGAGGTGTATTTTCTCAAATATATCAGTTATCAATGTGATGTTATTGGTAATCTGAGATGCAGACACACACTGAAGTCTTTAGCTTAGCAGCTTCTTCTCAAAGAATGAATGCATCATCATGCTTAATGCAAAAATAGTTCTTTGATGCTGCTGAAGAAAATTTGTTCTGTGAATGGGCACAGGATCACAGCTCAGATGTGCAATGTTGGCACTATGCTCATGAGTGCAAAACTTAATTTCCTCAGGATCTACATCTGTTAATGTATTAAATATAGGTATTCATATATAGGTATTCATATTTACATCACCAGGGACGCTAAGGCATAACTAATGAATTTTTGGGAGACTGAAAATTGATTTTTTTTTTCCACAGTTAAGGTATAGCATGCAGTTGCTTGTTGCACATGGAATTTGTAGGTCCAATTACCAAGCCTATTGTCTGATTTCATCGCAGACGTAAAAACAAACTCAAATTGGCAGCAAATGTAGCACTCCAAGGGTCCAGCCTGATATTCTGCCTGTGAGCCTAGGAGAGCATGAAGGAAGCAGGTTGTAATTTGGCAGGCAACTTTACCACTGATTTATTATTATTATTATTAGTAGTAGTAGTAGTAGTAGTAGTAGTAGTAGTAGTAGTAGTAGTAGTAAACAAATAGCTGTGCTTATCATGATGTTTCATCCTTGATGATTTTTTTTAATCCAGATTTATCTGGGCTGCTTTTTTTTTTTTCCTATTTTTTTAATCCCCAGCAGTGTCATCCTTAATATCTACACTACCTATTTGCAAAGAGATCAGCAGTTTACTTTGAGGTGTTGCAGAAGAAATACCTACCATTTTTCTTTGCAGTGGTGCCTACAAATATTATCTTACAATGACATCTCCAAACCATCTATTTGGAGAGGAAGCATCCATTTCTACATACCCTTTCCACACCAGTCATGTTTTTCCACACCTGCTACTTGCTTTTTTTGGTCAGCTGAAGAATATCAGCTGAAGGTTTATCCCTGTAAGAGATGCCATGCCAGGCTTTTGAAACATTTACTTTCTTGAGATTTGTCAAAATTCTTTCAAATTCTTTCCCAGAATCAAAATAATAATAACTTCCTAGGATGATAGCAATTTCTATAGATACAGTAGGCCCAAAATAAAGTCATCAGGGGTGAAACTTAACAAGATAAAGGACAGTTTTTCATCTGCTCTCTTATAAGCCAGATTGTTGGATGATGTTTCTGTGCTTGTTTACATTGCAATTTTTCTCCTCGGGGGCTGGGCTTTAATTTCTCACTATAAACAGACTTTGCTTAAAGTATTCAGTCTTGGTCTCTCCTGAAGGATGTATTTCATCATATGACAATAATATGATATAATAATTTCATCATACGACAATAATAACTGACAATAAATAAGGTTAATACCCCTTCTGGCAACCAAAATTTAAGTTCTGAGGGCAGCTCTGAGGCTTGACACTGGAAAACCTCCCTGGTCTGATAAACAATTTGTCTTCTCTGCAGGGTGAAGGGCGGTTAGACAGTGTTGATCTGCAGTAAGCAGAACAGAGAATGGATCTCTCCAGGAGGGAGCTGTGTGCTGGGTGCTGTTCCTTCACAAAAAATCTGGCCCTGGACCAGCTCTCAACACCCTCCCTGTGTTGAGGGAGCTTAATTCAGAGTGGCAACTCTAAAATGCTTTATCTCCACCTAAAAACCTATGGCAAGCAGCAATCATCCAGCTGCATTTTACTACGGGCAGATTGAAAAGTCTGCAAATTTTCAGACTGAAAAACCAACATGCCTGGAGGACGATGTAGAGAATCTTGAGATCTGTCATTTCTCCAGTTTCAGGCATTTCATCTCTCCTGAGTGTCAGGAGATGGTAGTGGTGGGGCATGGATCAGAACAGGCACGTTCCCATTTTGCTCTTGGACCCTTCGGTGTGGCAGCTGAGGGGGTCCTGAGCCAACAGACAGTCCCAAAGGTACAGACAGACACCTTCCATCTGCCATGGTGACAGATGGAAAGGAAAACTCCAAAAAGAGTGCTGCAGTTTGAGGCTTGGCTTCGCTGTGTCTGTGAAACTATATGCTTTTCACTAGGTCTCTGTTTACATTGCTGAGGTTTTGCTCTGCTCTGGCCTGCTGCTCCAGATAGAAGCTGTGTCATCACGCCCTAACAGCTGTTGCAGCTGTCATAATGCAACAAAAAGTATTTTATCCTCATTCCCTTCTTTTTATTTGGTTTTTTTGTTGTTGTTGTTGTTTTGGTTTGGTTTTGGTGGGTTTTTTTTTTTTGTTTGTTTTTGTGTTTGTTTTTTTTTTAAGTAAAGCCAAAAAGAAAAATATTAATTGATTAATTATTTAAATAATTATTATGTTCCATTTGGTGTTTCTGGGACATGTATTGTTTGGAGCTCTGGTGGTGTTAACGTGGCCTTTTGGACTGTTCCAGCTTTCACTCTGGGCAGGTTTATTCACTTTCTGCTTTTCTCCATTCTCCACTGGAGGAAGGCGTTCTGTTCCTTAACAAGGTGCTGATAAGAGGCTTCAGACCTGCACTCTCAGTTCCTAGTCAAGTGGGAACCTAGATTGACCATGGATTTAGGTTTGGAAGTTCCTGTAAGTTTAAGAAAAACAAACAACAACAACAACAAAATAGATATATATACACATACACACACACACACACATGCATGCACACTATAAGCCAAATAAATGTGTCTTTCTTACCTTGCTTGCTTCAAAATTTGTGACCAGCTAATGGGAAAAAAAAAATTACAGTTTTATTTTCTGTAAGGAGGAGAAGCTTCCTGGTGGTGGGATGCTATGAATACTGAGAATGTTTGTTTAGGACTGAATAAAAATATTTTCCTACAGACAAAATTCCCATGGATGAAGCTCACTTCTGGAGGTGTTTTTTCAAACTGAGTTCAGCATCCTGGAATTGGGTGGTGAGGAAAACAGAAGGGAGGAGAGAAAGAGAAAATGAAAAGGAAGATAATTAAACAATTATTTCAATGAGGCCAGCATGATAATGAGCTCCAGATGTTTGGGATTCCATGGACAGTCTCTGAGCTGGAGAAGCAATGGTGGGTTTATATACATTTACTTCTCCGACCCTAAGCCTGACTACTGCTTTCTCTAAAAGCCAATGAAAAACAGGCCCACCCTAAAATACCTCTGGGACTTCACTCAAAGTTTTGCTCTGACTTTGTAGCCCATGAAGGCAGAGGCAATAATTCAGGTATATTATGGCATAATTGAAAACACAGCCTGGCCTTTGCTCTAAAGCAGTTTGTTCACAATGAAACAACAAATGAGCACATGAGCCTATACTGACAGCTACCCAGGGCCAGATTCTGGTCTTGGAATCTCTGATGAACAGGTGTAAATCCAAAGCAGAACAAGAATATGTGGAAAATTACAGCAGACTTGGCTGACTAATGGATTTACTCAAGGTGGACCACCATAAGAATAAGAATTTTGGCTAAGTACATGACTATTTTCAAATTGCCCACTTTATAAAGGTGCAGCTTCTGCAGCCTCTCTGTCAGATGTACAAGGTGTAGTCCCTTTAGAATTCTGGTTTCAATCCTGCTACTCCAGAGTGATGAAAAATTCCAGAAGATGTTCATGGCTTATATAGACTGAGCAAGGTGATTCTCAATGGTGTATTTCTCTCTTGGAAGACACCACTTTGTTGACAGCAAAATAGTTTGCATTGTTCTGACTTGAGAAATAAGTCCAATATTGTAATTTTTGTGTGGCTTTTTGGGCTTTTTTTGTTTGGGGTGTTTTTTTTTTTTTGTTTGGGTTTTTTGTTTGCTTTGTTTTGTTTTGTTTTTTTGTTTGTTTGTTTGTTGTTTTGTTTCAGCTTTTTTGTTCTTTTGGGCTTTGGTGTTTTGTTTTGTTTTGTGGGAATGCATTCTGTTGTTGCTTTGGCCTGCAACCAGCTCTCCTGAACACTACACCATGAGTGGAATTGTCTTTGAGGTACGTCCACTGATTTGTGCTGCCTTCTTTGAAAAATATTTTCTACCAGTGTGTTTGCAGAGGTTGGCACCAAAGCTTCTCAAATGGTCCAAGCTGTACCCAGCCTCACACAGAACTGCCAGTAAATCCCTGCCACCTGATTTCCCATATGATGTATATGGTACCTCCCTGAGCTCCACAAGCCTCAGCAGAGCTTCCAGAGGGTCTGTCCCATCACCTCCCCGGGCACAGAGGGGAATTAAGTTGGGTGTTTCCAGGCTCTTCCTTTCCACCCTTTTTGAAGACAGGCGCAATATTTCTTTTCAGCCTCCTGGGATCTCACCTGACTGCCAGGACTTTTCCAGTCATGGACAGTGTCTTGGCAACTCCCCCAGCCAATTTCCTGGGGAGCCTGGGCTCCATCCCATCAGGTCCCACAGAGCTGAGCATTTCCAGGTTCCTCAGCTGGCCCTGAGCAGGATCTTTCCTTCCAGGGGCAGAGCCTCTGCTCCCCAGGGCCCATCCTGCTCTCCATCCACCTGGAGGGCTGGGAGGAGAGGCTGCCATTGGAGGCTGAGGCAGAAAAGCTCAGGTTGGGTACCTCAGGCTTCTCCCCATCCCCTGTCACCTGTGTGCCAGTGTTGTTTGGAGTGGGGAAAACACCTTCTGTGCCCTTCCTTTCCTGTTTAATGAAGCTCTAGAACATCCTGGTACTCTTTCCCACTTTCCGGGTTCAGTTCCAGCTTCACCTTGGCTTCCTGACCCCAACCCTCCACAACCTCTTAAGAGAATTTCACTGTCCCACATTTCACAGTTCTATGAGTTGAACTTAGTTTCTCTTCAGTGCTCTTCAGTGCTGAAATAGTCAATGGGCTCAATAAATGGTAAAAAGTAATTTTTTTTCTCTTCTTGCTTTCAGATTGGTGTGTTTATTTCTCAGGAGATTATGACTTTCTCAGGCAGATAAAGGAGAAAGAAAAAACAAGCTTATAATAATGCAATTTTTTTCTCATTTTTGGATTAACCTCTGCTAAACTTTTGGTGAAATGATGCAGGCAGATGGTTCTACTTCCAAACCTTTCAGATGTGGGAAGGCTTGCATGGGCTTATCATGGACTGCAGACCTCCCAGGCTTATATCAATGCTGTAAAGGATTTCAAAAGAGCAATCCAGAATCCCACTGTGTCACCTTCTAAATATGGCTTTTTCTTAGAGAAGTCCTCTTCTCAATAAGTTTGAAGACCAGCAGAGTCCTCAGGACAGCAGGATGTGCCTGTCTCTGGCTTTGGCTATGGGCTGATCAGCGTGCTTGCTTTGATGGTGTCAGGAGGTTAATTGCCGTGTCTGGAAAGTTATGCTTGGCTCTTGGAGGCAGCAGACAGCTGGACAGCCTTGATGGCTCCCCAAAGCTCTGCCAAGATCTTCAAATCAGTCTTGCCAGAAGAAATCTTCTCACCTCATGCCCCATTTCCAGCAGGAGGGATCTGGGAGGTGGCAATGAGACAGTGGCAACGGGAAAAGACAGAAATCAGAGGGGGCAGAAGACAAATCCTACAAAAACCAAGATTGCTCTCAACTCTCTCATCTATCTAGCCTTCCTCTTCTCCCTCACCCCCTCTATATTTCCTTCACATCCCAAATCTTCAGCTCCACTGAGCTGTCAGGCCTGCAGATCAATCTTCCCGTTAACCCCTTTGCCTCCAGAGCCAAGGCTTGCCTCTCCTGGCAGCCTGTGTTAGAGGTCTCAGTGAGATGTGTGCTCACAGAGAGGAACACTGGTGTGGCACCTCACCCAGGGTAATTAGTGCTGTGTCTCAGGGCTAATTGGGCTGGGCAGGAAGGTGAATGACTTCTATAACCCTGCCTCCCTTGCCTTGCCCTGCTGCAGATCCTCCTTCCTTGCTGAGGCTCTTAGAAAAACTCACCTGGCATCAACAAAGAAGCCAGCTCAGGCACCAACTGCCTGTAATTTTTATCTCTTGTGTGCAGAGCAAACACTTGTGAAAAAATTAAACACTAGAAAACAAGATAGTATGCAGTAAATCCCTTTAATTTTTTTTTTCATTTTATATATTTTCTTTAAGCTTGGCCTCAGAAACTTTTCAGAGTAAAAAACTGGAAAGACAAGGCAGCAGAGATGTGGATGCCACAGAAGGGCAGACAGCATCCTGCCAAATTTTAGCACAGCTCCAGGGGTTTTACAACCAGGGGTTTTATGACAGGTTTTGAGAACTGGGAGGTGTCACAGGTGAGGTGCATTCATGGGAGTGGTGAGAGATTTTGAAGGGGAGTAGATAGACCCTAAAATGATCCCAAAGCAGCAGGTAGGAGGAGAAGGAATAGTTCAGAGTGTTTCTTAAGAGCCTGTAAATTCAGAGTGTTTTTCCTTGGGGGGGAAAGCAGAAGGCTTTCCCTGGTCTTGGCTGTGTTCCTCAAGGCTAGGCCTGGTCTAGGTCCTCTTGAAGTCAGTGGACAGAATCCCATTTACGTCAGCAGGACTTGGGTTTCAGCCATAATTACTGGAAAGACCCACAGTCTAAATGGAGAAATGTCTGCAGCCATACTTAGCTCCATTCCAGGTTAAAAATAAAAAGCTTATTTCCAAGTTTACATCCCTAGCACTGTAAATAGACGCCTCTTTCCCCCATCACAGATGCAGCACTGTTCAGTTTGGCTGTGGCTATCTTAAACAGCCAAATGGCTTGAGCTTCCCCCCAGGGCATAGAAACAAACATGAATACTTCATAAAAATAAAATAAAAGATGGGAAGGAAAAGAAAGGAAATAAAGAAAAAAAGAAGAAGAAACTCACTCTGGTAAACAAATCCTCTTGCTACCCTGACAGAAAATTTATTGGAGAATTTAATGAGTCCTGGGCTTTAGAAAAAAAAAAACAGATGAAACAAAAAAAACCCCAAAACTCAACCAAACAAAAAACCCCATCATTTGTCTGGGAGAGATGGAATTTATTTCATGCTGGTGTTTTTTGAGAGTGAACATCTGAGAGAGTAGATGTTTGAGGTCTGGACACCTCCAGATGTAACATCTAAGGAAGAAGCGGCTGCAGCCCCCAGTCCCAGAATTTTTCTGACCATTTTGTGATGGTAAAGACATCCAAAGCCAGGAAGTGAGGACCAGCAGTGAGGATTGGTTCTTGTGCATATTCACTGCTGACTTGACAAGTGCTGCATGCCAGGGTCCATATCTTCAGCTGGGACATGTCTCAAGCATCCCTGCAATCCTCCAGAGTGCCTCTGACACAGGGTCCTTCACCTGCCATCTCTGAAAAGAAGTCCCCCCAATATCTCTTGATGCTTGAAGTCTATGGGTTCAAATAAGGGACAGTAACCCTGCATCACCCCATACCTTGGCCCCAATAAATGGACACAAGCAGGAAGCCACTGGGTTATCCACGCTTACACTTCACAGTCCCACAGGGAAAGCCCTGCCCTGCAATCACAGTCTGGAAGGATATTTGCTGATGAAGCTGGCAGGTGCCTTCACATGGATTTTCTGGGGTTGCCTGGTGTTATTTTATTATGAAAAAGCACAAATTAATGGCAAGATTGTTGCTGCCACTTGAAGCCAGGGTCTGTTTGTTTTGGTTTGTAGCTCCATTCACTCAGCCAAATAGTTTCATCTGCTGATGCCTGCAGAGCTGTTTTGAATGTGTAACCACCAGTGTAACATCCACTGGTTATTGTGAAATATTTGTGAAAGCTGCTTTTATTAAGCCATTGCTTAACGGGGAAACGGAAATGCTCTTACTAATCATCTCATGTTTCCCTGTCCATCTGTCTGTGGAACACGTCTTCTGAGATCTCCTGTCTAGCACAAACCCATCACCAACCCCCTTGGAAGCAAAGGAGTTTTTTGCTGTTGACTTTGTTGAGTTTTGGATCAGCCCCCTGAGAGCAATCCCAACATTTAAACCTGGCAGGGACACATCGGGGTTTTTCACTCCACGCCAGTTATTTGTCCATGTCAGACCTCAGAGGAAACAATAAAGCACACAGGGCCAAATTCCCCCTTGCTCCACAACCCAGGATAGACCTTTTCAGCCTGGCATGAAGTAGAGGCCAACAGAAAAGAATGGGAGCAGCTTTCATGCTGGTAGTGGTGGTTCTGATAGAATTACTGCACCTCCAGGCCTGGGGACTGCCATGCTGAGGAAATATGAATTATAGAAGAGAAACTTGCTGCTGCCAATGCTTATTTCTGTTTGGTGTCTGCTCCCTTTCCAGGCTTGCTTGGCTGGATCAGAAGGTCTGTCTCTTACAGCGCTTACTCTTTTTTTTTGTGAACACACTAAGTGGTCCTTTCCCTGCTGCATGTAGTAATCTTTGAGGTCTGGAGGTTTAGAAATCTCCAGAACAACTCTGGTACTAACATCTATGTACTTGTAAAAATCCTTTTGGAAGCCTTTTATCCTTTCAGCCTCCGCTGCACTGCATGGTGATGGATTCCATATTTCCTGCCTTATAGGAGGTAGTTGAAAGTACACTTCTTTTTCTGTTTCAGTCTTTATTTTAAAATTGCAGCCATATACATTTTGTGGGCTGCCTGGAATCACTGTGTGTTCCACAGCTTCTCCACTGTGCAACAGATGAAATCCTTACCTTCTCAGCTTCATTACATCTTTCATTATTTTAAACATGCCTATCACTTCTACACTACATTTATCCTTCAAGCTGTCCCATTCTACTTGGACCCTACATGTATTTCAGGCTCTTAACTATCCTTTGGGTTAGCACTTTGAATAAGTTTCCGCTTTCACAAAATAAAACTTGCATTAATTTTTCCTCTGTAGGATGTCAGAGGGCTTAACAAACTCGGAAAATTCAGAATGTGTCTGATAAAATAATCCTTTTTATTAGTGTGGATCCTGAGAAACTGCTGTTACAATTGTATATGTACTGTTACTGACCCAGTGAGTGCTGGAATAGTGATTTGGAAATCTTCTGTCTGGGAAAAACTGAGGAAATTCTCTTATTCTTGCTTTGGTCTTTATTTTAGAAAGCAATCAGACTGCTCCCAGCTGGGTGGATCTTTGTTTCCAACTTCCTTCTAGTACTGGGCTATTTTAGTTATAACCATGTCCTGATAAAAGTTTAATACCCATAAACTGTAGCTAGATTAGGAAAATTGTAGTCACAGCAGCATTTGGACATATGGGCCTTTGACCTACTGGGACCAGGTTAATTTGAGAGAAACACCCAAAGTGCAGCTAGTTAGGGATGCTTTTAATGCAGGATGACGTGGGACAGACCTGACTGAGGTTGGTAACCACTAAAAGCTTGTGAAAACTATTAGTAGCCACCTGAAACTTTATCTAATTCTTTGCCATTGCAAGAAACAAACCCTTGTACTCCTTCCCAGAAATGCACAAAGTCAATGACTTGCAAACTGAAGGGCATAATTTAAAACATTTCCCCCTCTCTCTTCTGAGGAACCTAAAGGGGTTAAACAGACAGCTGATTCCGTGGGGTGTTTTGTAATTGCATACTGGGTTTGTGTCAAGAGTCCAACTTTTCTTAAAGCCCCCAAAGAGGCACCCACATTTCCTCATTTTTAAGAATTATTCTTTTTGCTGCTCAGTTTGATTTTGAAATCCTGGCTGCAGCCCAGCTGGAACATGTGGCTACTGGTTCCTTTGAAATTCCAGCCCCTTCCTCACTGGGACACCCCAAAAGTCTCAGAGTTTAATGTGATAGCAGCAGATCCATCAAAACCTGTGGGACTCTGTTATCAGAGAGAGTGATTATGAAAAGAAAATGCCAGGGAAGAATTAGAAATTCATATTTTCCCTGTAAACCCCATGCGGGGCTCCTTCTTTTTTTTTCCTTTTTTTCCTTTTCTTTCTCTCTTCTCTTCTCTTCTCTTCTCTTCTCTTCTCTTCTCTTCTCTTCTCTTCTCTTCTCTTCTTCCTCTTCCTCTTCCTCTTCCTCTTCCTCTTCCTCTTCCTCTTCCTGCTTTGGTACCCAAACACCTCATTTATCCAAACACCTCTGTTTACACAATAGCAACACATTTTCCAATAGCTTTTTGCCATTTCTGTTTCCTCATCTGACACCATCATTCCAGGGAAGTTACTTGGAAGAGATATATCTGAGGCTGACAAAAGAGTCATGGTGACTCAGTATATTGAAAGGTCAGTGTCATTAAAGCAGTTCTGTTTTCACTTAGTCGAATATTACAGCACCTTCTGCAAACACAGTCTAGCTTAAAAAATTGCATGTATCAGGAAAAAAAAAAGAAAAAAACAACCCTACTAAAATCTGAATCTAATATGTATACTCTGGTATCCCAGTACATTAATCTCACATCCTGGAGGGGCACACCCAGGGGTGCTGAGGGAGCTGGCCGATGTAAATGTGAGATCACTCACAGTTATCTTCAAAAAGTCTTGGAAACTGGGCTAGGTTCATGGAGACTGGAAGAAAGAAATCATCCCTCTTGTTTGCAAGAGGGGCAAGAAGGAGGATCTGGAGAAATACAATTTGGTCAGGCAACAATCTTGGAAGACTGTCCCAAACTCAATAAGGAGAAAAAGCTGGTTGAGAGCAGTCACTATTAATCTATGGATTTACAAAAGGGAAATGATGCCTGAAGATTGCCTTGTAGGATGAGATTGCTGGCTTGATGGGAGCAGGGAAAGCAGTGATTATTGTCTATCTTGACTTTAGCAAGACTTTCAGCACTGTTTCCTCATTGACACTCAACTCCACCAATCCCTACCAGACTCTGAAGACCTTCAGGTGGAAGTTGAGAAGTGCTGTGACAACAGTGTGAATAAAGATGAAATCAGCTGTCTCCATTAGGGAACCTTGTATCTCCAGTGTTAACAAATCCACCAGTTTCTGCTCTCCCTTTATTCATTTTGAGCACCAGTTGTAAATTAAAAAAAAAAAATCCACTGGCAACCTAAAATTTTGGCAACCTAAAATTGCAAACATCACTATTACAAAGAAGCAGCTACATCTAAACATTTTTTTTTTCTTGGGCTTTTTAATCCTTTCTCTCTCAATTTGCTCTGCCTACTTCTGTGCCACAGCTTCATGCATTCTCTTAGAGCAGAATTCAAATACCAGAAATGAAAAAAGTCACAAAGACTTCATAGTGGTATCATGCTGCAGGAAATCCTCTCAGTTTTACTATTAATGGATGTATACTGATTTCCATTGTTTTTTCAGTGAAAACCAGTCCCACTGAGAATAATTCCATAAAGACTTGCTAGTAAAAGTCTAGGGGAGAGATAAGATGAGGAAAACAAGAGGGATTGTAAATGTTTTCAAAAGGCAACAAAGAGAACTAGGCACAGAACTCCAGTGAAAATTTGTCCTTTTTCCCTGTGTTTTTAGTTGTTGGGCAAAATCTTCTAGAAAAATGACTAAGAAAACAATCAAAACTAGTACAGCAGAACAAACCTAACTCTGCAGACATCAAATGACAGCAGTAACCTACCACTGATTGCACTGGATTCGCATTACTCAGACAGGATGTAGGTAGGAGAAATGGTGCCTTGATTTTAACCATCCAAGGATACTGTTTTCATTCCTTTATCCATTGTCTTCAGCTTCCTCACTGCTTAGTGGGAGACCAGGCAGGGGTAGCATGCATCCCCCAGCATGGCAAAAGGGTACAATATCAATCTTGATGTACAACACATTAACACATAGACATGGCCAGACAGGAAGTTCTGGGGTGACAAAAGTAAAGAAAATTACTTTCCATTACAAATCAGTTTTCATAATATCCCAACTCCCAAATGGATGAGTGAGGTATGATTTCAGATTTCCTGTCCCACTTCTACCCAAAATGGCATTCAGCACCTCAGAGGTTGGGATGAGCTGGACTCTGATGAGCTGAGTGTTGGCAGGGCCCATGACATGGGATGGG
Source organism: Vidua chalybeata (assembly GCF_026979565.1). Lineage (NCBI taxonomy): Eukaryota > Metazoa > Chordata > Aves > Passeriformes > Viduidae > Vidua > Vidua chalybeata. Next base: position 65,465,878 of record NC_071570.1, on the reverse strand, counting down.
TAATTGCATCCTGGATCCTGGATGGGTAGAAGTGAACTGACCTCACCAATTCAGGATGATGCCCAGAAAAGGGAGGGGCAGTTCCTACCCTGCTGGGTCTCAACCTTGGTGCTGGAGTAGAGCTTATGAGTGCTAAACCTGCAGAGGGAATGGGATTTGGTGTGTGCTGAGGTGGGGTACAGCTTAGACTTAAGGTTTCAAAGCAGTTTCTGCTGGACTTGAAACAAGAGCCAGAGGACTTAAATGAGCAGAAGACATGGTGGCACATACTCTGTGTCCATAAGACCCCCTCAGCAAACACCCAGTGTGCTGTGCTTGAAGGAGCTCTGTGCCCTGCTCCCTGACTCACTCTCCATTAACTCATCTTATAATCTGATGTCTATCCCACTGAATGTGGAGAGTGATGGGAAAACACACTCATACCTCCACAGGAGTGTCAGAAAGGTCATCCCCCTTCCCGTGCTAGAGACACATGATGGAAACTGTCCATGTGTAAACCTACAGGGATTCCTCACCTCAGCATGGAAACAGCATCTGCTTTGGCAGCCTGGACACCAGTGACCAAATCAGCCCCCTCACAACACAAGGCTCTGCAGAGTTTCTGCTAATCCTTCCCAGAGCTCCTCTTTGGGAGCCTGTGCAATTCCGTGCACAGTTTAAATTGGCACTGCTGCCAAAGGACACCATTCCAGCTGTTTATGTGCCTACATGGCTAGCCAAAACATGGAGTTGTTTCTTCTGAAAACAAAACCTTTGTGTCATTGTTTTTTGCTGGCTTGGCTGGTGGCCAGTGTGGGGCAACCTGGGGTGGGAGCAAGTGGGTGAGGGCACGAGGAGGGCCTGCTGCTTGCAGGAACAATGCTGGCTCCATCCTCAGTGAACCACAGCCTGGTGTTTTGTTCTGATTGCTGTAACTGCTGCATTTTTTCCCCTCTTCTCTTGTGTATCATGTAACTCGTGCATGCACTTTATTCTTGTTTTATGTTCAATCTGTAAAAGGAATTTTTAGGAGGAAAAACTGCCATGAGCATATCTCCCTGGCTGTGCCTTTCGCTTTTGAGCCAGTGTAAATGAAATTAATTTCTAGGGTAAATCTCCTTTCCTCAAGTGTGTTGTAGAGCTCTCTAAGAAATGCCAACTCCCATCTCCTTGGCACAAACTCCTGATTGCTGCTTTCAGAGTAAGGCAGTCCTGTTTTTCCAGGGAGCATGCAGCGAGAGTTACTATGCAGGAATTGCAACAGCAAGGTTTGGGACCTGCCAGTATCCAATATTAAAATGTGGATATTTATCCTAGAGAGTAAAAATATATCGTTGTGATGCTCTGCTTCTGAGGGAAGGGAAAAGAAACCAATAGTAATGAAATCACAAAATCCTCTGTGGTTTGGCAAATGTTGCTCTTTGAGATTTGATCAGCTGTGACGTTTATCCACCTCCCTGCTTTCAAATCACTGAAGCAAAACATGAAAGAAAGAAAAATGTTATTTCTTTTCCTTTCCTTTCCTTTCCTTTCCTTTCCTTTCCTTTCCTTTCCTTTCCTTTCCTTTCCTTTCCTTTCCTTTCCTTTCCTTTCCTTTCCTTTCCTTTCCTTTCCTTTCCTTTCCTTTCCTTTCCTTTCCTTTCCTTTCCTTTCCTTTCCTTTCCTTTCCTTTCCTTTCCTTTCCTTTCCTTTCCTTTCCTTTCCTTTCCTTTCCTTTCCTTTCCTTTCCTTTCCTTTCCTTTCCTTTCCTTTCCTTTCCTTTCCTTTCCTTTCCTTTCCTTTCCTTTCCTTTCCTTTCCTTTCCTTTCCTTTCCTTTCCTTTCCTTTCCTTTCCTTTCCTTTCCTTTCCTTTCCTTTCCTTTCCTTTTCCTTTCCTTTCCTTTCCTTTCCTTTCCTTTCCTTTCCTTTCCTTTCCTTTCCTTTCCTTTCCTTTCCTTTCCTTTCCTTTCCTTTCCTTTCCTTTCCTTTCCTTTCCTTTCCTTTCCTTTCCTTTCCTTTCCTTTCCTTTCCTTTCCTTTCCTTTCCTTTCCTTTCCTTTCCTTTCCTTTCCTTTCCTTTCCTTTCCTTCCTTTCCTTTCCTTTCCTTTCCTTTCCTTTCCTTTCCTTTCCTTTCCTTTCCTTTCCTTTCCTTTCCTTTCCTTTCCTTTCCTTTCCTTTCCTTTCCTTTCCTTTCCTTTCCTTTCCTTTCCTTTCCTTTCCTTTCCTTTCCTTTCCTTTCCTTTCCTTTCCTTTCCTTTCCTTTCCTTTCCTTTCCTTTCCTTTCCTTTCCTTTCCTTTCCTTCCTTTCCTTTCCTTTCCTTTCCTTTCCTTTCCTTTCCTTTCCTTTCCTTTCCTTTCCTTTCCTTTCCTTTCCTTTCCTTTCCTTTCCTTTCCTTTCCTTTCCTTTCCTTTCCTTTCCTTTCCTTTCCTTTCCTTTCCTTTCCTTTCCTTTCCTTTCCTTTCCTTTCCTTTTTTTTCTTTTCTTCAGAGATTATACCATCATGGTTTTAAAGTGTCCCAGCCTCTCTTCTGCAAAAAGCATACCTTTGCACATGAAAGGATGGCTTTTGGTCTTGTTATTGATTTAGTTTTACAGGTAAGTGTGACCTGGCAAAACACACTGCAGATTGCAATTCCGAAATGCTTTTTTGGGTTACTTGGTCTCTTAAAAAAATGTAGCTCACTTCACCTCTGACTTATCTATCAGAGAGACAATAGAATAGCCCAATTTGCATTTTCTTCTCTTTCTTGTGCCATGGTGCCATGACTGGGAGTGCAACACACCTGGAAGGCAGAGTACCTCAGTGAAATCAAATACCAAGTTTCACATCCTGATCTTCACCTCTCTGAATTCTGTCCTTGCAGTCACAGAATCCAGTCTGTGACACTACAGGCAAAAGATTTCCCACCTTTTCTTCCTGTTCAAACATGGGATGAATGTTAAATTGGAAAATACTCATTTGTCATACCAGAAGTGATCACCAGGATTAGATTTGTCACCTGGGCTGGGGAAGGGTCTGGAGCACCAGGCGCAGCTGAGGGAGCTGGAAAGGGGATCAGCCTGAAAAAAAGAGGGCACAGGGGGGACCTTCTGGCTCTGCACAACTCCCTGACAGGATGGGGCAGTGAGGTTGGGGTTGGTCTCTTTGAGGTAACAAGTGACAGAATGAGAGGAAACAGCCTCAGGTTGCACCAGAGCAGATTTAGATTAGATATTAGAGGAGATGGCTTTATTGAAAGGGTGGTCAGACATTATAACAGGCAGTGATTGAGTCACTATTCTTGGAAACATTCAGAAAATATGTGGACATGGCACGTGAGGACATGGTTTAACAATGAGCAGGCAGCATGGGGTCAGTGGACTCAATGATCTTAGAGGACTTTTCTGTTTTAACATAAAAACATTAACTGTTTTTATGATTCTGTGACTCACAAGTAGCTGCCTTCTCTGAGGCCAAAGAGGTGAGCTGTGACCTCAGGGACACCACATTTGGCATTTCCTGCTCTAGACAGATGCCCTTGAGGGGCCCACACAGTACAGACTAGAGATTTTTACACAACTGCCTCAGATGTTCTTATCACTACTTACTTATGGAAGAGCCTCCCTCATACCGATGAGCAGGGAATACACTCAGTCTCCTGAATCTAGACCTCTGTGTTTCACCTCTCTTTTTTTTTGCAAAGGAAAAGACCAACAAAGAATTCCCTGTGTCTTGAACAAGAGTCGAAGAGCAGACAGTAAATCCAGTTCTCTTTTTGTTTGCAAATAACCAAAGAACAAAAAATTCTCAGGGGCTCTGGGCTCATGGCACAAACCTTTGCCAGGGCTGTTGGTGTGAGCATGGTGGATTGTGAAGCCCTCATAAATAAACAATGTTAAACAGAGATTAGCACGTTCCTCATCCCTGTTTATCTGAGCAAGACTTTTCTGTGTAGGAAAGTGCTGCAGTCATCATTAAACCTGTTTTGTTTGGGTTTCCTAATTCCAAACAGGGTCCAGGATGGGACTGATGCCCAACAGTGCTTCTTCTGCAGACTGACCCATACGGAATTTACAGCTCTGGCCTGCAGCACAGCAAGGACAGGCTGTAGGTGGGAGTAAAGAAAGCAAGAACCTCTGAACTGATGAGCAGCAGAAAGCTGAGGGAGCTACAATATCCTATTTCATCAGGGAAATAAGGCAAGAATACATGAGGACAGTCTGGCCCTGTGTTTATTTCATATATGTTTAGCACTGAGTTTTCCTGACCTCTGGGCTGAAGTTCTCAGCTTGTGTCTAGATGGGTTGATGACAAGCAAATGTGGGACACTGTGATCCTGTTCTTGTTAACAGGATTTCTAAAGCTAATTCTGTTCTTATTCCATGCAGTGGTTGGACTCCCTCTGCTCCATCCTCCCCTTAAGGGGAATTATGCCTGAAACTGGATTGCATAATTGCAGGAGGAAGGCAAGTTTGGGGGAATGAGGGCATGTAGGATCTTGTTTAGTAATTACATCTAGCAGATCAAAAATGCTGCTCTAGAGTAAACCTCTTTTGCAAGAGATAAATATTATTATTATTATTGTTATTAATAATAATTTAGACAGTGCAGTTACTGTTTAATAACATAATTGTGCCCTTTGATGGAAGCTTTTAACCAGGGATCTCAAAGGTTTTGTGGTAATGACACTGGTGTTGCTGAACTACAGGGACAAATGTAGAAATTGAGGAACAGGAAGGTTCTTAGTTTATACTGTCAGGTGGAGAATGAGAGCCTGTGGTAGGCAGAGAGCCCACACCTCTTTTGCCTCTGAACTCTCTGCCTTTAGCCACAGACATCAGCAAGCCTGGTGACTCTATGTCAGAAGAACGCTTTTACCCCACACTCCTCAGCATGTCTGAGATTTCAGATGCAAGTGGAATGGTTAGATCATGCTCCTTTCCTGTCCAGGAGGTTATAAAGGGTTTCTGTTCAATAGAAATGCCTTGAGAGGCACAGACACAACTAAAGGTGTGCAGAAAATAAAACATTAATCTGAGTCTCATCTATAGGCAAGTTTCTTATTTATTGTGCTGTTATTGGTGCTCATTAAAACCACTCCGTGAAGAACCTATGAAGGAAAAAAGACATTCCTTCTCCCAGGGAAACCCAACCCCTTCCATTTACTCACCGTGCTGAAAGTCTCCTTCATCATTAATTGGTTTAGTTGGATAACCAGTGTGTGTGATAAACAGCCCTGTGACAACGTGGTCATTCTCTGCATGGAAGAGATTAGGAAGGGAATCAGCAAAATGTCCAAGCTTCCAGTGGATCAGATTTTGCTCCTAAATCCACTAATATCTCTGTTTCAAACCAAAGCTGGGGTCACTGACAGGCCAGTTGAAATCAAGTTGCTAATGCAACATCCTTTTATTCAGGGCATTGTCATTTCAATTCCCTGTTCCTTTATGCTCCACAGCCACCTTCCAGATGAAGTGTGAAACCCATTAAAAGCCAGAGGAGAGGTGCTCTGCCCTTCTGGTTTTTTTCTACCTCCTACTCTTCACAAGTTGCATCTGCACAAAACTAATAAGATGGAATTTCATTCTCCTGCAACAGCTGTTTTTCAAGTGACTTCATGAAAAGTGACTGCAGTGCCAAGATATTCTGATGATCACTATCAGAGATATAGAGTAAACTATCCTGTTTTGTTACTCTTTCTCTGTCTTTGCCCTCAGTCCCACTCTAAAGTCAGCAAAGCAGCTGCCTTCCAGAAAATCTTTGAGCCAACATGGACACACTCCTAGCCTGGACTGAACCCTCTAGGGCTGTCTGGAGACACTCCACTTGGTCAGACATCAGTACTCTGAGGTCAGTTGTTAGAACATCCCCAAAATATTAAATTGGTGATGGCTTTCTCAGTGGCTGGGATTGAGACTCATGCTGGCTTTTCTTGCAGCACCAAGTATAAACATGAATTTAACTTTTTACCAGGTTGTCACCCACCCTCCTTGACCAGCAACTGTTATCTGCAGCCTCTAGAAGATGTAGAAAAAAAGAGGAGTACCTTAGGGAATTCATATTGATTTTTCTGGGAAGAATGGAGGAACATGACTAGAAAGTAATAGGAAAAATCTAGCAATGAGAACTGGCAATGTGAAAAGGATGTAGTGTAAACCCAGTTACTAAAAAACTGCATTCATCCTTCCCTCCAAACAGCTGAGCCAGCAGAAGAGCCCAGTGGAAGGAGGCAGAGGTTGAAAGTTTAGCAGCTCTCCCAGTCAGTGCTGGATAAGTTGATTGTGCTGGAAGTGGAAAAAAGACCATTACACCTGTTATTCTGCATCTCACAATGGCCAGTGGTGGATGCACAGGGCAGAATACACAAGGTAATACCCTGAATGCCCATCCCCTCCCCCATCCACTGCCTGTTTGCAGCTCAGGAGCTTCTCCACCTACTTTGGTTCCCCATGTGTTTCTTCTTCCTCCAGGAACTTGTCCAAATGGCTGTGAGCATCCTCTGATAGGAAAGGGAAGTGGTTCCTTGCAGGTAGGAGGTGGTAGTGATATTATGATTATTAAAGGGAGATAACATGCCAAGTCTCATCCTTCAGCACTGGGATGGAGAGTAAAGAGATAAATGTGTAAATTACAGCAGAGCATCAAGCTGCTCTCACCAATGACTCTCCTTACTTCCATTACTCCCCTTTGGAAAAAAAAATAAAAAGAAAGAAAGAAGGGTGGAGAAAGAAAATAACCTGAGACTTAGTGTTCTGGGTGCTGACCAGAAATCAGAGGACAGTTTATTTGCATCTGGCAGAACATGAAGATGATCATTTTCAGGCTTATTTGAAGTTCAGAGCAACTGATCAGAGCAGTCTGATGAGAGACTGCAGCAATCCCAGTGCTTTACTGCTTCTTTGTGTCCTCGAATTGCTTGCAGCATTCTAAATATTTATTTACTGTGTTTATAATATTTATATTTTTTACAGGCATTCACTGTTTCATTTTGAAACTATTCGTTATTGTCTCTTTGAATGCTGACCAGAAGTAATAAACAGCAAGTTATCAAATTTTATGTGCACTTGACTCAAGTTTTAGCTCTGCAAATCCTTCCCCAAATGTTCAGGAGATGGGAATTTTCAGCCTCTGGCAAAGGGTTTCTGTTAACTTCAGAAATAAATGTGGTGCTGCATATTATGGACCCAGCATTACATTTCCCAGTGTCACAAGGGGACTTCAGTCACTTTTGAACCAGACTTTGAGTTTTCACACCCTCCCATGCTCTTTGACACGTCAGCTTTGTCCTCGGAAAATGAATTTCCAGAGAGCAACAAACAAGAGAATAAAACCAGGCAGTAATTTGGTCATGTCCCTACATTTGCTGCAACAAGTTTCTGCTTTGAAACTGCCCCCAGGGCCCATGCTGTTCCAGTTACTGCCATCAGACCACACTTGCACAGCCTGGGTTTCACAAGAGAGGGCAGGTGCAGAGACACAGAGCACTGCTGTGCTTTCAGCAAATCACAGTGCAATGCAGAGTTAGTCCTGGAGTTGAAAAAAAAGTAATCAAAACACAACAACAACAGCAACAAAAAGCCCCACTGAAACAAACAAAAAACAAACCAAAAAGCTCCCCCATAAAAATCCCAAAACCGAAACCCCCCAAAAACCCAAAACCAGACCCCCCCCAAAATCCCAATCGAACCAAAAAGCCCTCCAATACCCCAGAACAAAACAAAACCAAAAATCTCATAGAAACAAAAAAAAGCCAAAAAAATTTTAAAAACCCAAGAAAAAAAATTAACTCCTCCCAAAATAATTTTAAACAGAAAACTCCCTCAAAAAACCTCCAAAAAAATCAACCAACTAAAACCCTCCAAAAATTAATTAAAAAAAACCTTGAACAAACAAACAAAAAAATGAAAAAAACCCCAACCCCCAAAAAAAACCAACCAAACAAAAAAAAACTACCGGCCCCCAAGAACCAAAACCCAGAGAAAAAACACTGACAATGAGAAGGAATTTCTGTGGTTCCTTTGAGGCAAATTGTGCTCATCACAACTGAGGCACAGACCTATTGATTCCTGCTCACTGTGTTCCTTGGGTAATGGCTTCATCCAGCCACTTTCTGCATTTCACTGAGAGCTCTTTTACACTAGGACGAAGGAGCTTTCAGGTGCTTGCAGGGCCATTTTACTGCAGTAAGGCAAAAATAAAAGTATATTTTTATACTTTTCTTGTACATTTTTATTTCCTTTTAGGGGTGGAAAGGAGGATAGGGAAGGTGAGGCCTGTGGAAAGAAGGTCGTGACAGGATACATAAGATTGAACCCTGTGAGATGGCAAAGATTAACAAGATTAATCCCTTCTCATCTCAGGATGGGGTCTGAGGAGGTTGTATATACAAATACTTCTAAAAAAATACATAAACAAGAAAAAACGGCAGGTCCCCACCTGCTACACAGAGGCCTTCACAGGCCTGAAGTGTGCCCTAGGACAGCTTGGGCTGTTGTTTCCAGCTTTGTATCACTGTTAATCATTTGAGCTTTCTGGAAAATGATTTCTTAAAACCTCCCAAAGCGACTAAGGATTTTTTTCTTTTTTTTTTCCTTCTGGGAATAGTGATAAGCATTTACTTCCAGCTTGCAGAAAAGTCATAGCAGAGTCACTAATCTCTTTAGGAAGAAAAAAAACACTGAGTGCAAGGGATTCAGTGAGTGCCAAGCATTTCCTAGAGGTTTCACAAAGGAATTTATTTATTGATTTTTCCTCCAAGTGAAACACAGAGGTTTACAAAGACTGAAACTCAGTCCTTGAGTGCTGCCTGCCTGAGCCAGGAATGCAGGGCTTGGAGGAGGAGAGGTAGAGGAAGGACAGCAGGGATGGATGAGGGGTGATTATGGTGATTTTTCTGTGGCCCCAGCTCTGCAAGGATGAGGAAGGAGCCAAGAGAGCTCTGCTGCAGCAAAAACCAGTTCTTTCTGCTATGCCTGGGTGTGACTCCACGACCTCCATCTGCTTGGCTCCCTTGGTAGGTAGGGGCTCTCAGATTCGTGTTTTCCTGGAGAATAACAAAATATAAGAGGAGGAAAATCTCCCAAAAGAAACATCTGGGACAAATAAATAAATAAAGGGAGATTTATGTACTCATGAGGGAAATAGAGTTTGTTTCTAAAGAGAGGTCTTTCAAACCTTGATGATTTAAGACAGTTAATTGCATAACAATGTCAGATAAGGTAACAGAGTCTCTCCTGATTTCCACACACCTGGAAATGCCATTTTAATGGAGAATCTTTTCCAAAACAGCTTGAACTTTCTCTCAGACAGATGTCAGGGACACAGACACAGAGATGAAGAGCCTCTCTGTGCTCAACAGTGACTACAAGTCCCTGATACACACATTTTTCTCTTTAAACTTCATGTCTAGTCTTCTCTGAAATTTACTGTACACATTGGGTGAATATCTCAGATTGTACATTACCTGTCTAACTGGGACAAAGTCCTCCTTGTGGCCACCAGTTTTTAAAAAGGTGCAAAACTTTTTGCTTTCCTTCTGTTTTTATGTGGCATCACCGTAAACTCAAGACTTGAAACATATATGTGCGAACGACTTTATTTCCTTCTCTTCTTGTCTCTCACCTTGCAAGTCTTCTTTTTTTGTCCTGTGTTTGACTGCTTTGAACTCTCTTTACTTTGGCCTTAGAGACACTTTTGTTCAGCGAATCAGCTGGTGTGAGACCACCAGGACCAGGTGGTGTTACCTCTGTGTGGCTGGATCACCACGGTGCATGTGACAATCTCTTGCTGCAGCACCAACAGGTGACCTCAGCATGCTGGAATTTGTGGGACCAGTCAGCCCAGCACAACATTTCTGTGGCTTTCCTTTTCACTGACAAAGGGCCATGCACCAGGAAAGGCATGGCTTGTTTCTTCAGCTTAGCCCATAGATGTCAAATTTTACATCAAGGCAAGAAATACTGCTCAGGACACCAAGGCAAGGTCTGCAGCCCACCTGTGGTGGTTTGCAGTGCTAGAGGTCTTTAACATTTAAAGGACAACACCCTCACTAACCTTTTATCCCTTGTTCTTTCAACAGCTGGTGCTTCCTTGTCTCCTTCTCCCTGTAGCTTTGAATTTTTCTTTTCACTTAAGTAATGTTACAGCACTGAGGTCAGTGCCACACTTCGTTTCATGCCAGTAGTTTGCATAAAGGGAATGATCACTGAAGGTCTGTGGGCCAAATGAAAGTCTCAGAAGCTCTCCAACAGAAGCAATGATCCCATAGATTGTTGTATCCCTGCTTAAAGAAGGGATCTTCTCCATGGTGCTTTCTAATCAGTTATTTCCTATTTCTGTCTCTACTGAAGGCACCAGGGGAATGAAAGCAGCCAAATATATTGTAACAAATTGAAGCAGGGCTGTCTTGGTTCTGGCAAGAGGAACTGGACAGAAAAATTCCCATTTATGAGAGTTTGGTCTTGGCTCAAGCCCTGTTCAGCAAAGAACTGATGCACGTGTGTGCTCCCGTTGCTGCACTGCAATGCCAGCTGGAGGCAAGTTACAGTGCAGTGGAGTGATAGGTGCTGCACAGAGAGAAATCAGCACTGAAATGGATAAGCTGGGCTTCCCTGGCCTCACTTCTGCTTTGACACTGAGTTGATGAAGATATCATAGGAGTAGGGGACCACTGCCTTTGAACAGCTGTGAAATGTGTCATGGCATAAGGAAAGGTTTGGTGGTGCCTGGCTGTCAGGGTACAATTCCAGTTCTCACTCCAGCATGTCAGCATTTCCTAGTTTGCCAGAAGACTGGTCAAGTTTTGGTTCCCTGCAAATGAAGAACGCCAGTTTTTGGTCCCTAATACTCAATCTGTATAAGTAAGATTAACCATGCTGCAATCTTTGGTCAGACACATACATATGGTTATAGGTAAATGTGTGCATGGGATATGTCTTATTAACACACCAAGGTCTAGCAAGTTTTTATTTTTAATGGAGATGAGACTTCTGGGGTCAGAGGTACTAAATATGAAATGTTGAACTCTAAAATGAGTTCAGGTACTAATTTTTCTTGTACCTATCTAGACAGGCTCCATTTATTACAGTGACTACAATGAAGCTGTTGTAATATTCCCATCTCTTTGTTTATGATCCAGCTTTTATAAACCCAGGATAATGAGGCCAGCAGTGTATTTTCAGTACTGTTAATGGTAGTGAAGGAATTGCAGACCTGAAGATGATAAAATGGCACAGTAAGACACTCTGAGGCTCTCTTGTTCTTTTGAACTAATTATGACTCATGCCCTTAATGGACCACATGGATTTTGGCCACAAATATGTTATTCTTTCATCACATAAATTTGTAGAAAGCCATTTACTTCAGCAAGCACCACCAGTAATTTGGTACCTGGTGAGTCAATCTAACTGAAGCCAGAGTCTCAATCTGATTGTGAATCTCTCTTGGTAGATAATGCATGTTAATAACTGCAAGGATGAGAACCCTAATTTGTGCATTCCTACAGATGATAGACCAATTCTTTAATTCGTCATCATACCTCTGATGCTGATTCTGTTATTCCAAATCTTGAGTTTACCTTTTACTTGTTAAAAAAAAAAAAAAAGGCAGGGGTCCCTCTTATCTATTTTTCTTTTTTTTTCAGTTCCATGATGTATTTTAATCTTCAGTTACTTATTAATTAAGGACAACATGATTACTTATTTCATACATCTGTTTACATTTCATAGTGTTTATTTAACTAATTTCTTTAACAGTGGCCCCAACTCCAGTTTTGCTTTACTTCACGGAAATTAAACTGGCTAAATACCCACTATACTAACACATAAGATGTTTTGTCTTGAAAAGATGGAAGTCGCTACAGATATCTCCCACTGATGCCAGAATCAGCTACAAAACTCAGTGAAATAATTAAAATTCAATAATGGAAGTTGTTATATGACTCCTTTGTGGTTTTGCCTCTGCTTTCTCTGTTTTCTTAGCACCACAGGCTGCAGGGAAGCTGGCAGGGGTGCAGTTTGTGGCCTTTATTCACAGGTAGTCCAGTGCTCATGATTTTAGTGGCAATTACAATGACTGTTAATTTGTGAAGTGGGATTTAAGAAGAGATCCCCCAGCTTGTGAAGCTGTTGTACTGATTTGTCTAAGAAAAGCATTTACAAGCTAAAGGCAATCATTAAAATATTAGAGACCAGAAAATTACTCCAAGGAATTTAGTGATCATAAGCTGAAGTTTTATTTTCCCATACCCATCAAGACAGTAAGTGTCACACATAGGAGAATTCTTCATGTCAAAAATTCCTTGTGAGGAAAGGAAGGAAGACATTTCCCACTGTAAGTGGAGAACCAAAAGTTGGAAATCAAGCTCACAGAGCTCCAATGAGACAGTATCTTTCTACACTCTTTCAGAATTAGTTCCCAAATTTAGTACCTTGCTATCTACCAAAATCACTGACTTCTGTGCCTCACTTTTCACTGCAATGCCTGCAAAGTGTTTTAGTACAGGAATCTCTCCACATGATGCTAAGATGCAGATGGAATGGTGGTTTTTGGCATCCTGCCACATGGCTGTTATCTGCTTGGATCATTCTCTGCCTGCCATCTTTCATTTCACCTTTAAGCTTTTGTATGTTTCTCTCAGTAGATATTTTGACAGCCAAATACCTTGTTGAAGTTATGGGTGGGTTTTCAGCAGTTATAAACTGCTCTTTATTCAGATCATTGGGGCAATTGTTGCCAGCTGAAGGTCTGTGCTTCAGTACATGAGACCACATCAGCACACATTTTCCTTACTCATCTGATCCAGGAGATATAAGTGGAAACCTCTTCTCTACAATAAGAGTATTTGTGAGTCTTCTTCTCCCATCAGCAAAATATTTGGTACAAGCTTAACCCAATGTTTGTGATCAGTGTAATTGCAGCTGCTTGAGAGCTGTGCTGAATCAGTTCCTTCCTTCTTCTTCCAGCCCATCTTTCCCTTTGAAATGCAAACACTATCACAGATTAAGCAGCAGTAATGTAGATAGGCTTCTCAAATTTAATCAGCACAAGTCATGCAAATGTTGTTGCAGTATTTGCCCTGATCTGGAGCTAAATTGGCTCCTCTGTTTGCAGAGCAATGTTAATTTCTAGCAATCCCCTGCTAGAACTGTCCCTGTTCCACTGGGCAGCAGCTGCTCTGAGGTCCTCATCAGGCATGATGCAGCTTAAGCAGGATGAGGGTGTAGTTTGTCACTTCAGGAAGACAGGCTCCCCAAAAGCCACTCTGTAGAACCCTAACCCAGGGACAATTAGATGACCTGAATGGAGATATGGAAAATTCTCCTCAACTAGATCCCTGCACTTATTTCAGGTAATTTGATATTCTGATGAGTGGAGATTAAATGCAAACTCCACATCCAGTCCACATCCAGTGCACATCCAGTCTACTTCCAGCAGACTCATTCTTCAAGGAATGGTTCAGGTGAAGGCCTGCATGAAAGGGAATTGATTAACATTTCCCAAAATTTCCCAGTCTCTCCTGTCTCTTGTGCTTTCCTGATGATCTGATCTTAATTATAATTGTTTCATTCCACTTTTTATTTTGCTCTTCACGTTGTGGCTCAGCAAAGTCTGGGCTAAAGCCAATATTAAACTATGCCATTTTCAGTGAAAATGAATGTTATTCTAAATTAGTAAGGTGCAATTCTACGTCATCTTTTTAGCTATCATTAAACTTGATCGTCAGCCATCCAATATTCCCAGAAAATTGCACATCACTTTGTAAAGAAAAAAAAACCTCCCATGTCTCTCCCACACATCCAAAGTTCAGCTAATTCAAATAACTATCTTCCTGTGATCAGCCCTGAAGGACAGTGGTTGTGTGAACAGGCAATATTTCATCTTGCAAAACACTGTTAGGGAAAATCAAGACAACATAGTTTTAGTTAATTTGGTAGGTCCTAGTTTAATTTCACAATCACCTGTATCATTAAGCTTAATTAAGCTCATTTTTACCTTTCTGTTTGGATGTGTATTTTGTTGCATATACTACAATGTAAAAATTAGAAGAAATGGATGTACATACACTCCAGAAGAATAAAATCTACACTAAATTCCTAATCTACTGGGCAAATAAAATACAGTTTTAGGTTTATTAGGACGCTAGACCGGTGCAGGTCAGGAACTGCCCTAAATAAAATACTCATTACTCCCTATAAGGCTGTATAACAAATATGTACAAGAAACAAATATCTGTCAAATTAATGTGTAGTGATTTATGTACATGATGTTATGGCTACAGTGCTTGGCTACAATCTCTCTAGTAAAAAGCATTAATACTCTGCTAATGAAAGGGGTAATTTTACATTTGTTTTAACAGACAAATCTGGTTCAAACACTTTTTTAGCATAATATGAAGATGAATAAGCTCCTGCTTTCTTTACTTCACAGCTTTGAAAGAGGGAGGAGACCAATGATTTTCAGGATGACAGCCAGGAGTTTTCATTTTGTAGGCTGGATGGATAAATATGGGAATATTGGAATATTTCACCCTGGTACGTCCAAATTAGCTGGATTTGCCCTAACTTCTATTTATGAAATGAAATTCTTTTTTTTTCCTACTAACACATTCAAATAACACTTTGAGGAGCCTGGCATAGCAAAACCTGTAATTTAAAAAATGAGGTGGAGATAACAGGACTTGAAGAAAATGGTTATTCTAGGAGCATTTTTTTTGAGAATGATCATCATAATGTAGGCAAGGTGGTATGAACACTGTAACAAAGTGCTTCAGACTTTTCCAAATCTGTACTGAACCTCTTACAGAAGATTCATGAATGACCCAATTTGTATTTTTGGCAAAATTATGCTGGAAGAAAAATATCACATTTACCTGTAGCAAAAATGTTAATTTAAGCATTTATAGAGCTTTTTCCTTCTTCAGCATCTTGATCTGAGAAACTAAATGTTTTGACTCAATAGTGAAAAACAAGATGGTCTGTTCCAAATCAATGTTTCTAAATGTCAAAAGTATTTTATTGCATCTATTTATCTTTTTTTTTTCCCCTTTCAATTAAAAATGCCTGCCTTTTCTTGGAAGTAGCTGCATTTCAGTGCTTCCTTTGGGAGATTTAAAGATTTAAAGTGTCAAAGTGTCTTTCCTTTCCTTTTTATTTTTTTTGTTTGTTTTATTTTTTTTTGTTTTGTTTTTTGGTTTTTTTTTTGTTTTTTTTTGTTTTTTTTGTGGGTTTTTTTTTGTTTGTTTTGGGTTTTTTTTGGTTTTTTTTTTGGTTTTTTTTTTGGTTTTTTTTGGTTTTTTTTTTTTTTGTTTTGGTTTTTTTTTTTTGGTTTTTTTTTGTTTGTTTTTTTAGGTACCTCTCAAAACTTTCTGTCTGGTCTGAGACTAGTTTAGCCCCCCAGTGATGCTGCTGAGGGAAGCGTGGATGGCCACATTTCATTTCTGGGTGAGTTTCCTCACTGGCATCCGACTGACTCAACCTGTGGTCTCAGCACATGCTGAGCTGTGTTTTATTGTTTTGCAATAAAGGGCCACTGCTATTTCTAGAAGTCAGGGAAATCCCTCTCAAGCTAAGTAAAACATTGGTGTCGGTCCACACCCAGTATCCCTCGCACATTTACCAATGGGACCACAATCCTGTGGCTTGTACTATATAACTGGAGAAACCAGAATAGGTTCCTCTCCACTGGCTTGTCTTCTTCCTTTGTGCAGCCCTGACCTGGACCCCTTTCCTGGGTGTTTCTGTCCCCTGTGGAAAACCCCTGCCTAGGTCACGGATGTGCTGAGCAGCAACTGTGCTGTCACACTCAGCTCCTGGCAAACAGTCAGGGATGTGCTTGCTTCTCCCTGACAAAGTTTTGGATTTTTATTTGTTTCTTTTGGGTGTGTGTTTGTTTCGGTTTTTTTTTTTTCCTTCCCTCTCACACACAGTAGTGTGCCTCCTCAGTTTAATCAAAAAGCAGGAAAACACACACTGGTTTTGACAACAGAAGGTGCTATCTGCTGGGGGGATGGCAGAAAAGCAGAGAAATTAATAATTACACCTCTGCCCAGTCACCTGTCATCCTTCAAACATTAGTGCCTCAGGATTTTCCAATTCAGAGATCATTCCTGTGTCTCACAAGCCCTGGACTGGTTGCTCTCCAAGGGGAATTCTTCGTTGCCAAGCTGCTGGCAGGGAATTGGCAACTTAATTCACCTCCCTCTGCAACTGTTCACCCCAGTGACTGTGGTTTACACCCCTACTGCTGTGGGCAGTTCCACCTTAACTATTTCCATGGAAATATCTTTGATAATCTCAAGATTATGTCCTTCAGTAGCCAAGGAGTAGGGACAAGACTCATGGTGACGATTTATTTTAGTGGCATGGATGAGCACATTGTTCAAGATAATGTCATTATTAACTAGCAAAGACAAAACCACAGACATTGATAAATATGTATAACCAGTACATGCTGGCCCACCATCTTCAGTGGACTGAAAAGTCCATGAACAACACAAAGAATCAAGGGAAGAAGACCAGAATACACAGGTGAAATTTCTTCTTCTGTTGCAATGTCTTCAGCTGTTTCTTTTCCTTTCTTTTCCTATTTCCCTTCCCTTCCCAGAACTTACCTTCCCTGCCCGAAAAAAAAAAAAAAAAAAAAAAAAAATTAGAATCTGTACTCTCACTATTGCTTTCTAAACCCTCTATGTTCTTCAGTGGGATGTTTAGAACAGGAAAACAGACTAAAGACTTTGAATTGCCCACACAAGATTTTCTCCATCTCGCATTATTTATCGTCAATAAGGATATCTTTCTCTCCCCATCCTCCCATTACAACTCAAAATGTAATTTTTGTCTCAAACTTTACACCATATCCTCCAATTGTGGTGTTTTTTAAACCCTTTGTCCTTCTGTATCTTCTGATGAACTTTAGGGGCTATTGGCCAATTACACTGACCCATTTTTAATGCCTGAGATTATCAACACCATTCATTTTCCAGGTAAAAATGGATAATCATTTCATGTGATACACTGAAACATGATACACAGAGAAAGTTCACTCAGCAGATGAACTTGAGGTGTGCCCACAAGTGTCTTTCCAGCACCTGAGTGTTTACCTCCAGCATGTGTTTTGCACAGTAATGTCTCCAAATCAAATGGCTCCATCATGGCACATATTGTAAAATTACAGGGGAAACAAAAGGAAATCCCTATACAAAAAAAATTTCCAGGCTATTTGTACAGCACGTGCAGCAGGCCTGGAGTCAGCCTGCTTGTGAAACAGAGAGCTGCAAGCAAGATAAACCTCGTTAGATCTATTCACCACAGCATTTTGTTCTGTGTTGTTCTCTGCACAAAATCTCTTCCCTGCAGGTCACTGCCCGACAGTTCCTCTCACAGCAAATATTCCTGCACAGTGGTTATGGCTCATAAGCCATCTTGGATCTGTGTCCCACAGGAGGGAATGTTTTTCATTGTTTTCTGCACTGCTGTTCTGCTCTTAATTGGAACAAGCTGCTGTCCCTGGGGTAAACCTTGGGACACTGCCCATTGCTGTGAGTGATGTCAACATATTTTTGAATGTGTAGTTATTACTGCTCCTTCCAAACAGGTCTCAAAAAATCCTTCTTGCACTACACTGTGATTTGTTTAGTAGACATTCCCTCTCCCTTGCCCCTCTTGCTATTGGATGGAGTGGCTGAATTATTTTTGCAATTTAAACAGGTAAACGATGTGAATTATTGCTTGCTAACCCCAATTAAGGCTTACAGCTGCTTGGAAGAGGAGATGGTTCACTCACTTCTCCTTAGTCAATATCAAAAAGTGGACAAAGATTTGAATGGAAGTCCAGTTTTTCACTGCAGTAGGAGGGTGGGTTTGGGTGGAGAGAGACACATATTCTGGTCCTCCTTGCACTAGTGTAAGTCCAAGGTATTGATGGAGTTGAGGGGCTGGAAAATTCACTTTTGGAATTAAGTTATC
The DNA here is from genome assembly GCF_026979565.1 of Vidua chalybeata. Lineage (NCBI taxonomy): Eukaryota > Metazoa > Chordata > Aves > Passeriformes > Viduidae > Vidua > Vidua chalybeata. Next base: position 65,447,976 of record NC_071570.1, on the reverse strand, counting down.
AAGTAAAGAAAGAAGGATAATTTGGCCCAGCCTGTGGGAAGATTGAGGAAACCAGAGACCAGGCTCTTGGTCATGTTTAAAGCAACCACTTGTGCCACTTTTCCCCTTGTAGAGCTTTTATCCAGGAATATGGCATCTTCTCCACACTGGGACATAAGCCACCCCTTTTATCAGCAGAAACCTTGCAAGGGACAATTCCTGTGTTATATTTGTCCTGCCCTGGGTGGGGAGGTTTAATCAAGATTAAGGAACCTGCTTTAGAGTGAAAGGTACTGTGTGAGTATAAGGTCAACTTTCACACGGTCACAAAATCATCCTGTTCAGAGTTAGGGAATAAATCCACCTCTGTGATCTGATTTCCAGCACCAGTCAGAGCTACAAGAGACCAGTCCTGTCTGAAAGTCTGCCATACACTCCACGTTCCCAGTTAGTCACTCCTGCATATATTCATGCATAAATATCTTTATTTCTGCACATACACTTGTGTACTGATACAAAATTCTGAAAGCTTTGGCAGCAAACTCCATAACTCTGCAGTAGCTGGATGATATTCTGTCACTCTTTAGGAATTTCTGCTGGTGGTAGCAGTAACCTATGCATTTTAAGAGACATCTTTGTAGACAAGTCCTCAAGAATCACTTAGTTGGACATCAGTTTCAGGCTATTAGGTTATAGCTTACATTTGGGATTGTGATCTGAAAGTACTGAAAAGCTCTCTAGTCATAAATGTTTTTTGTGGAATAGATGAGATAGCATGCTCAGCTTCAAGAATATAGAGCTAAGGCCAAGATGTGAAATTATTTCAGATAAATTAGCAGCAAACATTTGAAGCAGGTGGTATAAAGGCCAAGTTCTCAAACCTGTGCTTTTGTGCTGTTCTGGTTTCACCTATCTGAGCTGGTCTGGTAAAAACATCCCTCAAGTGTGTTTATGCACACACCAATTCTACCTTCTGGTGAGAGCAGAGAGGAAGCATCTGAAAAGATTTTAAATGCTTTGGAGGAATACTTTGCAAATGAGGAAAATAAGTCTTCAGCTGAAGTGAGGTTTGATCTCTGACCAGATTACTTTTCTGCATGTACCACTAGACCACCAGGAACCTGCCTGCCCCTAGCTAGCGAGGGCAGGTCTCCCACAAGCCAGATTATGGATTGCAGTTGGAAGAAGAATGGATATTGTTAGGGAGAAGGACAAAGAAAATGAAAGAAATCATAAATTAGTTGCATGTTGCCTTTTGAAATGGCTGGAGAATTGAGGAATCATAAATTACAGACAATTCTGGATAGATTAATTTATAGTTGTTCCCTCTCTCAGATGTGTGACTGACAGAGAGCAGATGTTCAGCTTCAATTCTTTGAATCCTTCAGCTAATTCCGTAGTCTGAGTGCAAAAAACTTCTGCTAACAAAAGCTCTGCTGCTTTGAACACTCTGAACATGCACTAGGTGATAGTGTTCCACAAAATGTTTGTGAATAACTAAATGGGATTTTGGTTAAAGTCAGTAAAACCCACTCATGTTAGATTTAATCAAGCTGGAACATGTGAAATAAAATAACTGACAGTGTAACTTTTGGTGTTAACCAAAAATCCATTCCTAAACAGGAGATCATGGGGAAATTAAGAGTCCTGTCATAAAGAGATTGTCATTGTCACATTTGGTGGTGGTGGTGGCTAGTCTACAACCCTGTTAGGTGAGGCCATCTGTGACAGGGTGACACTATTGTGTTGTCATATCCCTGGCATGGCAGCAATTTTCCAAATGTAAATGGAGCATTTCCTACCTGGCAAATGTGGAAATGATGTCATGGGCTGGTGGTAATAGCCATTCTTTTCACAACTAACAGCAAAGTGTCTCTCTGCCTCTCTGCCTGTCTGTCTATCTACTATTCCTCATAAAATATGACAGAATTAAAGTACAGCAGAAGGTTTACACATTTTCATGCCCTCTAGCAACCTTGTAAGTTGAAATCCATTTTCCTGTAAAGCTAGTCAGAGTCATTCAGATTATACTTTTCATATCATTCTTCTTTTGTCCAAAGAAGGTATTCTTTTGTTTCCATCTGTAAATACATCATGAAGGATTAAGAAGAGTTTGAAGTTAGTCATGGATGTGACCGGCATAAGTAATTTTGTAAGATATTATGCTTCATTTTATGGATATTTTTCAAGAATTTGTGTAAGAAAATAGGAATTGTATGTGGGCTTCAGCTGGGACAGAATCTGCCCTTTTGGAGGAATATTAGTCTTTAGGATCCGTTTTTATTTTGGTTTATTTTCAATAACATTTATTGTAAGTTATCATTCATTAATTTCAAATTTGTACTGTGGTGCTTAGCAAGTTGCCTTCTTACAGGTTTCAATTCTAGAGATGGCAAAGATATGGAAAATAAGATCTTTGCTCTATGTTATGCACATGTAGAGAATTCTGCTTCTAAAGAAAACAGGAGTATTATTTTGCAACTTCCCTTATTTCTGATATTGCATTCATTTTTCACCTGGCCTCTCATTTTTGCAGTTTTTCAAGTTGCTTTTCATTTTTCTTCTGAAGTAAAAGAACAATCAAAAGAACAATATATTCAACAATCCAAAGTATATAGGATGAGCCTTTGCACTGGACTTCATTATTTTTTCCAGTATTCCAGTGCAGGTATTGCACGTATTTTTGACATGCAGAGCTTTCAGCATTTTCTTCTGTTTGCTCAGATCTGCATAAAAATTATTGACTAACATTTCACAAAACTCAAAGTGACATCTGAACCCATTAAAAGGGACCTAAAATTTTGTACTTATAAAGTAAAAACTGGTTTCTAAAGAAATTCCTGAGGACATTTTGATATCTGGCACAGTCTTTCTGTTATTTGATGTCACATTTACTTCCTTGTTATAAATTTATTAGTAGATGCTGGTTTAAAATTTTCATTTTCACCTATAAATCTTAGTATGTTACAGCTGGAAGATTGTTTTTTTTTTTTTAAATAGCATAAAAAGAATGATAGATTTGGAATCTATAGATTTGAAAGTTTTTGCACAGATTTTCCTGTAGCTTTTTTTCATGCTTGAGAAGATGTTTGAGTTAGAAGTCTCCATTAATGTCTTTGTTTAAAAATTTTGAATAAAAGGGAAGGGGTAGAGTTCTAAAAGTTATTGTAGGTACATAGTTATGTTTTTGTTTGGCATGGATTAAGTGCCGTTGAGAACTGATTAATAGCTTTAGGGGATTGGTATAACCTTGAGTCTAAAATTACGTTAGAGGGATGGAGTGAAAACATGTGGATTTGTGCAGGCAATGAAGACAAACTTGGATTAGATTTAGAGTCAGTAAATTCTACATAAACTTTTTCCAAGACAACTTGTATCCTTCTAGAAAACAATTTAGTGAAAGGCTCAATGTTGAAGCATAACAAGGCATACACAACTCTGATTTGAAGTGCATACTTTCCTCTCACTGATTTCATACACAAAAATCATTATGAATACATTAATTCTTCCAGTTACAGAGTTTCATCAGCTTTTACAGAATAAGGATGACTTTGTAAACAATCCATTATTTCTCTTGGATAGTGCTCAAATACTTCATATAGTCATTGAAAAATAGGTCTGGAAAGCACTTCTAGATGTAAAGTAGTCCAACCCCTACGTCAAAGTCAAATCATCCATAACTGTGTCATTTCAGAAAGTTATTTGTTTAATCTGGTTTTTAAGACCTCAGGGGATGGAGGCTGCATACATTATCTATGAGATGCATTCTCCTTTTTTCCTGAAAGAGGATCCTCATGTATGCTTTCTCATAACTCCCTGTTTTAACTCAATTTTTCAGGCTAAACCATGCCAGCCTTTGAATCTTTCCCAATAGGTTTATTTTTCTGGTTGTGATTTTTTTAAATTTTAGACCCTCCAGAGTATTTTGAGATGAGATTTGTATGTTCTGCTTCTAGTCCTTTTGCTCTTTTTTGATGGGAAAGAAAAAAGTTAGGAATTAAGGGTTCCTCAGTGAGGTGGTCAAAAGAATCTGGAAGGCAACATGGACCAAGAATTTCAAAAATATAAAGTTTAAGAGTCTGAGTTGCACCAGGGATTGTATCTATGTGGTGGAAGAATGTTATCTGCATAGTTTAAATGTGCCAACAGCCCCCTCCATATTTTCAGTCAGGACCATCTTCCAAAGAACTTGCATATATGCTTATAGAGTTATCTGAAGCCAATCAACATCTTCCAAGAGGTCTGGCCCATTTTGGAAGATATGATAGTTTAATATAATACTTGTCAAATGCCATGAGATAATCCAGAAAAAAAGGATCTTACACATTCTAGTTTTCTTGTGGAAAAGTAACATGTTACTCGGATAGAGTGAGGTCTAATTTCATAGGTTTTTTTCTGTTCCATGCTTCTTTTTCTCCTGTTTAATCTTTTTCACAAGACATTGAAGTTGGTCCCTGTGGTATCTCAGCTGAAGAGAAGTCCTTGAGGCTAAGTATTCCTAATAATTATGGAGGTATTCCCATTTCTTGCCTGTGTGGCTATTCGGGTATTTGGGTGGATCAGGGAAATATTACTATCCGAACCCTATGACTTCCTTCCTCCGTGTTTCCTTCAGCTGAAACTAAACACTCTCTCTGTGTTTTTGGGGTTGAAGGACTTCAGCTGTTTGTAGACTTTGAGGAAAACCTCTAGTAAAAGCAGAATGACAATATGCTGGCTGTGAGACAACACAGAGCTATTGCTATGTGAAATAATAAATATTCCTAAGGTTAATTGGCTGCAAATGATGTATATAAATGATAACTGCTTAATACCATCTCTGTCATGAGTGCTGCAATAAAAGCAAGACCAGATTTAATTGCTTGTGCATTCCTCACCAGACTTTCACTGCACTTTAAAGCTTTATGCTTTTATTTTTAATAATAAAAAGCATCAGAATGCTTTAAATGCTACTAAAATCAGGAAAAAGCAATTAAAGTGTTTTTCCCATAAAATAGTTCATGTTATGATTTACTGGAGGAATGCATGTATGATCTGTATATGTACACATGTAGGTATATATAAACTCACAAATAGACATATTTAGATATTAATTTAAGCATGTGTTTATGTGCAAAAACATTATGTGTGCGTGTAAACAGAGAAAAAACATACAGAAATACAATTTAAATTGAAAAAAATAGATCAAAATTCTGATACCATTTCACCCCCCCCCCCAATAGTTTTGGTTCCATTATATTTGCATGGTCAAATCTCATTTTAAATATTTAAACTTTAGAAAGACTCTTCACATCTTCAAAGTATTTTTAAGGCAAAAAATTTTCTTGGTGAAAAGCTTGTGTAGCTGTGTCTATGGCTTCAAATGCAGCATTGGGAAAACACTAATTTTTAGTGCAGCTTGCATAAATACCTGACATATTCTCACTGCTATTAATGAGCCTTGCTGATTGATTTATGGGACTGTAAAGTTATGGTTGATTGTTGGATTAAAATCATGGTTTTGAGAGTTATTAGGATGGACAGCTGCAAGAAACTCTACTGGTTTCTCTCCTTTGTGCTTTGCAAGTCAGCCACTCTGTTTATCTGCAACATCAGTTCACCTTAGAATGAAATCCTGTTGATATCTGTTCCCTGGGAAGCTTTGGGCTGCATTAATCTTTGGACTCTCTTGGCTTCTGTGGTCTGGCACAGGCCACAGCACAGTTGTCAAATTCTCTGGCAGAGGGAGTAGATGATGCCTGAAACCATTTTATCTCAAGGATCACCTCAGTTCAAACAGCTCTTCCTCAAACACAAGTGATCCCATCTTCCCTCAGGTACCCTAATCTTCATACAAGACCCATCCTCTTGCTTTATGTCAGATTTCCGTTTGCATCAGCATGCTGAAGTCACATCTTTAAATGAAATTAAATTGAGCCAAATGTGGCCAATGTTTTTATCCAAGGCTTCGTCTCAATCTTGTTCCACCAAAAGTGTGGAGCAGGAAAGCACCAAAGCAGGAAAGCTGTTCACGAGTGGGCATGTGTCTTCACCAGTTCTTGCAGTGTGAAGTTGGAGAAGCAATTTTCATTTAAACAACCATGGAAATTGAGGCATTAAAACCAGGATATAAGTGCAAAAACCAAAGTGACCCCATTTTGCTTTGTTTTAACTTCAAGGATATTGAGTATCCACATCCTCAGATCCCTAAAGTCTGGGGCTTCAAATATCTTCTGCTGTTTCCATCTGGGTGAGAATTAAATTCCCAAAGCCAGGGGAGATCTTGAGGATCAAAGTTCTGAAACCATTGTAGCTGAAGTCCCTGTGAATTTGGATGACAAGCAGTGCTGAGTTTTGCGAATTGAAATGTTCTCCTGTAACTTTTCATGGAGCATAATTCAGGTGACAGAGGGGTTTCAGTGTCTTGTTGAAGCCCTGTTAGGGTTGAGTTCAATCTGAACTCTGAAATCAGCAATATAAGGAAAAGCAATGATAGTGTGTGCTAGAACTCTCATTGCCATTAAATCTAGATATAAAGCTCAGAGATTGGCTGAAAAGAGCTTTCGAGGTTTCAAACATGTGGTATTAGATTTGGTAAAGAAGAATTATAATTGTTTTTCAATCATACTTTCACATGTTCACAAAGGTACTCAATTTGGTACTCAGTCCTGTTGTGATCAGAAAATAAAGACCAATCTGTTTCTTATATCTTATCCAAATCAGTTTACGTATTAGTAACCTGGCAAAAATTTTGAACTCCCCAGAGACAAAGCACATGACAGTATTTGGTAAAATATTGTTCTATTTTTGAACAGCCACCAAACAGTTTATGGAGGGAAACAAACAAACAAACAAACAAACAAAAGGAAAAATAAAAATGGATAGAAGGTTTATATTAAATATATAACTTTTCCTTGAACTTGCTTTCTGGTCTGTTCCTTGTTTACAAGTACTAATAGGTATGGCAAGGAAATGCATATTTAACAGAAAACAGATGTTGCTGATTAATATTGTTAGATAAAAACAATAGCAACAAATTAAAAGCAAAATGACTCCTTCATCAACCTTCAGGTGACAAGAACTTCTGGTGAGAGAATTAACCTGTGGAGACCCATGTGACTTTGGGTTGACAGACTCTCTCAATCAGAGGATCTTTCCAAACAGCCAAACCCAACACAGCCAAAAAATTAAATGGGAAAGTGATGTGTGGAATTTTAACAGGGACTGCTGGAACCTGGAACTGATTGACTCCTGACAGAGCAGAGGTATGGCGGGTAAGCCATGTGAACAAGTGTTCCCAGAGTGATATTTTAATCAAGACAGAAAATATGGTCCTTAAGTCCAGTAGGTGTGGAGAGGTGGGATTAGGACTGTAAAACAAGAGTAGCACTTCTCCTAATCCTACAGCGCAGTGGATTTTGGAAAATCTGAATGTGTGCAGGAAAGAGTTTCAGGAGCTATTTGAGGCTGGAAAAAAAATCTGAATTACAGTGAGAATCTTTGAGGAGCTAAATCTACTTCCTTCATCCAGAAATATGAAGAGCTGACATAATCAAATGCAAGTACCTACATGGGGAAGAGATTTCTGACACAAAATAGTCTTAAACCAGTAAATGGCAGTATGCAATGTAACACTTGGAAGCTGAAGCTAGACAGATTTAGAAAAGTAATAAAGGAATTTTTTTTTCTTCAGTTTGGTTTGGTTTTATATGTGTTTTATCATTGCAATTTTTTTTCCTTGAGTTTTTTTTGTTTGTTTGTTTGTTTGTTTTTTGTTTTTTCTTTTGGGTTTTTTTTTTTTTTTTTTGAAAGCATAATTACCTATTAAAATAACTTACCTTAGAGGCACAGGGAATTCTCCAATCTTTAAAGCAAGATCAGTATCTTTTAAAATAAGATACAGTATAGCTCACATAGAAGTTATATGCCTCATGCAGAAACGGCTGGGTGAGGCTCTTGGCAAGGCAAAAGGACCCTGGAGATCTCTTTGGGGTTTGCTTAAAATTTTAATGTCTGCATGCAGTCAGCATATACATCCTACACTATAGCATGGATTGCTAAGAAGCTGATGATTGAGTTTTTCTCTTTATAGGGTACTAATACAAACCTAAGAGCATTTTGAAAGCATCAGCCCTTGGATCACACTCTAAATAAATGCTGCAATTAGTTTGAACATCTGGAGTTACTTCAGCTTGAAAAGAATTGATAAAGGCAAGTTAATGTAGTTAACCTAGGCTTAGTTAACCCAGGAGGAGCCTTAGGAGACACTTCTTTGAGTTACCTAAACACACAAGGATTAAAAGGACAAATTCTTGTTCTTATTGCTGTGGCTATAGGACAGAATTGAGGATAACTGTCTAAGTGTGCTTGTGCAGTGTCCATTTAGTCTGCATCCAAGTATTCTCTCTCAAACGTCATTTTCCTTACTGCATAGCTCTTCAGAGAGTGATACTCTAACTGATTAATATTTGAGACATGTCTTGAGGTCCAGAATGTGAAAAGTGCAGAGAGCAGAGGAATTAGTGTGGGGCGACACTTCACCTCGACAACCTGCTTATGAGAACTGTGTAAATAGGAAGGGAAATTTTGTCACAGCAGGCAAAGAAGTAATAAAACAGCAAGCTCTTTCACAGAACAGTTTTATTTCTAAAGCTGACAGGTCTTGGCATTGACTGGAGAGGTGGTGGTGCTCATAATTTAAAGAAGGATGCTGACACAGGCATTCTCAGGGGCTGGAAGCCTATTTGGTCCTGCAGACAGATGTGAGAGAAGCAGAAGGGAGGTAAGAGGGTTTTCTCCTGTTTTCTCATGAGGAGGTCGTGTGTTTGTGCCATCTTCTTTGATCTCTGTATTTCATAGTCACCATGTCAGCATCTGCTGCCAAACTCACAAAGAGCACAGATTTTTTGTGACCCAGCAAGAAAGGGAGTCTTATGCCTCATCCTTTTGTGGCTCACTTTACACTTTCAGCTATGAAAACAAATGCTCTGTTTATTTGAAAACCAGGCTCTAGGCAACGGTGCTAACCAGTGCTGACAGAACACGGTGTTTCTATTTCTTGTGTATTTGTATATGTGTGAGGTTTGTACACCTATGGGCCCCAAAAGCTGTTTGTTTCAGTAGTGTTCATGTTACCATGTGGTTCCCAACAGTGTCATCCTGCCAGCCCTGGGAGAAAGAGCAGCAGGCTCATCAGGAAACAGTGCTGGCACTGGTTGATGGCCTCTGCTTTCAGGACAAGAACAACTGGATTCTGAGCAAGTCAGGTCAAAGGAGAAGAGAAGTAGCTTAATCCTTCATTATTAAATTGGACTGGATTAGGAGAAGTCTTTGTTTTGTTTTGTTTTTGTCTTTCTGTTTTTGAGGCTTGCCATGACAGCCTGTCAGGATTTGGGAAGGCAGATGAGCAGAAAGACATGCACACATCCAACCATCCTGTGGATGCCAGGCTGTGTTTCTTCTCCTCTGCAGCCTGAAAAACAGGATGGGAGCAGGTCAGTGTACAACCATATTCCCCAGCTGAGTTTTACTGCTCACCCTGCTGAGCTCGATGAAAAGCATGCTGTCTCATGCTGTTAGACAGCAGCTATTGCCTCTGCAGTAATTACATTCATGCTCTTTGCTAAATAAGTGCCAGGCTTTGGTGACTCACCATTGCTGGGATCTTCTTTGACCTCTCTTCCCCTCTGCTCTGCCTTCCCTCCCTCATAGCCTACAGACCTCAAAAAAAAAAAAAAAAAAAAAAAAAAAAAAAAAAAAAAGTGGTATATTAATCCAGTCTGAGCATCCAGTTCTGAGTGAACTTCCTCTGCAGCTCTACATCTCTGAGTGGAAAATCTTTTCCTTTTGCCATGACAGCAGGGCACAATAACTCTGAGTTAGTTTTTCACTAACTCAGCACCATGGTGCTTTTCCACGGGCCAGTTCTTCTTGCAAGACAGGGTTCTGCATGAGAAAAGGTGACAGGAACCCTGGTTGGCTGTATTTTCATTGGTGCTGTGAAGATGCCACTTCCCCACTCCACTGCACCAAAGAGCAACTGACATGTGCACTACTAGCAAAATTTATCTAATGTTTAAACATGCTCTGGCATGGAAAGCATACAGTGATTCATCAACCCTGCTGTTAAACCTGCCCCTAATCCTGTTCAAGTCTGTTTTTTCTCCCAGTGCACACTTGTTTTCTGACATGCTCCCTCCTTCTGTTTCTTTGGGTGACTTAGTGTCAGCCCCTAGAGCCTGTGATTAAGAGCATTTTCCTGTCCCAGCAGGTGCTGACATGGTTGTAGAGGTTCCCTCCTGGGAAGCTCCTAGGCAGCACGCAATGGAGAGGGAAAATGCATTTCTCCACCTAAGATGCAAAGCCAGCTCACACAGTACAGTGGGAGAAGGCTACAGCTCCACTCAGTTCAATCTTTGGGTCTCAGCCCTTCTCCTCCTGTCACAGCCAGGGAAATTTGGGAGCCAGGGAGGCAACTTTCCCACTTTCCCTCTGGCTGCAATACAGATATAACTTGGCTGTGGTTTCTGCTTTTGGGTGCTGGCACCGCTCCACCTCCTGGTGGGAATCCAAGCCCACGCAGCTCACTCAGACCATCCCATCAGCCCCTGCCCCCACTTCCAGTTCAGGTGCTCCTGGAATTTCACCAGCACACCAGGAGGTGGGAGGAAGATGATGCTGAGGAAGCTGAGGGTATTCTGAAAAAGGCAGGTAAGGGCTCAAGTGCCTTGGAGCACATTTAATCCTTCAAGGTGTGAAGGATAAGCAAACATTCATTGAATACAGGCCGTGAGAGAGGGAAGGAGCACCTGCAGCCCTGAGGGGTTGTGTTTTGGGAGTACACAAAGTACACAAAGTTGGGGTAAACTGCTTAGCAGCTCTCTGCCCTGGGAGGAATTGACCCTGTGTTTGTGCTGTGGGTCAGCTGGCAGCTCTGCCCATGTTGTCCACCTTCAGAGACTTCCCATCACATCAGGATAACTCAGTGGCCTTGGAGCAGGGCTCACCCAGGCTTTGGGAGCAACTTTCACTGGGCTGACAGTCAGCAAAGCCATAAACAGAGGGCTCAGGACAGCAAGGAAACAGCTCTGCAGTCTTTCAGGTGTGATCCTTCTCCCTCTGCCTCAGGGCAGTGCCCAGACATCCCCTAAACATTGAATAGCTTATAGTGCTGTTTTGAACAAGTATGAGAATCCCTTTTCTAAAAGAATGCAGTGAAGGAAATGAGGCTGCTGCTACTAAATGTTTTGAAAAGTTTCTCTTTTTCTTTATCTGAGGTGTGTGCAACAGCAGAAAGAAGTCCCCATGCTGTTTGATGCCAACATCACATGCTTGTGGATGTAGCCTGGGTCTTCAACTGTTTTCAAAGACAGATGCTAAATCAGGGGGATTCAAGGTGAGAATATTTAAGCTGAAACAAACCAGAATAAATGTATCACTAATTTTCAGACAGATCAAGACCCTCCTCCCCCTAAGAAAACCCTAAACAAATCAATTTGATAATGTTTACAGCACACTACTCTGTTTTGTGACTAATGCTAAAATTCATGATCTGTGGTCATGCAGGGTCACAGAGCTCAGTGTGTTTAATATAAACAAAAGTAGTCACTTTCACTCTTCAAATAGTGAAAAAACTGCTAATGATGCCCTGGAAGTCAGGTAACACTGAACTGTTTTCTCTGCTGTGGTTCAGTCCCATGATCTTGTTCTGAGCTTTAGCAGAGGTTGTGGCAGACTCATGTTTGTCATCATGACAGTATTACAGGAAATAAAGAGAGAAATACTACAGAGAGCTGGGGTAGCTGGTGATGTCTTTGGATTTGCAAATTTCTAAATATTTAATAAAAAAAATCTGCTTCTAATTCTTTCAGAACTCTCAAACAGTGAGTGGATGCACTCACTATTTGAACAAATATAAATGCCAACTTGGCAAAATGAAGAATGACATAAATCTGTGGAGACGATCTAAGCAATACAATTTAAATGAAAACCTATCCTTTCCTTTTTTTTTTTTTTTTTTCTGATCAGTTATTTGCTGTCCACTTGGATGTACAATATTTGATTCAAATAACTTTTGTCAGAACTGGCAAAAAATGCAATGAATCTTTCCAACTCCAGATGCCAGAGAGCCTGATCCAGTGCTTAGTCAAGTAATTTGGAGTCTTTAGGTTGACTTCAAGAGACTTTGGAGAATCATCTTAATGTTCATTTTCTCTTAAGTAGCTAGCATTCATGGGCAGTGCAAAATATCATTGGGTGGGTTCATAAAATACTGTAAACTCTCTCAGTATTTCTGTTATTAGTTGCTTTTTCTGTCTTTCCTTCCCATACCTGCTTTCTTGTTCTCCAAAACTATAATTTCCCAGTAATAACATTTATGATATTGGATGAAACTAAGGGAAAAGTTTGTGAGTGAAGGATTGATTTGGGAGGAAAGTTCATCAGGAAGATCAAAATGTTTCCTTTGATAATTCCATGATAAAACTCTTCAGGTTTACAGGAAGATTTTGTTACAGGAAATAAAGTGGGGCTTTTAACTTCTAAGAAAGTGAGGCTAGATTTGCCAAATACAATTTTTTATTTCCTGGAATTTAACAAAATGTTTATTAGGTAAAGAATGTTTTTTTGGCAAGTATTCATTTCAAGGAAGGATTATATATATATATATTTTTTTTTCTTTTGGATCATGCTGATCTTTGGTTTTCTGCTCTTTTTTACTTTGGACACTGAACTAGAAAGTAAACTCTTTATGGAGCACTATTTTTTAATGTTCTTTGAGCAGAGGAAAATTAATTTAAAAAAAAAACCCTCAACCCAAACTTTTAAAAAAGAGCTTTGTCCTTCATACCATTTTTAAAAATAAGATATAATTTTTATAACACTTCAGTCTAGTGACTAATTATCTTGACAGACAAGCAAATTGGTTCTTGGAAGTTTTATATTAGACTTCCTCTTGGGATTTGTGCCTGGGTTTCCCCATCCTTCCATTTTTCTCTTCTTGACTGAAGTGTACATGCCATCAAGCCCCACAGATCCCATTACGTTCAGGCCACCTTTTCACACTTTTTTACAGGCACCTCTTCCACTAGGAAGTTTTTTATTTTTGTGAAATTCTTGCTATGGTATGGAAGCTGAAATACCACATGAAGAGTTGACCTCAGGAAGGACAGGGGAAGGATGGAAAACTGCTGGATGGAATGAACTTCTTGCAGATGAGGCACCAAACACACCCTATCTTTGAAAAATTCAAATTTATCAATGTATTTGTTAAAATGGAGGCTGACTTGAGTGTCCTTCTCGCAGGAGAAAACAAAAAGCTAAATTACCATATAAAATATGGGTTTCAAGGGTGAATTTACCTTCCACACTGTGTTCAGACAAGACATTAGGTTAGCTTAGAAGCTGGGTTTGGGATTTCACTTCCAAGTACCACCAAGCCTCAAAAGTTAACTAAACTCTCTCACTGTATTTTTCCTGAGGTCTGACAAGTATGAGTTTTGCAGGCATGTTCAGTTTGCTAGTTCTCAGGGAGGACTTGTACCTCCAAATAAAATCAAACATAGATGAGGACATTTTGCTTCTCTCAAACAAGCAGTACTGGACAAGTCATGATGTCTTTAACATCTGTTTCTCCAGAAGAATGTTGATGGCAACAAGAGAAAAATTATGATACATGACCTGCTGAGTATTCTGGACTTTTGGTCATCTCAAAATTACCATTTATTTACTTATTTATGCCTAATTGCAGAAGAATTTCATAATAAGGTTATTTTTTTTTAACCTGAAAAGTCTGGTTTTCAAAGCTCAATTAGTCATAAGTCATAATCTTTAATCTTTAAATTTACAGATGATTTTTTATGTTCAGAAGATCTCTGAAGCTGAGTACTTACCATGTCATCTTTTCTTATGAGGAAAATGAAAAAGGAAAATAGGTTCTGTAATACTGACTGATATTTTTTGTGTCTTCCTGGGAGTCCAAAAGCTGAAAAATGGATTACTGAAAAATACATAATGTGTATCTGAGAAGCAGAGAAAGGGTTTGATACCAGCTTCATGGGAAATCATAAACCAGCAATGTTGAAGAACTGGATTTGGCTGTACCCCACAAAGATTTTTTTTCCCTGTGAAGAAAAATTTCATCACAGAATAATCTTCTGGGTACAAAATACCAGTTGAATTTTAGGTTAAAAGTGGAAAAAAATAATACTTTTTTTGTTTCTAATTGTATGGCCTGACAAAAGAGGAGGATGAGGTGGAAAGGTCCTATTGATGTATCTAATTTTTGGAGGGTTTTTGTGGGCTTTGGGAATGAACTGAAGCCTGGAGGCTCTAACTGTGCTTCACACTGTGATTAGAATTAGGTGGGAGAGGATCATCTCTTCAGCATGAAGAATAGAGATGAAAGCAAGAATGTTTTCATTTCTTCCTTCCAACATACATTTTGCTAACCAAATCACTCCCTATCTTCATTTTAAAAAATGTAAATATATTGATGAAAGTCTTTTCTCAAAAAAACAAAACAAAACAAAACAAAAAAAACCAACCAAACAAAAAAAAAAACAAAAAAAAAACCAAAACAAAACAAAAAACCCAAACAAACAAAAAAAACCAAAAAACAAAACAAAACAAAACAAAAAAACAAAAAAACCCACAAAAAAAACCAAAAACCAAAAACCAAAAAAAAAAAAAAACCACAAAAAAAAAAAAAAAAAAAAAAAAAAAAAAAAAAAAAGAACAACCACACCTGCTGTTTCCCATCTCAGGGAAACTATTCATAAGAAGAAGTTTGACTAGTTCTATTTATAGCGTGGTTAAATTCTTTGAGATAAATTTCAAATCAACCCAGCCAGAAGGACAGAGGCTCTCAGCTCATTCCTGGGCCCCATTTTGCCATTCATCAATAAAATTTATAAAATTCAGTTTTATAAGTAAAAAAGATACTAAATGAATTCCTAAAACCCCCAAACAAATGCACGTACTAATTCTAGTGAAGGCTTACTCCTAAAAATATTTTATTATGCTTATTGTTTCTTGTAGCAACCCCTGTTATAGATAAAAGAAAAAAAAAAAGTACTTTATGTATTTTAATTTTATTCCAACCTGATATTGGAATTTCAGGCAATTTTATACATTTATACATATGTGTGTGTGTGTTTTAAAAAAAGATATTAATCTGGTGGAAAATGGTGGCAAGATATCAGCCCAAATGTGAGATCCCAGAATAGAAAACCAGGTGTTTCTGCGTATTTCTATCCACAGACATATATAAGAGAGATTGATTGCAGTGAGGAAACATATTGTACTCTCAATTTTACAGGGCTTATATAAAATACGAGTGAAAAGGGATTTTTAAAGTTATGAAAGCTATTTTGTCTGCATCTTATCAAAGCAGAGGGAATGGTAACATCCAAAGAAACATGTGTAAATGCTTCCACAACATTCATTTCAATTGTCATGCAATGAAATAACTCTTCCACAACAGCATTTGCTATCCATGCCAACATGCTGCAATTCTAGGGAAAAGATTTATAATCCCTCAGGTATTCTGTTTTAGCTAAGTGCTATACAGAGCTCATTTCATGGCCCAATATTCTGAGTTAAACTTGGATAAGCATCTTTGCTTTGCTTTCCTCTTTAGCGTTATGGGCTTGATACTCAACTTGTTGGGTTCAGACCTCTTCAGACCCAACACCTGTCTCAAAGCCACCCCTCCAGTGAAAATCAGAATAGCTACAGGGCTGCTTTACCTGGTGCCAGCTGGAAGGACTCCTGCAGGACAGCTCTGGCTTCTCAACGTGCAGCTCATCCAGCCACAGCTCTGTGTCCTTCGGGGTCTCCTCCTCTGCTGGGGCCGCTCCTCTTCTCCTTCCCTGCTCACCAGCATGGCAGAAACTGAGAATTCAGGCAGCTGAGTGACCTCAGGGTGCCCCAGAGGGTGTTAGTGATGCCTTGTTGGGACTACCTAAAAACAGAGACAAAATTAAGGGAATAAAAAATGGTTATACTTATTGAAGGGTCTTCAGGAACATTTTGAGCAGACGAGGCCCACCCAGGGGCTGCACCCAAAATGGACAAGGTGTCATGAGTTTTTATACTTTTATAAGTTTGGTCCAGTTGCATATCAGGGGTTAATCTTCCAATTACAGCTTCAGGTAATGAAGTCATTTACCCCATGTTTTCTCCCCCCGCAATAAATCACTTTTGTTTACACCTCTCAGGGCCTGAGGCAGTGAGGTGTCCTTGATTCCCAGGCCTGGAGAGGAATTATTATGTCTGACCAGAATGGGAAAGCAATATCCTGCACTCTATATGGAATTTAGAGCTGTACACTAAAGAATTGCAGGATTGCAAATATATGAAAAATACAGAAGCTAAAATCCTAAGGCACCATTAGTGTCAGATATTGTTCAGGCACTGGGTTTCCACTGCAAAAATTTCCTCTCTCCTGGTGGAAGAGGATGTGGGGAACACAGTTCGTGGCACACAAGAGAGTGTGTGCCACTCTTATCTCGGCATCATGGAATATCTCAGCTTTCATTTGCTCTCCAGTGCAGCCAGTTGATTCTGCTGCTAATCTTTTAATGAAACATCAAGGTTCATAATTCTCACTGCATCCTCAGGCAAGGTGGGAGCTGAACGAGGTACAGATCAGATCTTACAGACATGTTTCTTTTTGCATGCTGTTTAAAATTTATGTGATGTTATACGTTGTGATTTGGGTTTTTTTTTTTCCCTGTGTGAATTTAATTTTTGTGCACACCTTTGTGAAAATCCCGATGCTGTAAAAAATTTGGCTGAAGTCTTCAGAGTTGAAAATATTAGTGAGGTGCGTCATAGGAGCTACAATAGGGCCAGAGTATGAAGTAAAACTGCATCTCTGAAAACAGAGACACTTTGAATTAGCTTTCTTTCCTTTTGTGTAAAGTTTAGGTACAAACAGGCACCTTCCTAGCAGTTGGGTCAGTTTACAGCTTTAGGCTCATCTGATGACTTGCTCCCTACTCTAATTTTTTCAGTTCTGTGGGGACAGTTAATTTCTTCTAACAGAAACAGGTTAACAATAAAGAGCAATTTGGTTGTTTATTGGCTGAATGAAAGGCTTTGGGCAGTAACTCAGCAATCACATTTCTCTGCAGCAACAGTTTCACCTCTTACTCCTGTTGACTGGAGCAGTTACCCACACATTGTTTTTGTGATCTAAACTTTAATGAAAATGTCTGACTTCAGCAATGAATCAGTTCTTACCAGTGGGTCGACAAAGCTTTTTCATCATACAGCTGCATTACCATTATAATGCTGCAAATTACGGCTTGCTCAAAGATGTTGTGACTTGTTGTGATGTCCCAGCAGAGTCTGTTACACAATGTAATTATGAAGGCACCAGAAAACTGCATGGCCAGAAATTTCAGAGGGCTTTCCCAGGCTGCATGCTTGAATTGTGCCTGCATCCTCCTGCTTCTGCTTGGCAAAGGGCAAACAAGTACACTAGCACAGTCCTTATCACTTCTCTTTTCTGCAATTTCTTTGTTTCTATGTGCACACATTCCTCCTCCTCCTTGTTTGCTCTTTCACTGACCACATGCACCATCCCTGCAATTTTTACTTGGTTGCATTGCAGAGAAAATCATATGGTTCCTATTTTGGCAAAATATTGCTTTACTTAAGATCATTTTTGAAAAGGCTAGATGGGGGAGGGATGGATGTGAAATCCAAATGGCATTTTGAAAAACTTAAATAATTTGTGCTGGTGACAGCTGGGCAGGTCAATAACTGCAAAGCAAAAAGCTGCTGTTGGAAGGAGTGAAATATCAGAATAATTTGTGCCATTTTTTCATCAGTTTCTATTATGCTAATAACAACGATGGCTTAGTACACAATGACAATTCAGCATTTCTGGGTTTACAGATAATTTTGCTTTCTTTTGACCCTACTCTGAAACTGGAATGACGTTTCAGTGTGGGAAGAACACATTTATGTCAGAACAAACATCTTAAGATGAGTATGTGCTAAAAAGCAGATTGTTATGTCCACATGGAAATAGGGTCATAGCTGTCTTTACATGATGATGGACTTCATTAAAAAAATAAGTTTTGCACTTTCCTTTAATCTACAGGGAAGTAGCTGGGCCAGTTATTAAAATAATTTATTTACCTGCACAACAGGTACATCATGCCATAAACTAGTAAACATATTTCAGTTGTCTTGAAAATACACACCATCCTGACCTCCCAAGCTACTTTTGGAAGAGCCATGAAGACTCATATTTAAAGGATTTCAGTTTCAAACAGGAAGACCCTCATCTTACAGGCAGCACCTGCTCTGTTTTTAGAAAAGAATACAAAACCAGGCTCCAGAGCTGCAACATTTACGTGGAGCCTGCTGCAATATGTAAAAATGCGTGGTTGGATTTCTAAAAATGCTTTGCCCCAGGTAGCCACCCTCAGTCCAAGGCACTGCTCAGAAGACCTGAAGAGGTGTCTTCACATGACTACTGTTCCAGTAGGTTTTCCCTGCTGGATGTGTCAGTGGTTGAACACGATGTTTGATTCATCCTATAAAGCACAGGAAAAATACTTTGCAGCCAGCAGGGCAGAAGAAAAAGGACACACAGCTCCTCCTTGGATGATCATTGCAGGGCAACCTGAATCTCCAGCTTTGTTTCAATATTGCAGTTATCCACTGTGCATAATGTCTGAGTGGAGAGATTATCTGCCCACAATGATCTGAGGAGCAAAGCTGTCCTTTGCAGGTGCAAAATAGCCCCAAAGAAATCTAGTAACACTATTTATGTGGGCAGATAAACAACAGTAGCAACAGGTTCTCATTTCCTTGCACCAGGATAAACCATGGAGAGATTTGGATTAGACTGTCCTCTTATCAAGAGGCTGGAATTCAGTTCCATCTCTTCCTGAGTTCCTGATAGTGAGGGAATTGCACAACCACCCGTGGAGAGGTTGTTATGGGGCTAGCTGCTGAAGAAAGATTTTCCAGTCTGTTAAGGGCAGATCTTTCTTAACCTCCTTTCCAAATAGTGTTAGGATTACAGCCTCTTTGAAATCCAGGCATCTTTGGCACTTAATTTAGAAAGAAAAGGATTTTTTTTTCTCATTCTTACATTGAGGTGGCTCTCAAGATTTATTCCTCATTTAGTTGCAAGGTAGAAGCTGTGAATGAGAACATCAAGAAGTTCAAGTCCAAGTGCAAAGTGCTGCACCTGGAGTCAGGGCAATCCCATACATGAGACAGGGAGAATTCATTGAGAGCAGTCCTGTGGAGAAGGACTTGGGGGTTCTTCTGGTGGATATAAAGGTGGGCATGGGCCAAAGAGCTGGAGCCCATTTTCCATGAAAATAGGCTGAGACTGTATGGCTTCAACCTGGAGAAGAGAAGGCTTCAGGGAGACCTAATTGCAGCTTTCCAGTACCTGAAGGAGGCTTAAAAAGAGGAGGGAGAGGGACACTTTACCAGGCAGATAGTGTCAGGATGAGGTAAAATGCTTTTAAACCAAAAGAGAGACGGTTTGGATTAGGTGTTAGGAAGAGTTTCTTTACTTTGAGGGCAGAGAGGCACTGGAACAGATTGCCTAGAGAAGTTTGGGATGCTCCATCCCTGGAAGTGTTCCAGGCCAGTTTTTTGGGGCCCTGATCAGCCTGGTCTAGTGGAAGGTGTCCCTGGCCATGGCAAAGGAGGATCTTTAAGGTTGCTTCCAAAAAAAACCATTCAATGACACTTTAATTCATTCTATTCCTACACCCATGAGCACACTAGATGGCAGATACACATTACCAACATCTAGTTTTGGTCTAATTAAACAGAATTAAGATTAATATTTCAATTCCTCATCCCTTTAATGCAATTGTGCTTATTTTTAAATTTAGATGCGGGGCCTACAAGGTGTCTGAAGAGTGGTTTGTTTTGACCTGCCTCCATGTGAGTAGAAAACCTGTGCAGCAGAAGGTGAGGTCAAAGGCTTCTAGGAGGCTGTAGAAACACAGCTTTAAATGATCCCTGCTTATCCTTCTATGTTCAGGAGAAATTACTCAATGGCCCCAAAGGTACGTCAGTGTAAGTGCATGACAAACATACCTGCGGACAATATAATTACATTTGATGGTAGTTAAATCAATGAGCATTCTCTAAAGAATGCAAAGGATTAGTGGCAGCCCTGAGTGCTTCCAGATAGACAAGTACACATCAGGGGAGCTTTCATCACAGCACAGATTGAAGAAATCTGATTTCATTGCTTCTTGTTAATTGTTTTTCCATAACAAACCATGTCGTATTCAGAAGGGCTGTTGCAGTCCATTTTCTGCATTGGCATGCATACCATGATCCTGAGGAAAGCAAAACACCTCTTAAAATTAATTATCACTTACTGATATTTCATAAAATTAAATGAAAGTGGATTAAGTGGTGGAAGGGAAGCTACTTAAAGATTTACTGCAACTGCTATGACTGTGGAGGCTAAATTGTGAGCATCATATCCCACACCTTCTTCCTTCCTCTTAAGCTATGAAATATCCTTAACTAGTGCAAGTCAAAAACAATTCTTTCAGGCTTTATGGCACTTCCACTGCCATTTCACATCACCTTCCAACATGACCTAGAAGCCTCTTCAGAGACAGATGAGAGCTGAACAAGCTGACTGTAAGTCCATTGTGTGAAATAATGAAATACCCCGACAGACAACATGCCCGGTTAGCTTTGCCTGCACAAAGTATTTTTGATTCAGCCCCAGAATTTGCAAGGGAGCAAGTTGGTTTGTTTTCTTACAATTTTCCACATTAATCCAGTTAGGCGAGGATCAAAGTTCTTCTCCTCCTGCTCTCCACATCTTAGTATGGGTGTCCTCCACCCCAGAATACCTTCTCCTGCTTTTTTTCTGGCTCCTTTGTAGCCCCAGTCAGTGTCCTGGCTTTCAGGGGATAGGTTTGCTTTTGTATTCATTTTTACTGTGTTTTTATTTGCTCTGGTGCATTTGTTTGAGCTCAGCTCATGAACAGGAACATTCTGAACATAGTCTTGTTTGCTCTTCTGCTCCCTTAGGACTCTGGAGAGTCTGACTCAAAACCAAGTGAGATAATGAATAATGTTTCTTTTTCTTTTTCTTTTTTTTTTTTTTTTTTTTTTTTCCTTTTGGCTCTCTTTTGGGTTAGGTTTTATTTTGCTCAAAAATGATTGCTCTAGAAAAGAGACAGGTTTAAAACAGTATCAAATGAAGCCTTCTGTTTATGGAATTGGTAGGGTATGGTGATAAAATCTTCTCTTCTCCTGGGCCCCTCCTGGGCCCCTCCTGGGGTCTAGGGACTGATGATGATGGGAGAACCTCACATCACCATGTCTGTCTGATGTGTGGATACCGTGGCATATCTTTAAATGGGAAAACTACATTTGAAGAATTTAGTGTGAGCTACAAAATGGCAAAATGCACACCAGAATGATTGATCTTGTCTTCTTTGCAACAGCTGGAGCAAGATGGTGAATTATCAGTTTGCTTCCCGTGGGCAAAGTGTGGAGGAACAGCAGAAACAACATTGCCACCTCTCAGGAACTCCACAGGAAGGGTTTTTTTTCTGAAACTGGAAACCATGTGGTGGCAACAAGTAAAGTTGAAGCCTCAAGGATTTCAGCCTCACCTGGCAAAAAATGCATTGCAAAGAGTTGCCAAGCCTGTTTTTTTCATATACTGATGCTGGGGATGGAGCTGGAAGCTTTCACATTCCTCCACTTTTCTCACTATGGCGCAGGAAGGAAGAGGTGAGGAAAGCTTTAAGAGGCAGCATTTCCTTTTGCTGCAGTGGTTTTCCTGGAAGGATCCCAGTCACAGATGTGCCCTTTTGCCCACCAACCTTAGCCAAAAGAGGAAAGGAAGCAGAGATCCTGCTGATTTGAGTGGAGGAGTATGGGAATAAATCACACAGACTCCATTTTCTTCATGGTGGAAAAAGCCCCTTCTTTATTTACATGACTGAATTTTATACAGTTTTACAGACCTCGTGTGGGACTCCAATTGGTCAGTAGTTTTCCTGCCAATTACTTTATTGATTAGTAACAAGTTGTTTTTCTGTATTGACTGGTCAAACTCTCAGTGCATACATGCAGGGAAGTTGTTTGTGCGAGATAGTTTTCATTTTTCTATCTAACAGTGTGAGAACAGTTTATACAGGTGTAAGTTGTTCTTTACCCAGGAATAGATTGCTATGGTAATGAACTCCTCACAACAGGATTGCTTTCAAATAGAGACTTACAAAATGCTAGCTTTGACAAGGCCAGCCACTGATTCCAAGAGAGAAGGTTTGACTTTATGAAGCCTTTCTTTATGATTTTTCTACCTTACTGCAACAGAGGAGGACCAAACTGCAGACAGGGATGGGGACTGGGGACATTAGATACTCACAACTGTGAGGAAAACAGACACATGAGACCGGGAAGTGAACACCATCTAACAAGCAATAGGATCATGTAAGAGATGGTAATTAATATGATTTTCCCAAAAAGGAAAAAAGCATGGGTGACATCTGAAAGTGACTAGAGTTCAAGTTGTGTCTGTATGTCAAAGCCAGAGTTTTAAATTTCTTGTTCGTGTGAGCAAAACCCACTGCAATATGTGTGGATGCTGGAGGGAAGTTGTGCCGGGAAACAATAATAAGAAAAGCTAAAAAGAGACAGGGAACAATGCTTGATATCTAAAAGGCTTCAGCTCTATCTCTTGGGCTTTTTTTCCACTCTTCAGGGAAAGCAACTAGTGTTTGCAGGCCCTAAAGTGAGAGTCACTGCAGACCTATCCCACTGAAAACTGTCCCTAAGTGGCCCACAGGCTCCAGAAATGTTTCAACAACAAAGCAACCATCCTGCAGGAAATGAAAGCTTGGGAAAAAAGTGGGAATGATAAATGCAAGCATAAGGGTCAGAAAAAGTACCAGGAAATTGTTGTCCAGAAAATTCATGGAGTGGAGTGGAAAGTACACATGGATGCATGTGGAGATGTTTTCTGGAAAGTCAAAAGTTGATAACAAAAAGCCCAAGGCAGTGAATGAGCCAACCAACCAAAAATCCCACACCAATAATAAAACACCCAAACCAATAATAAAAACCAAATGCAAACAAAAAAACCCAGACAAACAAACAAACAAAAACCAGCCCATAATCCACAGAAAGCTAATTTTATGATCATCCAAAGGAACAGTGAATGTGTGCTGCCTTTGATGTTTTTACCTAATCTAAATTTCTGGCCTTTTAAAAGTTTTCTTTTGGTTTTTCTTCACTCAGTAATTGCAGAGAATATTACATCCATCAAGCTTTAAATTCTTTGCATTTCACTTTTTAATAAACTGCAATGCTCAATCTCTAGATTCCAGAACATGAAATCAGGTCCGAAAAGGCAAAGAAAAATTTTCAAGAAAATTAGTGCAATCTAAATGAATGTAAAGGTTAGCAATGTCACAACAGTTTAACAAATTGCATGGTTATTTATTAGAAACATTGTTTTATGTTTCTAAATGAGGTAGGACATTCTGTTTGATTCCAGGGTGTTGAAAGCTGTGGGGAGCTGGTGAATTAAGTCTGAATTTTCCCCTGGGTGCTAACTTCACCACAAAGAATTGTGAATTTGATCTGCTACAAATGCCATGATACTGTTTTTAAGACTGTGTGTTCCCTTTTAGTTCACACTATCATACCAGAAATTGGGATGTGACTCAGTTCTTTCAGGTTTGCTAAGCCAAGATTTAGGGATCATTACTTAGTTTTCTGCCTTCATCTTTTAGGGAGATGATGCAGAATTCATCAGATGTGATTTTCCACTACTGCAAATTCAGTATCATCAGTTTCACCTGTGATAAACAGGCATAAAATCCTAGAACTATGGAGTTAAAATCCCTTCACAATAGTGGAAATGACCAGTGCTGCTCTGAGGCCAGATATGAATTTTGAAAAAAATTGTGAGGTTTTTAAGTATAATTTCTGCAACACTGTAAAAACTTTGGAAATTCTCAGGAGTGGTTGAGTATTGGGGTTAAACATTTGAGTGTCAAGCACAGAAAAGCAAGAGCCCTGAACTACAACTGCAAATACTTATAACAACATTTCCTTTGGTAACTTATTTTGAATAGGGAATGAAGGGCAAGATGTAGAAAAACCCTTTTGACGGTGTCCTGTGGTCCTGACGCCTCTGGTGTGGGCAGGTATCAATAACAGTGTGCTTACATAAACAAAAACAAACAAACAAACAAAAATGAGAAAAAAATTACATGGAGGAGCAATGCAATCTCCCACTGTACCCAAAAAAGCACAAAAACAAATGGCCACTCATCCTGTGGTATAGCAACATACCTCTGAGTGATTAATGAATTTTTTTCAGTGTAACAGTCAGAATAAAGTAGTTGGGAGGTTCTGGCTTGCCTTGACTCACAGCTGAATATGATTTTTTTTTTTGGCAAAACAACAAAAAATGTTTTGTGTTGACTCAAAACATTACATCAAACTGAACGAAGTCCTCCCTGCTCCCGCAGTGTAAAAAAATGATGAGTCTAATTTGAAATGCATCTTGTTTATTAAGATACTAAACCCAAAGTAAGCCTAGCTGTGAAAAAAAAAAAAAAAAAAACAAAACAAAACCTTAGTAGTAGACAAAAAACTTAAAATTAAATTTTATGCATCTGATGTCCAAGCCAAGTGACTGGGCAAGTTTCAGTAGCACCTCATCAACTGAATTTTAAAGGAGTAGAACAAATATAAATCACAGGGAAGTTACTTTTATTACCCCTTTCAATTTTTCTATTAAAACAATAAAACTAATAAGAAAAACATAATAGGAAAGCTTGGAAAGTCTTGATTTTGAAGGGTAAAAGCAGAGTTAGTGTTCTACTATCATACAACCACATTCTCTGCTCTCTGCAGAGACACAGACAGACATTGGTCAAAGCTTTCTTTATTTTCTCCCACAAAAAAATCCCTTGAAGTATACATTAACCACCTTGCTGTGGAAAAAAAAAACCCAGAGTGGTATTTGCTCTTCTGTGTAAGATTATTAATATTAATGTTACCTATTAGAGTAACACAGTGCTGTGGGGATTTCAGATGCTGATGGTGGCTGGGACCTTTCCAGCTCAGAAGCACAAAATAGTTCCATTTAGAGGTCCGAAAATACTTTCCTTAGCCAAAGTAAAAAAAAAAAGATACATTTGTGAGGGGGCACACTGCACAATGGTAGACAGGAAGGAAAGACACATGATCAAAAAAAAACCCCTTCAACTAATTTGAAAGACCTCTGAAAAACTGTAGCACTTGATGAGTGCTCAAGAATGCCTGTGTTTCATTTGGGTTTATTTCTGACCTTGTGGCTTTTCCCATTCCAGTGCCAATTTAAGCTCTTGAATTGAGGACCATAATTGCAGGATTGGATAATATCTGTGGACAAATGGTGGTGTTGTAGAGGCACTGAGAAAGGGAAACTTTGTTGTACCAACAATAACAAGAATGTCTACACCTAGGAAAAATATTTCTTATTCTTAAAGTTAAAGAATAAACTTTTTTTTTCCTATTTCATTACAAACTTTGAATTTCTCAGGTAACTGGATTATTGCTGCTTAAATTTATTCTGTCTCATTTGTAAAGAAATTGATTGACTTTTCTTTTCATGGTCTTTTACCCACACCAAGCTTTTACATATGATGGAAGTATTTTTTCATTTTTTCTACTATTAATTCTATGTGTCACCTAAAAAGGAAAAAAGCTCAAGTTTAAAAACAGAAATAAGCTAAATACCCGATTTCAGGCAATTTCTAATGCTGTTTTAAATACAGTGTCCAGATATCATTAACTGTTTTGATGTCAGTCATTCTGCTGTTTTGGCAGTATTTTTTTTTTACTTGAAAGCTAAAGTCCTGCTCAACTTTGTTTTCTAGAATGTTCTAATTTCTACTAGAACATTTTGACCTCTGAAGCCCTTCACAAATTGTCCTGTATTTCTCTCAGTCCTTCAGATAATTCTGAAGAATTCTTCCTGAAGTTCTTGCTTGCTTATGAAGAAGCAATAAACTCATGTTCCTTTATCCTGTATGATTAATGCACCCAAAACAGAGTTTTCCTCCTTCACTAAGTGCTTTGGTGCAAATCCTTCCATCTAAAAAGTTGTCATTAGGGCAAGGCAAACAATCAGAAAAAATTTACTTCTGCTGTAATTGATCCTTCCTTGAGATGTATTAACTGCTCTGACTGTTTGGAAAAGCCAGAAATTATTACTTCTGAAAAATCTCATATATTGTTGATTTTTTTTTATAAGATGCAAATTTTTCATCATTGGAGAAAAAGGGAGGAAAAGAGACATGCTAAAGCAACAGATTTGTTAATTTTTCTTGGAAGACGTATGTTCTTAAGCTTGAACCAGGAACCATGTACACCATTATCTGCACTATAATAATGACTATTATTTTTAATAATAAGCCTATCAGCATAAAATGAGCATATTGGGATACTTTGTTTTATAAAGAGATCTCTGTTTAGCTGTGATTACTCCTCTGATATATGCCATTTTGTTCTGTATAAATGCAAATACCTTACTGAAGAAATTAAAAATCCGATGAGTGATTTTTTTTTTAATCTGTTTGTGAAAGATGTGATTTTCATAATCATACCTTCTGCAAAAGCTCAGATAGGAAAATTACCTCTTGTTTGTTTTTTGGTTTTGGAGGTTTTTTTGTTTGCTTGTTTGTTTATTTTTAATTTGGTTTGGGGTTTTTTTAAACTATGGAAATATGTTTTCAATATACCCATTAACTAACAAAGAAAAAAAACCCCAGTCTATTGTGCAACTGTGTTAAAATCAGGTCAGTTCTTAACAAATGTGTTTTAAACCAAGCCCAATATGGCTGTAAGCTGTAAATACCATGTGTTGGATGTGTTTTGCATGATGTGGATATAAAAACAGAACCAGCAATTAAAGCTTGAGGTACTTCCAATTTTTAATGTATATATTTGTGACCTGCAGACTGCCATTGGTACCCATGAACAAGGCCACAGTTGGTGCTTCAATTGACAATTGACTGGAAGTGTAAAGGTTATTCATTGAACATCCTTCTGGGTAACAGTGGTTTGTGATGCTGAACTTTTGGGTGCTGATGGTTTAAATTCAGATATTTTGACTCTTTATTTCATTAGTGGGCTCAGACCATCTTTGTGAAGCCCGAGACTAAGCAGAGTTTGGGCATCCAAGCTGAAGAGGAAAACAGTTGTTAGTGCTGCTGTGCTTGGCTTCCAACAGGCAAAAGGAATATAAAAATGTTAAGATGACACAGGCAAATACAATTCACAGCAAATTAAAGGAAAGGAGAAATTCAGAGTTGGGATGTATTTTGAGAGTTATTAGTTGTTTAGAACAGATTAGTCTTGCTCTATTAAGCTCTTTTTTTTTTTTTTTTTTTTTTTTTTTGGTAAATCTGATGCCTGAGATTTCTATGGGTAACCTGGGGTTGAGCCTGGAGAAGGAGGAAGCTGTGACCCCTGGAATGGTGTGAGAATGTTCATGCAGTATCTTCTCCTCTAACTCTGCATTCTGTTTTTCATGCAGACCATTACCAATTCCTCAAGCTGGAATTTTTACAACTGTAATTTTACAGACTTGTACTGCAGGATTAAAGTGGTAAAAATAATAGGAGCATGGGTTTTTTTGGGGGCAGCATGCATGATCTGCTTGTGCAGACCAAAGAAGGATCAGAGAAGAGCTGCGGGACCAGGCAGGACCTCTCCCAAAAATTGCCAGGGTGACTGGATGCACAGAGCCAGACAGCAGCTTTGCTGCTACCAGAAATCCCTTTGTACTAAATACAAGAATAACCAGTAATTTCTCTGATATTGGAGACCTTGAAGGCCAGTCTAAGGAATTAATTGTGTTCTTAGACATAGCTGATCCTTCCTCTGGGAAAAATGAAGGAGTCACCTGTTAGAGCTGAGCTGTTCACTGTTACTCTCCATAGACTCAGGTCTTCTTAGAGCTGAATCAGGTTTTCTATGTGAATGACCTACTAGGAAAAACCAAACCAAACAAACAAAAGGGAAAAAACTTGACAAACCAACAAAAAAAAAAATTAGCAAGACAGAGAAGGGAAGAGGAAAAAATTACTTTAACTCTTTTTTTTTTTTTTTTTTTTTTTTTTCTTTTTTTGTGGGGAAGAAAGACAAGGTGAATTAAAAAAAGAAAAAAAAAATTATTGGAGAAAACCAAATCTCTTTATTAGAACAATATCCTCTGCCAGAACTGCACTATAAAGCACCTGGATCATCTTTGTTCTCACAATATGATTATATGACTATTTAATTTCCAGTTACCTCTGTGAGTGGAAACATCTTGGTGGAACAAAGCCAGGGACTGACTGCCATGGGATGTTCCTCATCATTCCTAGGATAAAGACCTCTGCATTTCTGCTGCACACTGTTTGAATTGGCAGTTGACTGTGCCCACGCAAACCAATCCACAGGGGTATTCCAGCATGTGCATGAGAAAAAGCCCCCACTGTGAAAGCCTGCCAGAAGCAGGATGATAAAAACCATCTGTTCCTGCAAGTGTTCCTTCACTGAGTGCACTCAGCAGAACTTCAGATATTGCCTCTTTGATGGGGGCTTGTTGAAGGAGCAGCAACAAGGGATTTTGTGTCTTGGTAGGGGATAAAATGTGCACTTGCACGTGTAATCATGTGTGAAAGTGGGTGGTGGGAGTGTGCAAAGCAGAGCCAGATCCTTCTCTATGGTGTCCAGGGAAGGACAACAGGCAGTGGACACAAAAAATTGTAAAGCACAGAAACAGTGAAACACAGAAAATTCCACATGAGTGCAGAAACACCTGACCACCCAGCTGGACATGGGAACAGCTTCCCCAGAGAGGGAATCCATGGAGATTCTCATTCAAAACCCACCTGAACACAGCCCCAAGGGGACAGTGGGGTTGGGGATGGTGGCCACATCCAGAGGTTCCTTCTGAGATTTACAGGGTCCCAGGACCATGTTTTGGGTGCTCTACACCCCTCTGAAAACAGCAGAAATTGTGCTGTTCGCAACTCATTTCTGAGTCTGTTTCTGAGGGCTCTTCATGAAAAGTCAACAACTCTGAAACTTAGCTTCAGCTCCTTTTCTGTTTTTAAACAATTTGTCTTCAGATTTCAGGTTAGTCCAGATGCTTTCAGAGCCAGAATCACCCTCTGCCCCACCAGAGATTTCATTTGCATTCCTCCTCCTTTCTGAAAATGTCAAGACTTAACAATGCAGGCACAGCAATCATAACTGTGGAATGCATTACTGTTATTGTTGTTGTTGTTATTATTACTATTTTAGTAAGCACCTTGTTTAGCAGAAGTATTCTTCTGTAGCCTTCGCCTCTCCTTTTGTTTTCTTTTTTTTTTTTTTTTTGTCTAAAGGCAGGTTGAATGGAAATGCCACAAAAATATACAAAATATTTGTTAAGTTAGGGAGAAAAAAAATCAAACATCAGTATATCATTGTAATTTTTTGACAGTATTCCATTTTCATGAAACTATTTATTATTTTGAAAACATGAATAAAAATGAATGATAGTTTACAATGTGTATTAATATTCTGGATATGGATCTAGTTTCTTCTCTGAATTTCACCTGCATAGAAGAGTAAAATGCTGACCAAAGGTGAAGAAATAATACTAGTCTGAACAAATAAAATCCAGATGCTGTTGCCATATTTCTCCTTTTTCTTTACTTTTTTCTATTTCTACCAAGCTTTACAATTTTGAAAGGTACAGCTGCAGAGGTAATGACTGACAGAAAGCCCAGGTCTGAACTGTTTGAAACATGAATAAGCATCTGAAAATATGTATTGTAATCTCAGCTGAGCCTACATGCATTTTTGTGGCTGACACAAGACCCATCTACCATAAGTGTTTTGTAAGGCACTGAAGCCAGTTTCAAGACAATGAAATAATTTCAACATAAACAGGTATCTACTAGGTTTCATGTGTTAAGAATGTCCTCCTGCATCAGAGCAGTAGATCCTCTTATCAGGATACCCTGTTGTTGGATTTCTCAAACAGGCCTCAAACATTTCCCATCCGCTCACTCTCACAAAATGCTTGCTACATTCCCAAGATTTCCAGGGAAAGCAGAATCCTACCAAGTTTAAAAATGTTTCAGGATGAGCTGACATGCTGGTGTCAGAGCAGTCTTGGATCTGTGAGTGGTATGGAACCACCCCTTAGTCCAACACAGGGAGAGGAGGGATGGATTCCCAACACACAGAGCACAAACTGGGAAGGGGAGATGACTGATCCCATCCTTGCACTGGCAGCCTTCAGTGGCACCAATCATTTCTTTACAGCTGGTCATTACAGTGTTGGGAAAAACTTAGCCTTCTTTTGTGTCTGCTGGAAATTAGGTGGAATGTTTGGGGGTTTTATCATATTTCCTGTGGAGAAGTGCTAAGAAATATTCCTTTGCTAGAAGATTCAAGTCAGCTTTATCAGTGAGGGTAAAACAGAAATCATTACAGTTTTGGCTGGACTGAAATTCTTTTTTGGCTATTAATCACATAAAATGTATAAATCTAACCTGATTTATTGCTGGATAGTGGTTCAGGTTTTCTTCATTTGAGAATTTCCATACAAAGCAAACCCCAGAGTTAAAGCTTTGATAATGGACAGGGGATGTGCAACTCCCAGGCTGTAATTCACTGAGCACATTGGGAAATCACTGCTTTCTGGCAAGCCCCTTGGTGCCTTTTTTCAAATTTCTCAGAGCTGTGCAGTGCAGGGAGAACGGAGGTCTGGTCCCTGTGAGCTGGAGCATTAAAGCAGTTTCTATTTCCATTAACTTTGGGAGGACTGCCCCAAACCTGAACAGATTTAGGAGTCCCTGTTGCTGAAGTCTCCTCTACAGCAATTAAAAGCAGGTCACTTAGAGACATAAGACAGACAATGACACTGCTAGTGGTATTCCTTGTGCCCACTGCTATGGTGATGTCAATCACTCAAGTTATGCAAATTATTATTCCTTATTCTTCAAATAATTTGGTGCTTAAAAATAGTCATCAATCTTATTCCTGCAATTTCTCCTGCTACTTTCTCTACCTAACTTAAAAATCCCAGCTGAAGTGCTCACACTATTTTTTCATTTGCAGTAACTTCTTTGGCAGGACCTCTTATGTCCTACAACTGCACAGCAGGAGGATTCAGGATTGGCCTCAGACTTGTGCTCTACCATTCAGACTTTCCTATGAAAACACATAAAATAGCATTGTTGCTGTCCTTAGCTAAAAAAAAAAAAACAAAACAGGTGGGGAGAAGTCATAAGCTAAATTCAAGTAGATACAATGTGGATTTCCCTGGATGTGTAAACTGCCTACCTTTTAAGAAATAACAAATAAGAGGAGGACTGGGTTAAGTGGAATTTCTCCTAGTTGTCATTGTTGAATATGAGACAACACTGTGACCACTTTGCCTTTCAGACTGGTGGCACCCTTGGCAGAAATCTCTGCCTGACTTAACTGATAGAGAGAAACCTCTAAAAGCTTTCCTGGAACCCAAACACAAGCACAACCACCCTTCCAACCTCTCCCACATTTATCCTCTGCCTCCTTCCTCCACCCACCTTCCACATCCCCAATTTTCCACATTCCAGCCCTGAATCAAGCATGGATTCTGTTTTCCAAGTAGGTTTTGGTATGTGTTGCACAAACCCAGCTGACAAAGTAGTAGGCTTAGGTAATTGAATAATCAGATGGATGGTGGTTGATGGCCTGAGATTACCACATCCACTGACATCACCTGTCTGGATTAGGTGGGGTCTAAGACTCATTTCTTGTTCTTATGAAATATTGTGATTATCTGATTAGTGACACGAGGTAAATGACTGGAGTGCAAACAGTTGTAACTAGCAGGCCTAGAAAAGAAATCATGCTTAAACAGAATTCTGAGATATGGTTTCATTTTAGTTTTCAGACTGACCACAGTGTTTTAACAAAATGGGGAGTTTCATTGCTGTTTCTCCTCTGTTTTAAGAAGCAGCATCACAATCATGCCCCCAGACAAAGAAAGTTAATTTCTAGGTGGGTTTTTTTGGGGTGGGGTTGTGTTTGTTTTGGAGATTTTTGGCCAAAATCAATACTTTGATTAAGTAAATAAAATAAATTGTTAAGAAACAGCTGCTTTTGCCTTTGGTCCTGCTGCCATGATTTACTGGTTGTTTGTTCTCCCCCAGTCCTGCCACTTTTCCAGCAGGGCTGGGCTTTGCTCTCCAGATATTCAAAAGTGATACCACCAACGTTAATTCCCCCGTCACCCTTTCCTTGCAGATCATACATGGAAGTCCCTAATCCAGGCGGCAATACAGAGGGGACCAGGAGGAGGCAGGGGCACATCCGGCCACATTCCCAGCCAAAATATTTGTGCTTTGGCCAAAGTGGTCACACTCTGGGCTCCTCTGCAGCAAGTCAGGGATTTTTTAGGCAAAAAAACAGTGGCCCATGTCCAGCCCCACAATTACATTTGTGCTTCACTTTGTGCACAGTGAGATGCCTGTAAACTCCAGGCTTGAAATTAATTATGTGCAAAACTGTTTGTGTTTGGGAGGATTGAGATTGTCGCAATGGGAAAAATTAATTGTAGATAGGAGAAGCCTAAGAAACTTCCAGATCCACCCATATGATAACAAATCACAGCCATTAGCTGTGAATTCTGCATGTCATTGCAGCAATAAGAGAAGACATTATTCACATTGTGGTCACTTGATAAATCGTGCCAGAGCTTTCAATAAAGCTAAGTGTCTGTCCAGAGACTTTCATTATGGTAAACAGTACAAAACTGGACAGCTACAATGCTTCATTCCTTTCCTATGTCACAGCCACTTGATCCTTGCCAATAAATGTGTTTTCCTTTCTTCATGATCTTCTATTGCAAAGCCTCACACTGGAAGCCTCTTCTCCCCACGTTTCAGCACGTAGAGTTTATTTCATCAGATAATTCCATAAGCTGGCCAAGTGTGATGAATTTCAGGTATTACAAAGCCTAATGGGCCTGTGGAGAGATGGAATAACTTGCCAGGTATGTAAAGAGTCAAGAGATGGACGGAGGGGAAAACTCCTGAAAGGAGGGAGTCAATTTTGCAGACTTGTTAAAGCATCTGTTATCACTATGCCTCTTTCCATACTTCCTTGTCCTGAGTAGGTTAGGAAACAAGAAGTACAACAGCAAAACACTTCCTCCCACCTTTGTTTCCTGTGTTTTGGGATCAAAGCAACATTCTGAGTCACTGGTGGCTCCAGACTGAGGAAGGCTCCTCATTGCTTTAAAGGAGAGGTTTTGAGTGTAGTCCACAGTTGAAAGCAATTTGCTTAATTTTTTGAGCTCCTCTTTAAATCTAAAACAGTCTTGATATTTTAATGAGGGAGGCAGTACCCACTACTGACAAAATGAAAAAACCCTTGAAGCACTTGCGCTCCTTCATAGAAATTGGCAGCAGTTGATTTGCTGTCACATGAAGGCTTGTCCTTCCCTCCATCTCCTCCTGCTAGTGCAAAGGTGCAGCTGTTCTATAAAACCTTAAAAGAATCCTCAGGGTTCCTCCAAAATTTATACTTTTCACATCTTCCACTGAACTTTGTAAATGGAATGAAAATGGGTAGTAATTTGGTCCACTGAAGAAATGCTCATTTGAGTAATCCCCACATGATCAGTTACTTACATATCACCAGTGACAAACATAAAATAAACTAGGTGCCAGGTGCAAAATCTAGTCCTAGGCTGAAATTATTCAGCCAAAATACTGAACTAAATCTAAGAAAGTGTTACAGAGATTGGCAGCTGCTTTCTTGATAGGATTTTATCAGAGAATGTCAGGGAGTGGGGGTAGAAAAATCTTTTTGTTACTGGGTTTTAGTTCAGTGTCTTTACTGCCTGTAAATTATCAGCACCAACCTTACTTCTTCTATATTATATTGTTCTGTCAGATTTAATAACTTCTACAAGAGAAGAAAAGGTTTTGGAAGACAGACCATTCAAGGGGCTAGTAGTAATTTTTTTAAACTGTAGGATTCAATCAGTAAAAGGAGCTATCCAAGAAGCTTAGCAACAGGTGCAATCATCTTCTTTCTCAGTTGATATGTAGAAGAAAATATATTCCTCCATTTTTTTTCCTTTTCTTTTTCACTGAAAGAGATGAAAAAACAGCAAAGCTCAGAGAACAGCTAGATTAGCTGAAATGAATTTGTCTTGCAATAGATCAGTGATTTGTTTAAGGGTTGAACCCGCTAATGATTATATTTTTAAATGAAACAATCCAGCATCCAAGGTTCTTGCAGCACAAGGTCTGTTTAATCTCACATTTGCTTTAATCTGGACTAAACATCAAAGACTTGGGAGACAAAGGTACAGAAAACTAAGCCAAAGAGAGGAGGAAGGACATTTTTATGAAGTATATGCATAAAACATATATGTTTTTATGCATCCATAAATGAGCTTTAAAAGCAGCATGGGTTTGATCCACTCTCCTTCATATTCTCTGCATTTGCATTTAATATATAGGTTCTTCCCTGACTAAATCAGAACATTATACTACCCACCAAAAAGCAAAAATAGAGCCACCACCATTTTTAGTACTTTAAATTACTAAACCCATGTATGTGATTTTGTTTCAGGCATGGAAAGTGAAAACATGTTTTGCATAAATTGCCTGCCCTAATGAGCTTCTCTGACTGCTGGTGCTTGTTGGGTCAGAGCAGTGCTCCTGATGCTAAAGGGAGGGATTCCCAAAGCCATTTCGGGTGCTCCTTCACAGGAAATCTGATTTTTGGGTTTGTACATTCAGCTTCAGTAAAGTGGGGAAAAAACCCTCTCATCTGAGAGGACCCCAGTGCAGCTGTTCAGTGAATTGTGCAGATGTCAATGAAACCAAAACATGGGGCAAAATCATCACTAAACTTTTTCAGTATCATTTTTATGCTGCCTGAATGTGCTTGTATTTTTATTTTGTCAGTATGGTAGCAAATAACCACAGTAGTCAGCAGAGATCTTTGTGGAGGAGCAATTTCTGTTCCATAGAAAATCTATATGAGAAAGAAAAAGTTGGATGCTGAATATATTTAAAAACTGCTTCCTGGGTTTTACTATTAAGGATATCCAAATTAAAAAAAAAATAATTATGAATTTTAATAGAGTCTCAATATTTCATCTGGAAACATAATAACAAAGTGAGGAAATGACTTCCAGATATGAAATAGTTTCTAAGACTAAGGGTGAAATACCTCTAGAAACAATGATTATCCACAAAAAGGTGAAAACTAGTGTGTGATTAGGATCTTTTTTTAAATATTGCTTATTCATGCAGGCTTAGACCTTGCAAAAATTTCCAAGCCTGTTTGTGACTGTAAAGCTGATTGGCATGAGTGGAAAGTGAACACAGAAGATATGGGAACTAAGTAAAATTTGGGGAGAAGAAAATAAATCAAAATTACCATTTTATTAAATTTCTTTATCAGGGAAATGAAAAGGAATTTCGGTCAATTCTGTCAGTTTAATGTGTTTTCATGGCTGAAAATCAAAAGTGTGGTGTAAATGAGTGAATTACTGTGTCTGGATTGATCGGTTCCTCCTGGTTTCTCTTTCAAGGTTTTTCAGACTGCCTGAGTTGGTCACAACGTGGTGTGGGCCATTCACTTAAGAATTGGACCTGATGATCCTTCTGGGCCCCCTTTCAACTTCCAACTCAGAATATTCTGTGACTCAGAGACTGAAGTGGAGCAACACAGCAACTTCTTGTGTTGGAAAAGCCAAGACAAGTACATCCCACTGCCCTTGAACCACATCCTCACTACAAATAATTGAGTCTCGCAAATCATGACCATGCAGGACCAAGTCCCTTCTTCTCCTTTAAAAGCAGATGAACTCCTCCCTGCAGAACTTGAGAGGGAGGAGGAATAAATCTGGATCTCCTTGCACTGTACCAGCCCCATCCCACATCCTAGCTCATCCTCCCCAGCACCTGCACTCTGAGCTGTGCTCGACACTGGGCAGAGGATGGGTGAGGGCTGTGTGAATATTCATCTGGCAAAAGTGTTTCCATGTCATAATCCTCAGGTCACACAGAATGGAGAATTTCCCAGGAAAGCCTGCTGCTGCCAGCACAGCCACAATGAGGACTGGTCCTGACTTATGTAATCGAAAGGGAATTGAAAGAAAACTGGACTTTGCAACACAAGCATGTGCTTGGCTACACCACCAATACAACATCCAGTCAGAGGTGATTAATATTACACTGGTTGGCAATTTTTAATTTTTTTTTTATTTACATTTAAATGAAAGTTGAACAATCCCCTTAAAACTTCTGACTAAGAAATCAGAGACCTTTTCAAGTAAATTGTTACCACACTGCTTTCTCCTCTTTGAAAGTCCATATGGACAGATAAACTGAGAATAGAACAACCACATCTGACTGAAAGCCCAACGCACAAATTATTACCACTATGATCATATCATTTCCCCTGGACTATCATTAGGCCAGGAGCCAGGCTCTTTGAAAACTCTGTTTAAGACTGATCCGACCTGGAGAATAAACCAACTCTGAAGCACTGTGTGTCTGAAATAGTAAATATAGGGTTATATATAAATCTTCACTCTGTAAGGTCTTGGGCACTCTTAATGTTTAGATTTTTCTGCGGCTTGAGGTCTGGAATAAAATCAAGTCCTCGTACTATTGCACACAGAAGAGATCGATGACTCTTTCTTGTCCAAGCAAACAAGTGAATTCAATAAAGAATGAGCAGGAAGGGGAAAAACCTGATTTGCCTTGAGTTTGTTGGGAGAGCAAGGCGTGCCACTGGCATCCTGGCACCGGGACCACATCCTTAGCAGCAGGATAAAAAGGTTTTCTGTTTTCCTGTGGCCTTCTTTTTCATGGAAAAAAGGAATTCAGAAAGGCCAAGCACAAATATTTGGCTGGAAGGTTCATGTGGAGAGGCACAACAAAGCTGTTGTGAAGGATGGGATTAAGGGACCCTCAAAAAAAAAAAAGAGCACTCAGGTCAGAAGCTTCAAATGCAGCAGCACTTCTAATACCACTGAGGGGATGAATCTCTCAGTTTTTCTAGCAGTGGTTCCTCTCCAGTCTAGATGCATCTCCATAGAAGACATGAGGTTGAATTCTGGGTATATACAAGAAGAAGGTAAAAAATTCTGAGACCAAACGGAGATGTCACAAGAAGTTAAGCAGATTTATTTCCCCTGAAAGGAGCTGTGTATCTCCATGTCTGTGTGCTTCACTGTGAATTTCTCACCTGCCTGTTTTCATTTTAAATCCTTTAAGATAATAGGTGTGAAATTTTGGGCTCTTCCATAGCACAGTACCACACACACATGTAGGACTTCATTTTCTAATGGACTATTAAACTCTCTTCAAGCTTTTGTTTTGTTTTCATTTTCTCTTGTTTTTCAGTGGTAGCCACGTGACTTCTATCATCGCCTTTGAGACTGAATGAGTCCTCCAGAGGCTACTACATGAAATATAACCCAAATTTGGGATTTATCAAGTAGAAAAGTCCTCATCTCATAAGGAGTTTTGCACAGGCCAAATCCAAGCAGACATTTCTGTAG
This sequence comes from Vidua chalybeata, assembly GCF_026979565.1. NCBI lineage: Eukaryota > Metazoa > Chordata > Aves > Passeriformes > Viduidae > Vidua > Vidua chalybeata. The sequence goes on along the minus strand of NC_071570.1, from coordinate 65,410,424 downwards.
CATGTGATCTCAAGAAGTATAGGCATTTTTTCATAAACTATCCTTATATATAAATCAATTTTGGAAAAAAAAAATAATATTCAGTTTTGAGCAGTGCATGGAATATATTTTTGTGGAAGAAAAACAAAGGAGGAATAAAAGAATGCTAAAACCAAATAAGGAACAAAGTCATGTCCTCACCCTCTGTTAGGTCCAATTGCTGCAAGAAAAATTGGTTGCTTGTTGCAGCTGATAATAACATCTTGTGAACATACTGCTTGCTTGTTTTGGCAGTGAGCCTATGACTACAGAATTCAGACCAACTCCTCACATCAGATTCAAAGCTGCAAAGAGAGGAAGGAAAAAAATAACAGCCAAAGAAAGAAGGTGAAGGTTTATTATCATCCCTAAATTGTTTTTCTGGAGATCAATAGCTAGAAGGACTTTGTCCTTTCATTTACTTTCAAATGTTTTTGCATTTCATTCATATATTCTTTTCTTTATTTTTTTTTTCCTTTCTTCTTTTTTTGGATTTTTTTTTTTGTTCCTTTGTATTTTGTTTATAAACATGTCCTGATATTTGGTATCCAGCCTGTACCATGCCAGCTGCTTTGATGGGAACATGTGTGTAACACTATATAGTTCTGGTTTTAAATGAGCTGAGGCATGCTCCCAGCCTTCTCTGGAGAGTATTTTTTGGATGTGGGCTGGTGTTTTACTGAAACCCCCACATGACTGTCTTGAGATTTTTGGGGGTTGATGCTGCTGTCAGCAATACAGCTCAGTGAATAAGGCACAAAAATCAAAACAAAAGGGGTGTGAATATACAAAAAAGCTCTGATTTGAAAGTGTGAATGAGCAAACCTGAGGCAGATCTCTTAGCCTGCAGACCTGGAGGCTATTCCACTTTCACATTGTTGTTACCTTTAAATACATGCTACTTCCATTTTCATTAAATTCCCAATGGTCAGCACTCAGGAACCTTCTCTTGTCAGGCCAGCCTAGTTCCAGATATTTATTCATCACACATTTATCACAACAGACAAGTCTGAAACAGTTACCCAGCACAACAATATTTCTCTTGGTTTGTTGTTTTTTTTTTTTTTTCATAACAAATTAAAGATATTAATCTTTGCTCATAAAATAAATATTTCTGATGGCTTTTGTTGGGAAACATTCCTTTTCCTGCACAGCCCCATCTGTTCCTTTTCTTTTGCCCTGCCTGGCTGGGCTCTCCCGTGGTGACTCGTGTGAGCAGATGTGCACCAAGGATTGTGAAACTGGTCACTACTGGTGGAAACACCACTGGGGATTGCCAGGCACAGCCCAGAGCGGGTTCCAGGGACTGGCACCTGCAGAGCCCATGCAAAACAGCACCCAGGGCATGTCAGGAGTTGCTCCTCTCCAGGGAAAAGTGCTGGGAGCTGTGATCTCATGCTGCTAAAGGCTTGTCACCTGCCTCCAGGAATGCCCTGCTTAATTTGCTTCAAGGCCTTTGGAAGCCTCCTTCTCCCAAAGGTGCTGGAAAATGGACTAATTAACACCTTCCACAGTGATGCCCTCTCGGATATCCAAGCTCTGGGAAGACACAACAGTAATTCACCAGCACTCTCCCTCTCTGAAGGTGACGCACCAACCTCTGTGCAGAGCTTCCTGCCAGCTTCTGAGCAGTTGTGATTGCTGCTGCTCAGATATTTGCTGTGCATATTGCATCAGTCAAAATGCTCCATCTATATCTAATTATCATTCTTCCCTTTTCACCTATCAGGAGTGCCAATTAGTATAAGGAGTAGAATATGAAGGGATAAGATCTCTGAGTGAGCAGTTTCTTAGCAATTAATACCAGGCAAATTGCCACCTGTCAAACACCTGTTGGTTTCCTGGTAATAAACTAGGGTATATCTGAGATGCGTGGCAAAGGAACAGAGAAATAAAAAGGTAAAACAGAGGGAATATGCATGCAGGTCATGTTGCAACATGGAAAAGAGACTTAAGGGGCAAAAGGAAGTTAACTTTTCAGGGCTGGAACTTGGGGACTTCCAGAAAACTCTGGATTGGTTGGTCTGGCATGTAGCTTTCCTTGTTTTCACACATTGTGTGAATTTGAAAAGACTGAGTCCCTGTCAAAGGCTTGGATTACTTGGATTAAACTCATACTTGCCCATGTACAGGCAAGGATGGTATCACAGGTGGGACCCATCCTATTGCTGCATCACAGTGTCCAAAAGAAATATTTACTCACCTAAGAAGGCATTTGTGGATGTGTTTCAGCATCTCATCAGTGCCTGCTCCTGTCAAACCAAGGTGCTTGCCAATGGGTGGCAACAGGACAGGTAAATGCTTCAGAGAGATCAAAAAATAAATTAAAAGAAAACATAGTCCAGTGGTCATTCCATAGAAAACATGTAGCCTTTGCCCACCAGCCTCAGCAGGGAAGGTACAGAGGGTCAGAGCTTGTTTTTTTTTCCCTTTCCTTATCCTTGAGGGTATTCACCTTGCCCACAGTGACTTTGGCATAGCATAAAGCTACCAGATGTTTGGCAGCTGTGCACTGAGGCATCATTCCTCAAAGAAGGACAAAGAATATGTGGTCTTATCATGGAATCATAGGACACCTTGAGTTGGAAGGGACCATGGAGATCATCCATTTCCAGCCCCCACACCATGGACAGGGGTGCCACCCACAAGATCATGATGTGCTGTGACCTGAACAGTGCCACGGATGAAACCTGACCATATTTTGCTTTCTTTCAAGTCTCTTCTCACCCACAAGTGGCTGGAGAATTCTTCTGTTGGTTTCAGTCACCTGCTTTAACTGCTGGTCCTGCCTGTGTCTTCCTGACACTGCTTTTTAGGTGCTTTCTCATTAGGAAGTTTTCCAGCACTTCCCTAACCCAGCTGTGACTCTCTGTTAGGCAAACATAAATCAGTTTCTGACAATGAGAGTTACTGCCTGCCCTTGGCTGCAGTCAGAATTAACCAGGGCAATGAAGCAGGAGTATTTCGTATTCAAACACCCATTGATAGATAGCAAAATGCTCCTGGCCAGTGATGGATGAGCTCTCTGAGCCAAGGTCTGTAGCTAAGGCAACTTTTTTAGCATAACACTGACTCAATTATCAATCACATAGGCAGGGCTCCTAAAGGAGGGGCAGGGCTCCTAAAGGAGGGACAGGGATGTGTGCCCTTCTTTGAGGACTCATCTATCAACCTCACCAACACAGAGGCTTAACCTGAACGTGTCAAACAGGTCTCAGTTTGCACCCCAAACCTCTTAAAGAAATATTTACTGTAAGAGGTGATTCACTACATTGTGCCCTAGAAATTGGTGGATAACTGTGACAAATAGCTCTAACTGCACTAAAAAATCAGTCATGAGTGCTTGATAGATGGATATTATCCAAACAGAGCAGGCAGAGCTGCAGAGCCCTCTTGTAAACAAGAGGTTAACCAGCCCAAACCAACTGGGGAAAGCCCATTTGACTCTCCATAGCCCAGCATCTTTTTCGTATCAAATGTCAAACATCTTAGGTCTGTATGAAGGAGACAGCAGCATCCAGGCTTGTCTTTGTCTGCTGAGTGGCAGCAGTAGCTTCTGGCTGTGTGGCAGGCCACAGATAAAAAACAGAGGATGGATCTCTCCATCCGCTCCTCACACCACAATCCTTTGCCAAATTCAGACCACAAAACAGCATTAGAATTTCCTGGTGATGAGGAACCGTCCATCTGTTTCACACATTGTCCCTCCTGCCTCGGGAAACCACTTTACATCCTCTCCCCTTTGATACATTTGCTTCCCAAGCAATATTTTTTATGCTAGAGCATAATTAGGAGGTGAGCAGTGGAAAGAGCTCCCCATGATCCACCCAAGGGTGGAGGAAATTACTTGCTTAAAGGCTATTTTTATCCCTCAGGAAGATTTAAACTAGTGTACAAAACATACTCAATCTCCTGTCTTTCCTAGAAGTTCTGGGTTTGGTTTTTTTTTTTTTCTGGAAGAAGAAAGATAAAAAAAAACCCAAGACACCAAAACAAACAAACAGAAATAAACCAACACCAGAAACAAACAAACAAAACAAAACAAAAAAACTCAAAACCAAACAAAACCCCCAATTTCTGAGAAAACAAACCCTTTATGAAGTTATTTTCCAGTTGTAAGTTGCACTGATACCATATCAAGTGGGAGCTATGGTCTTGTTTTTCAGCCAGCTTTTGCAATAAGTTGCTACTTTCCCTCTCTCTGATGCAATCTACTAATTACTAAACCCATACACTTGTTTTCCTTTTGATACAGAGCTGCTATTGCAAGGCTGTGATGAAATTTATTAAGCTTGGATACCTGTAAAGACCTATAAAAAGATGAAAAAGAAACACATGTAGAACACAGCTGAGCTAAAAGGTGAATGACAATTCACTTGGACATAGAGATAAGCAAAGTTGAGAAGGAAATTTGTCTCCACACCTTAGGCAAATTTACAAGATCTTGGAACATTTTTTTTTTTACAGTTTCAAAGACTAGAATCAAAATCTCAATATTTGCAAGCTGCAAATCAACAGAATTTAAATAACTATACCAAATTAATTTTCTTTATATGATGTATCATTTATTAAGTCAACATACATTATTGTACAAAAACGTTTGCATCTGTAACTAATTCTCTGTGAGTATCCAATCATATTTCTCAACATAGACTTTATCTAAGTGATAAAGATATGCTATTGTTTTTATTTTGTAGAAAAGAAAACTTCAGTACTGTAAATTTTTTCAGCTTGGGTAGCTGAAATTAGAATTTTTTCTTGAATATGGCCCCATAAAAGTGAGAAAACTCTGGATGTTTCTGTTACTTCAGCATCTCTGATAGTTTGATGGAAGGGACCCAATTTGTTGAGTTATAACCTAAGCTGGTCCCCTTAGAGGAGGTGATTACACAACAAAATAAATTAATCACTTAGGCTTTAGAACTTTAGGTGAGCTATCAAGCCTTTATGCTCTTTTAGACAGAAAGAAGTTTGATAACAAAGGAGTGAAGACCTCTTTGGTCACTATAAACCACCTCAGCCTGGTAATTTGCCAGTTCATCCAATACTTGGACACAATTTTATCACATGAGGTGGCTGGGCAGGATTATATCTAACCTATCTATTTCTTTATGAAAAGAAATGTCCAGGTTTTAGCAAGATGCAGTATACTGCATACCATGTGATTTTCTGTCAAAATTTAGAAGTATTTTTCATTTTCATTTCATTTTTCATTTTTGGTTGTGTAATACCATGTTGATTTTGGGGAAACAGCCTGTTAAAAATACAGATTTGGGTGGATTTATACCTAGTTATCTTCTCAGAGGTTGAACCATTTGGGAGGTAGGTTACAAAAATACAACAGGAGATACAAACTGTATGACACAGTAATGGCATTTTTAAGACAAGGCAAATTACTTTTACAGACAGGATAGCAAAAAGTTGCAATGAATATTGTTTGCTCAAGTTGGTATGAGCCTTTCTTTCCTTATCTTTGTTTGTGAAACAGAATGAATATAAACTCAGTGACATTTTATCATTGAAAAATAATGGTCTAGCATCTTAAGTCTTTTATCAATCTAACAGTGGCCTGGTGACATCAAGGGACTGGGAAGCAGGCAAAGCTTCCAAGTGTCTGATTTTTGCTGCAGAATACACTGCCAGGGAAGAAAAAGGGCATGGCAAAGCTCCACTAGATTTGAGAAATTGACCTCGTGTTCACTTTGAAGTCCTGGGAGACAGGGGGGTGGAAGATCAAGCACTAAAACTTCCGACACTCAGTTTCAGCTGAGACTTGGAATCCTCAGTAACAATGTAATCAGAGAGGAATGTTAATTAAGGCTTCAGGCCCTATGTATAAATGCTAATTAATTAAACCTGTTGATTAGCATTTTGCTATATTGAACACAGAACAGCCTGGGCAAATTCTACACAGAAGTGCCACGTGTAAGGTAATTCAGGTCTGTTATGTGCAGGGCTGTTGATGGGCACTGTGGTGGCTCTGATTTAAATAAGCTGGTTCTGCTGCCTAGAAACCAGACCCAGATGAGTTTGCTTTTTCCTGGTACCTGTATTGCACCCAAGGAAACGGGGATACAAGATTAAATAAGAGAACCTTAGCTGCTACTGTGCGTGCACTGGTAGATGCATCCCCTTTTAATTAAATATTCAATACTGGATGGAGAATAGTGGCAGCAGAGATGAAGTCCCAAGTCTCAGCTCTGTATGGAGCAGCTGCCAAACTGCAGGTAGTTTGGGGTTTTGGGGATACATTCTTTTTTAAGGGATGTTTGGGACAATGTCTGTCTTTTTAACACTGTCTTGCTGAAGTGTACCATAACCACCAGTTGATTGTCTCTTTATAAAATCATTTAGCTTATCATTAAGGTGTCTCAGGAATAATTCTTGCCAAGGTTAAGACCCACTAATGTTGTGTTCCAGTGAATTACTGAGGTGTAGGGACATGAAAGAGCCCTCAGGAACCAGCAGCATCTACAACTGAACTAAAGATATCAAACGTCCAGCAAAGCTGTTGAGAAAATGAATTAAAGTGGGTTGTTAATTTCAGAAGAAATAAAAATCATCACAGACTCTTACCTCCAGCATTAAACAAATGTTAAGCCCCTGGCTTTATAGAAATCTGTTTAGATTTATAATTAGCTGTGTCAACCCCCTGTTAACACTTTTGGGAAACCATCACTATTTCCATTGAGGAAACACAGCATTAGCAAAAACTTCCAGGACTTCCTTTGTGAATTACAAAAATTAATTGAAATAAAGTGCAGTCTAAGGGTAGGATTACTTCTGTTTAATTAAAAAGCATTAGTGATGTCATGAACACCAGTGATGTCTTGACCTTCCCAGTGTTGTGACAGAACCTGGGGACATGAGCTGTGGAAGAGCTGATGAGCTTGTAGGCAGTCAGTGTAAGCCAGCTTGTAACATCCTGGGATTTCCTTGTTGATTTAAGCCACGAGTGGATCCTTTATCTACAAACAGATTATCTGCCTCTTGCTCTTGTTTAGTCAATCACAATACTACAGATGCAACCAAAAAAACCCAACTGATTTCTAACTCCAGAGGTGAATTTCTCAAGTTCGCCTGTAGCAAAGGATGGTTTTTTCTTTGCCACCCACACATTGTTTTGTTTATGTGAAACAAAAATCTGACAAGCTTTCAAAAAGCTCCACCTCTGATTCTTTTGCTGTTAATCTCATCATTGTTAACACAAAATCATTGCTTGCCGAGGCCAACAACTTTCTGTGTTTCACTTTGTTCTGGGCCACACCTGCTTAACCACTAGTAAAACAACTAGTTAAAAAATAATAAAATGGTATTAAATGCATGTTTCATGTGTGTTGATAGATATGGAAGGACAGGTTCAGTTCCCCCCCCCCCATTGTCACTTCTGAAATGTGAAAATGTCAATATTTCTAGCTTACAAATATTGTACATAAAGCTTCACATTTGTGCTTTTATTAACAGTTTTACAGGAAAATTGTACAGCAGTAAGTAATTGATTTAAAAGAGTGTGGAGTTACATGATGGAGAACTTTTAGCAATTCCAGCGGGAAAATATAAATCAAGACAATCTTCCTCTCTGTCAAGTGGCAAGTTCAGTGCTCAACATCCATTTCTAGCTTTTCTCCACTGTTAACATCTGTAAGTTCAGAATCTTGATTTATCCCCATTACTTGGCAACTTGCAGGTGCATTCCAGCTCCTATGGGAAATATTTATTCCCACACTCCTGACAACAAATAAAAATGCCTAATGGATAAAGAAATGCTAAATCAAATAACACCTCCTCTAAAGAGCAAGACACTTTTAAGGGCTAGATGGTGGCACTCATTTCCAGTAAAGTTTAGCTGTGCACCAAGTGAAACAAATTGCAGCTCTGAGGAAATGTGATGTATTCCTTCTTCCTTCAGGAAATCCCAGTTTGTAGTGCCTACTGATGACATTTTTAGAGTTCATGACCTGTAAATAAATTTGAGTGACGTTAAAAAAAAAGTCTTTGCTCTTTTTACCAGCCAGGCATGAAGATCAATAACATATTTCATTCCTAAAAGAAATGTCATTCAGTTATTAAAACATGTGAGTGTGGCGTTTGTCGTTTTAGTTTTTAAAGGGTCATGATTTGTTTTTCTTTTACCAGTTTGCTTCCCTCCTTCATAGAATCATGGAATGGTTTGGGCTGCAGGGACCTTAATGGCCCCCCCCACCATGGTCAGGAACACTTCCTTCTGCTGCCTGCTTCAAAATGCAACTCTCTATTCATTGTGAAGTTCCATGAAATTCACATGAAGTTCCACATTAATTTTCATGGTTTGATTCACCAGCAAGGAGGCTGAAAGGGTTCAAGCAGCTGTTGAAGCTGTTCAGCATGTGGAAAACACAGGAACAGGTAGAGCAAGTGGTGTGTTCCATATCAGGTTCAAATCTCTGTGGGAACTGAGATGGCAAATTTTCTGTGTTTATTCCTAGCAGCATTATCCCAAATTGTGCTAGAAAGTTGCCAATGAAGAACAGATCAGTGGAAAGTCAAAGCTTATAAATTTATAACCATTTAAATAATGGTTATAAATCCTTCCTTCCCTTCTTCCTTCCGAAATTCCTTCCTTCCTTCCTTCCTTCCTTCCTTCCTTCCGAAATTCCTTCCGAAATTCCTTCCTTCCGAAATTCCTTCCTTCCGAAATTCCTTCCTTCCGAAATTCCTTCCTTCCTTCCGAAATTCCTTCCTTCCTTCCTTCCTTCCGAAATTCCTTCCTTCCTTCCGAAATTCCTTCCGAAATTCCCTTCTTCCTTCCGAAATTCCTTCCTTCCGAAATTCCTTCCGAAATTCCTTCCGAAATTCCTTCCTTCCTTCCGAAATTCCTTCCGTCCGAAATTCCTTCCTTCCTTCCGAAATTCCTTCCTTCCTTCCAAAATTCCTTCCTTCCTTCCGAAATTCCTTCCGAAATTCCTTCCTTCCTTCCGAAATTCCTTCCTTCCTTCCGAAATTCCTTCCGAAATTCCTTCCTTCCGAAATTCCTTCCTTCCGCAACTTCCGCAACTTCCGCAACTTCCGCAACTTCCGCAACTTCCGCAACTTCCGCAACTTCCTTCCGCAACTTCCTTCCGCAACTTCCGCAACTTCCTTCCGCAACTTCCTTCCGCAACTTCCTTCCTTCCTGCCTCCTTCCCTCCCTCCTGTTTCTTCTTCTTCCAGACCCGTATTCCCACTTGGATATTGGATGGATATTTTTTTATCCCCTTGCTTATTATGAAAAAAACCCATGTTTCCATAAGCTAGTGTGACTTTGCTATTATTTCTGCCCCATCTTGTTCAAGGGCATGCAAATGGTTTTGCCCTGTGGGACCTGCAGCCATGGTGCCTGCAGCTTCTGTTTGTTTGTTTGTTTTTATTTGGTTTTTGTTGGGTTGTTGTTGGGGTTTTTTTCCTGAAATTTGGGGGTTTTGGCAGGTCAGGGTACACAGTGTCCCCAGGTGGCCACTGCCCCTTTGGTTAGAGAGCAGGTGATCCATGTGCACAGGAGCTGGTGTCTGTCCTGGTGTTCCTCCAACAGGAATTTTTCTTCTGCTGTTTCTCTCCTTTCTCAAAAGTTAAATCTTTGCAGACCAGTTTGGTCATGTTTGCAGTTCTGTGAAACACAAGAAAAACCCTCATTTTATATATGGGCAAGGTGGTCAGGTGGGAAAGAAGGTGTAAGCAGAACTTTCTTCAAAATATTTCTTGGGAGAGAGAGGCTATTTGCAGAGTTCATGTTTCAATCAAGAAAAACAAAACAAAACAAACAAACAAAAACACAAAAAAAAACAAAACCAAAAAAAAACCAAAAAGAAACCCCCCAAAAACAGGGCAAGTTTGTATGAGATTTGCAACTAAGAGATGCAATTCAGCTTTTTAAGTGCTTCTTCAAATTGAAGCTGCTCTGAGTCTCCCCCTAAACTGTTGTCTGATGGAAGTGCTGTCTTTGTAACAAGATATGGCATAAGTACTGTCTCTTTTGGTGAACTTTTCATATTTTTAAGACTTCAAATTAATGCATTTTTAACCAACAGTTTTGTTTGTTTCTTTGTTCCTCCATAATATATATTTTTTTAAATCTAACTGCTTGCAATGTAGAATTGTTTCCACAGTGATCTATAACCAAAAGAGTCAGCATTAAATAACTAAATGAAGGGGTTAAAAGTAAATGACCAAAAGTCTCAACCTGTGTTTCACTCTATTAATAAAGCTGCTTCTTCCATGTCCTTTCAAACCAATGATTGTGGCTGGCACAAAGCTGTAACCTGTTCATTTATGGAGTGAAAAGAATTCTGCTCATCACTGCAACCTCTTGGAAATGGTGAAAAGCATGAAACACACAATGTTTGAAAACATTCAAGTTTTTTTAGTGAGAGCCAAAGCTGTTGTGCTGTGCAGAGTTTTGAAGTGTTTGAGCAAAATTTGTGAGGGAGTTTTATGGCTGTAAGATTTTGGACAAAGGGTTTTCTATCTGAATACATCAGTGCAGGTATTTTGTTTTCATTTCAGGTTATACATATGAACTCACCTTTTAAAATCTCCTTTTATTTTTTCTTTATTAAATTAATCTGATAAAAATGTAATTAAAAAGTTGAAGGGGAAATATATGGACTAAACCCCAAAACAATAATACACACATTTAGTTTTTTAATATTTAAGGCAAAATTTAGCTGTACTTTAATGTTCTTGTTGCTATCTTCTTCCAAAATGCAAAATTCTGTGATTGTACTTTGGATCCTTATTGCCTCAGAGAAGAAAGGCCTTGGTAAAGAATGGAAAATATTTTTATGCTATTTTATACTATTTTAAAACTTCACTTAAATTATGATACAAATACTTTGGATACATGATACCTTCTTTAAAATCATGACATATATAGACTATAAAATTACACAAGAATGGCCAAGATGAAAAGCAGAGATTTTTGATTGAAATTATTCTGATTTTTTTAAAAAACACATTTATTAATACAGTGTCACAGTGAACTGCCTCATTTTCTGTGAATGCATATGACATTTTATGTAATTCTAGCCAGCTGCTATTAGGTACTCATTGTTTGATCCAATCTGTCATTGCAAACAGCACTAAAATGACTGTTTACAGAGGAGAAGTTATATATAAACAAAAAATAATCAGAGCTTTGGTCTTTGCAATGGAGCCTCCAAAATGAGCCAACATGAAAATGGGTCTCTGCATTCCATAGTTTGTGATTTTCTTCTTATGGCAGTTTCTTTCTTTTTGATATGTGATATGTGGCAGGAGAAAGCAAAGCATTATTTTGCTGTTTCTTTTGTCTGACATAAATATTCTTTGCCTTGGCTTTCTGTATGCATTCACATCTGAATTTTCAGGAGAAAAATGCAAATAAGAAAACTGGTCTAGAAAAGGAAAAAAAAAAAAAAAACCAAAGGAAAATAAATGGGATGCACACCTTCAAATCAACTCTACATACAGTCATAACTGGGTATTAAAGACTTTTTCTGCTGTAAGATGGTGACCCTGCTATCCTCCAGCAGACACTGGTGCATTAATCCTATTTGCTTGTAAAACAGTGAAAAAAAAAAAAAAAAAACATAAATTCACCCCACACACAAACACACAAGCTCCCATAAAAGTTCCGAAGCAGCTGATTTCCAAAACCAGCTTATTTTATCCGTCTGAGCCTCCAAAGGAGAATAAGCAAAAATTTTGCTGTAGCTCATTGATTGCTAGAATCTGGGCTAAGTCAGACATAAATTTTTGCATCCAGCTCCTTAGTAAAATACCCAGATAACCAGACAATTTTCCCAAAAGTGTTAAATTATCAGTAGTAATGACTGGTGGTTGGCAAACGTCATTTGCTTATCTGCAGACATTTCAAATCAGGTCACAGTCTTTTGAAGCTTGAAGTTGAGAAGTTAACTGTTAATATTGTCTCTGGATGCCACGACAATATTCTATGTAATGACAAGATTAAATTTTAAGAACAAACAAAACAATGAAAACAAGACCAAAAAACCCAAAACAAAACAAAGAAAAAACCCTAAGAACCAAAAACCCTCCCAAAATAAACACAAAAATATAAGAAATACCAAAACAACAACAACCATCCAACTGAACCCAACTGAAATAATAATCAGCCAGTAATTGCAAGCTTTGGCCAAATTCTTCCTCCTCTTGCCTATACATGATGAGTAAAGGACCACTTTGAATTCTGCAGCTATAATTACACTTCTGGCTTGGAAAAAGTTGCTCCTGGGAAGTAAATTCACAACTTGAGATGAGTGTTAGCCATGAGGAAATGTTCATTGATAGTGAAAAATGTTCATTTGAGGGTAAATATTGAGCTGACTCAAGTGAGGCTGTAGCTACAAGGTCCCATTAGTCAAAATGCCTAGAATGTTTACCTGATTTGCAAGTGAATTAAGCCATGAAATTGAAAACTCCTGCTTTTAAAACCTAAGTATAGAAGGTATAAACATTTGGGACTGTTGGAAAAACTGTGCTTCCAACAGATGTATTTCCAAACCTGCACTGATCAGGTAGAGCAGACATTGAATGCATGGTTTCTCTCTCATTCTGGTGCGTGCATTACCACAAATCCAGAAATTTGGAAGGGCTAACTAGTATATCTACTGGATAGCAGGAAAATATGCAGAGATGAGCTAAGCAACTGCTAGTTTTCAATTACACAGAGCCAGCATTTCTGTTGTGTTTAACAAAAATGATTGATTAGGTAAAACAATGTTTTTTGCAACATCATTGCTCCCACATGGAGGCTTTTAGTGCTTACTTCATAAACATTTTTCTTTCTCTTTTCATTTATCTTTTTCTCCTTTTTTTTCTTTTTCCCCCAAAGATTTGGAACTAAGTTATAAAATCAAATTGGGAAGAATTCTGTTTATTTGATTTTCGGCCCCACCAAAAATAACACAAGGTTTACTATTACAAAGCACAGGACGGAGTCTCCAACAGATTAAAACAATCTCCATTTGGATTATTAGAAATATGAGATGAAGGGTGTCCTAAAGAAATTGTTCCTCATGTAACTTCCATTAGCAATACAGTATTACTCCCTGCAGCATATATTTAAGATAATGAAATTCAAGAAACTATTAGAAAGCGAGGATATGTTAGCAGTCCAGTCATCATGGTCAAAATATTTAGATTCCATCACTTGACAGTCTTGGCAATGTTATTTCAAGCTGTAACCTATCTTAGACAAATAGGCTGCAATACAGGTTGAATTTGCATGAGATCTTCAGGTGAAACTCCATGGAATTTGCAATCTGATGTTCTACCAATTTTTGTGGGTTTGGAGGATCTGTCTAAAATGATGCAGTAGTCTTGGTGGTTGTGGTCTGAAATTATTCTGGTGGTGCTGCCAAAAACCCACAGCCTACCTGTAAGTGGTATATAGAAATCTCTTTCCTTTCTTTGACTAAAAGTGAAGTGGGAGGCCTACTTTGAGCATGTTAAGCAAAGCAGACTCATTGCCATGATCTGATGACTTTCTGGGAAAAAAAAAAAGCAACCAATATCTGAGACAGAGCCAAAAAAATCCACGTATTGTGATTATACTGCGTTTGCTGTGTGCTTTAAAAGAGAGGAAAGAGGAACACTTTCTTCAAGTTACCAACTCTTTCAAGTTTGCTTCCTTAAGAAAAATGATGCAGCATCCTTTGGACTACAAGGCTCCCCATAGTTGGTGTGTCTTACTCCTCAGCCTTTGTAGGTCAGTTTTTTCAGGGGTATCTTTGATGGTGGGAGATGTCTGGGAATGTTTTATTCAAGGTGTATGTGTGAGGGGAACAAAGTTACCCTCATCACGGGCTTAAATTCACTGATTCGTGCAGCTTCTCTTTTATCACAAAGCACAAGCATATCTAGCTATTAATAGTCATCTCAGTTTTGTACTTCACCCCCTATTCTGCTTGCCAGTTAAGTCTGAATATAGAATTCAACAGCAGCAGAGCCAAAAAACAGCTTGGATGATGACAAAAGAGGGCTGAAAAAGCCAAGAAAGGAACAAGGCTGAGAGCACTGTCACCTAGGAGTTGAACAGGAGATCAGCACTCAGGCTTGAGTGCAGGTTTCAGCTGATGCCTCAGGTTTTAGCTTTTATATTTTTCAGATCTTGTGCTGCTTCATTGTGTACTGAGCTTTGTATTAGGGGATGGTGAGCTCTCTTCACAGAGTAGGGAGACAAAACAATTCCTTCTCTAGCTGGGGACCAAGGACAAATGATCCAAATCTCAGGCCCAAGAGCACAAACAATGTGGGTTGAAGAGAGAAAAACAAGAAGGATGGGACTTCATGGGCTAAAGCTGGAATTGGACAATGAACTCCAATATGCAAATGGAGCAGAACTTATAGAAGTGAGAGACCCCATGACCAGTTGTCCATTTTTTGTGATCATTTTGGTTCATCTTGGGTGTAGCCCTGTCTGGGCTCTTGTGCTGACCAAGGTGGATCCATTGAGGCCTTTTAATAAATCCCTACTTTATTCTTTAACTGTCCAGCCTCTGTTCTAGGCCAGCCTTCACAAGGCATCACAGTGACACCCCTAATGCCCTGCTGCTGTCTCTGTACTCATCCCTGAGAGCCTGGGGCCCATTTTCCCCTGCCACAAGCAGACCTGTGCAGCTCTGCAGCAGAAAGGTGTGTCAGAAGGGAGCAGGGAGCAGCTGCGCTTAGGGGAAGTGTCTGGAGCACAACCACAGCTCCTGTTACAGCCTAAGCATCAGAGTAGGGCTCTGTCAAAAGCACATTTTTGGTCCTGATTTCAATTCCTCCCCTGCAGAATGCCTTCTTGGCTGCTGCCTGCCTCAGTTCCTCGCAGATGGAATTCCTTGGCATGGAATTGCTGTAGCACAAATTGCCCTGGATGCCTTGAGCTTGACTGTGCCAGAGAACAGCCCTGAAAACTGTGCATAGGCTGTGGGTTTAGTGAGAAAAGGGGAAAACTGGAGGAGCAGAGTGGTAAGATTAATCCAGATCTGGTTGTTTCTTCCTTTTATTTTCACAAACTAAAAAAGGTAGTGCAGGATTAAGCAAAAAAATGTAGCCATTTCTCAATTACATGAGATTTATACCCAAGCATTCAAGGGACAGGAACTCCAGTCCCACAATGCATACCTTAGTATGTTTTCCAGGGATCACAGAGATACTGTGTAGAATAAGTGAATGGACAATTGGAAAAGGCCCAAGCATGCCTCTGGATCTTGATTAATACGTATTTAGCATTTTCCCTTGCAGATGCTGTTCAGATTTACAGAGCTCCTGCCCTAGCCCAGCTCTGTCATGGAGCTGGCCTGAGCATAGAAACTATAGCCAGGCTGCTAATTTTGGGAAGTTCTGGGACTTTTGGGACATTTAGATGCATCACCTTCCCCTCACAGCTCTGTGCAGCCTGCCAGGGGATATTCCTGCCAGTGGGGCTGGCCAAGCAGATCAGGGTGGCAGCATCACAGGGCCTGGGGTGCAGGAAGAATCTTTACTGAGATTAGAGGAAGAACTTGCAGCAGGCTGCCCAACAAAGAAAAGTGAGAGGCGGAATGGGGAAATCCATTTTTAGAAGTGACCTTTCCGCGGTCCATAGCGGGTGTCCTGGGTTTCACAGAGGAGCCAAAAACTGTCTCATGCCCTGCCCATCCTCAGCAGGTTCTGAGGAGCTTCCCTTTGCCTCGGAGAGCTGAATCAGATCTCAGCTCAGCACATGCAGTGCATTCTTGTGGTCATCTCTCCATTTTTGCACTGCCACAAAATATTTGTTGGAGGTGTCAGCTACCTGCTGGAAGGTGCTGTGGCTGCGTGCATCCACCTGCTGGGATCCACAGTCAGCAAAGGTGAGCATCACCCTGCTGCAGACACCAGGTCCCAGTGAACAGCTCCAATTTTCCACCTCCTAAAAGTTTTCTCTGCACAGATGGAGCAGTCCATCTCACCAGGGCACTCTTTGGCTTACAATCAAGAGCAGTTTAAAGTTTCAGTATGTTTATTCTTTCATTGTTGCTTTTATTTTCCTTACCAGGATATAACAGTAGCTTAATGCTTTAACCAATATTAAAAAAAACAAACCATAAAAAGCACCAACAAAATGACAGGTGATCTGAATATTTTAAGGAAAAGAAATGTTTCCTAAGCACTGCAGTTCCTTTGTTAATAAACTTAATTCTGTTTATTAACATATTTACATTCATAAACCCAACACATGGCCGACAAGTATAAATGTCTATCTGTCCATGATGCTAAAATAACCACATGAGGAGTTTGCAGCAGAAATTATAAAGAATTTGTAAGGTTCAGGCCTCAGGCTGATGTCTCTGTAACCAGGCACAAGCAGCCTGTGTGTTTTGTAGCAGTTGTCTGTGTGACAGATTTATTTTCAGTTCATGGAAGGGGATAGGTGGCCTGGTGCATCCAGGATGCAGAAATAGGATCAGATTTTCACATGAAACAAAAAAGGTGACATACAAAGCCCACTGAATGTTGCTTCTTTAACCTTCTCATGTGTGTCATGCCCTGGGAGAGAAGTAACTAGTTAAATCTCAGCTGAAAACTTAACCCCTTTGAAGAAAAAAAAGAAATTGTATTTTGAAAATTATTGAAAAAAGAACATTTGAAGCACTTTTTTTTTTGAAGTAAAAAAAAAAAAAAAGAAAAGTATTTATTCTCCTTCATCCTTTGAGCTTCATAAAAGCATTTCAACTTTGGGCAGGACTTTGGTGAGGAGATGGCTAAGGCTGTGCATGGGAGGTGCTGTGGAGGGGCAGAGGGCACTCAGTGGAGGCAGAAGTTAAGCATGGGACAGGATCAACATTTCCAGCAGCCCTTCCACCCTCCAAGCTGAGCTGTTCTTGGAAACATCTACTGGGACTTCTTTGCAGATTTTGGTGTCCCTGATGAAACTGCAGCCTCTGTATAGCAGCTCTATGTTCCTGGGGTCTTGAAACCTGCGAAATTCTTGCTTTTTCTCCACTGGGATGGTCACAGAGGAGACTAAAGGAGATTTTGCTAGGTTTTCCCCTGATTCACCTTCTAGATCTCTTTGGCATGGGGTCTTATTCAGACACACTGGATTTTTGTGAAAACAGGGGTCAGCAGGTGAATAATTCTGTGGGAGAGAGAAAATCAGGCCATGACATGTGGCTGGGAGGAGGATGTCTCATGGATTTTTAGCAGTTGCTCTGAGTGGTTTTTCCCACAAATGATGATATTGTGATAAGGTACAGTAGCAAACAGGGTTTCTGTTTGCACTTCTCTAAAGAGAGGGCCAATGCTGCAGTGCAAATTTGAGAAAACAGGGTATGTGTTTATAGTGCCTTACTGATTAAATATTTGGTGGTATATATAATGAAATCTGTTTTCCTAGAGCTCTGAGGCTTGACATGCATATTTGTTTGAAGTTTTGGGACATTTCTACCATAATCCCTCAACACAATACAAGTGTATTCAGAAGACTATGAGTCCCTCAATTTGTAGAATTATTCAGAGTTCACAAACAAAATCTATTTGCAACCCCATACTATAAAAATCCTTTTGCTGTTCTGCAGGGGGAAGAAGATAAAGCGCTGAGTTTTAAAACTGTTCTGTGTCCTGCTGGAAAACAAGATTAATGGATATTTAGGAAACAGCTTTTTGTCTAGGGGTGTGATTTTCTTAAAAATTGTGCACATTTCTTCAAATGAAGAATCAGAGCAACAGCATCTGTATTGAGGGATTAATTTTTTCTGAAACATCGTCAGATAATTTTATTTTGCTTGAATTCATGAATTAATTTTATTTCACTGCTGAACTTTGTTCATAACATTACACTGTAAAAATCAAGATGAATTTATACTTGTAAAATTAAACATAAAACAACAGAAAAAAATTGTGTTGTTGAAGAAAAGCTGTTTCCGTACACCTTAACAAAAGACACATTTACAGAAAGTTTTATTGAAATTACTGTCTTTTTCATTAATATGTTTTGGTTTCAAAAATGAAATATTTTGATGGAAAAATGCCTCCCTCTAAAAGATTGCATCCTTGTTACTTGAAACCACTGTTCCATTTTCAAGAGAAGAAAGGAAGACAAACATGGCTTTCTATAGCCAGAATGGATTATTCTGCCCTTAGTTTCATGTTTTAAACACGGGTTGAATTAAATCAGAGTGAAAGATAACATAGTAGTTTCTATCGACATGATAATAAAATAAAACCAAAACTATTAATTAATTCAAACAGCAACAGAAAGCTTTATTGCATGAAGGCACACCAGTGTGTATGAATCTGTGTGTGGTAAAAATGACAACTGATTTTAATGAGTTTTCTACTAGACAACAGCTTGCAACAGCTCGGGAAAGGTCATTAAACATGAAGTTAACCAATGCTAATTAGCAGAAAGCACAATTGACAGACACAATTGCAAGACCCAGAGCAGGAATGAAGGGGCCAGTTCAGCAGGCTGACAGAGTGTGGTGTGTGGGTGAGTGCCACAGCAGCAGAACTTCTTCTTCCAGGGCTTCCCAGACCTTAGATCAGTGTGTTCCATGGTGTGACACTGGTCAGGAACTGCCCCTCAGGCTTGTCTTGTCCTTAAACCCTCTGAGGTGAGCACAGTGTTCCTAAAATTCCCCCTGCCCAGGGCAGAAATCTGCCTGAACTCAGGGTGATCTGTCCTCTGCTCAAGAAAATTCTGTGCGTTTCACCAGGCTTTAGGCCAGGCTCTTGGAAAGGGTTTGTAGAACAGGAACATGGAAAATTCTATAGAGTGTTTTTTCCCCCCAACTACAGCCAAATTGTTGGCCACAGGAAACTTAAAACAATGACCAGTCTACAGCCAAATCTTTGCCCATTGGCTGAACTCAAGACCAGTTATGAATTTT
This sequence comes from Vidua chalybeata, assembly GCF_026979565.1. Classification (NCBI taxonomy): domain Eukaryota; kingdom Metazoa; phylum Chordata; class Aves; order Passeriformes; family Viduidae; genus Vidua; species Vidua chalybeata. Next base: position 65,391,549 of record NC_071570.1, on the reverse strand, counting down.
AGCTTCAGAGATGCTTTCTTCACCCCGACAAGATCAATGGATGAAGCTGGTGTGGCATTCAGCTGCTGAAGAAAGATCACCACTGAGGGACCTGCTGTATCTGAAAGAAAGGGATTTCTGAGATCACAGCAGGATGAGTAGAAATGCTGCATCATGGGTAGCTCATAGGGGTGGTGTTCCTCTCATTTATTTTTGGCCCCAGTTTGATTTTTGTATGAAAAGAACACTTAATCCTGCTGGAAAGGGACTTGAGGAATTGCAACACCCATCTAAGGCTCTCATTGTGTGAAAGAAAGCTCACTCTAAGGAAAAAAAAAATTAAAAAATGAAATTAAGCTTGTGGTGTTACTCAGACCTAAACTTCTGTGAGAGAAAGAATTCCTACAGTGAACTTTGCATCCTCTACTACAAAAACAGCCCAATTTCTTCTCTTCATGTGACAGGCTAAGTATTCATAAATGCCTTATTGAAGCTGTTTCCCATTCTCTGCTAAGCATCAGACAGTCCAAGTCCCTCTAGCACAAGGTAGATCTCACCTGAGCTGTGAGGAGGGTTCAGGAGCAGACGTAAACAAAATGCATTTGTACTGCACTTCAGACTGGTGCAGTACAAATATCATTAGAGATACTGACCTCAGTACCACTGGAGTTTTCAAATGGTTCCACAACATATTTTCAATGTATTTGCTTCTTCTTCCCTCCCTGATGCCCGGCAGAAGGCTGATGGGGCTGTTTTCTTTCCTCACAGTTCTATCGCCATCAAACAACAGTAGTCACATAGGCCTTTTAGGGGGATTTTGGGACAGAATAAATCACAGTGAAGGGAAAATTTTGAATACCACAAGAGTGCGGGGTGGGGGGGGGAAATATTGTGGAGCTCTTTTTCCCCCTGTAAAGATATCCTCTCCAGGTAAGCAGGAGCGTGTCAAAATAAACCAGGTTCCTGCCACACTGGTGTGTTCACAAGTTCATGTACATTTTGGCATTACCAGTCCTCAACTAGCACAGTTCCATGAGGAATATCTTGTTGGGTTGCCTAATGCCAGTATTGATTCTGGCCTCTCCTTGCCTGCACAGAATGGGTGAATCTCATATATGACATTTATTTCTTTTTTTCATCTACATGGTAGTGTACATATTTGCCTTCTTTCCCCTCCCCTCCACCATCCAAGGCTGTGAAGCAGCCAGTAGGTCATGTTTTTTTATGTACCTTCTTCTTGCTGAAGTTGTGTTTGTCCATCACAGCTGCAACGTTGGCTCTCTCTCTGTAGGTTGAATACAGAAGAAAAATACAAACAAGCGAAAACCAGCGCCCCAAACACCTCTGCTGGGTTCAGATGTTTGAAGGGTCAGCGAGGGAGGGCTGATCCTGAGCTGCCTTAATCCAAAGAGTGCATACTGTCAGCTTCAGCAGAGGGAATCAGTAGATCAATGATATTCACAGAATTCACAGAATTCACAGAATGACCAGGTTGGAAGAGACTTTCAATTATCGAGTCCAGCCCATGCCCCAACACCTCAACTAAACCCTGGCACCCAGTGCCACATCCAGTCTTTTTTTAAACACATCCAGGGATGGTGACTCAACCACCTCCCTGGGCAGCGCATTCCAGAACTTTATCACTGTAAAAAACTTCTCCTTAATATCCAGCCTGTGTTTCTCTTGGAGCAGCTTGAGACTGTGTCCTCTGGTTCTGTCAGTGCTGCCTGGAGAAAGAGACCAACCCTACCTGGCTACAAGCACCTTTCAGGGAATTGTAGAGAGTGATAAGGTCACCCTAAGTCTCCTTTTCTCCAGGCTAAACACCCCCAGCTCCCTCAGTCATTCCTCACAGGACTTGTGTTCCAAGCCCCTCACCAGCCTTGTTGCCCTCCTCTGGACGCGCTGAAGCGTCTCAACGTCCCTCCCGAACAGAGGGGCCCAGAACTGGACACAGCACTCGAGGTGTGGCCTCACCAGTGTGATCTGTATTTTCAGAGAGAGGGAGACAGGTGCAGGAGAGAGAGGATAAAGCATGGCTGCATCATCAGGCATGGGGTATCCCAAGTGAAATGCTGTTTCTGAGGGCACAGATACCCAAATCTTCACAAAGGCAGCACATGGCACTGCTGCTTGTGGCTGTACCAGCTGGCCCAGATCAGCTCTGCTGACTCAGTGACCGCTGCAGTCCCTGTGCTCTTGTTTCACACAGCTGAGCTCACAGCCTGGCACAGGGGATGTCTGCTCTTGTGAAACAGTGTCCAGCTTCAAATGTCAGATGGTGAGGTAATTCCTATTCACGTTTGTTTGTTTCACCTTTGAAGGGAGAAAGAGGAGGAAGACATCTATTCCTGTAGAATTTGTCATACATATAAACAAAAAGATTTACCACCCCCATATTTCTCAATGCGGAATTAATTTCCACCCCCCCCCGCCAACATTTTACAATCATCTCAAAAGGAAAGAGACTTTATGCCATTAAAATCTCAAGGTAATAAATTGCTTAGTATGAGCCTGGGATGCTGTTGCTGTAGGACACTAAATGAGTACACAGAAGTTTGGTAAGTTCAAAAGAGAAAAAACTCAGTTTTATTCAAACATCTGGTATTTATAGAATTCTAAAGGTGACTGTGGATTGGAGGATGGAATTACTACTTCTTTAACTATACTGGTTTAAAGATTAATCAATCATTTTTCTCTACTTACAGAGAAATATGTAAACTATTCTATTTATAGATGAAATTGTGTGAGAATTTTGACTCTTAAATATGTAGACATTATCATAAGGTTAAAGAAGTTTTATGAGAACTTTAAAACTTTACTTTCAAAAGAACTATAAAAGAAAACCTAACACTTTTAAAAATCAGGGCAACAGGTTGCCTTTTAGTGAGTACTTTGTATTTACGCTCATCATAAAATCTCTGCTGCATTGTTCAAGGACGTCTCACTGTAAAACACCCAGAAGCTCTGGCTTTCCTCTAGGGTAAAAAAAAAAAAAAAAAAAAAAAAAAAAAAAAAAAAAAAAAAACAACTAAAAAAAAGAAGAAGAGGAAAAAAAGAAACAATGAAGAAGTTTTTTATGTAAGTACAGATTGCTTGCAAAGGGAAATGGATATTATTTTCTAGAACTAACAGCACCATTAGTAGAATGGTTTTGGAAAAAACCACTCAGAATGTTCCCATTTTCCAGGTACCAGAAAGCTTTTAGACTATTTTGTATGGCCCAGATATTGTATTTTGTGAAATAACAAGATAGCAGCCTGACACGACCTTAACAATGCTTTTAAAAAAAGAAAATCTATTTTCTTAAAAGAAAAGAAAAAAACTCTAAGAGATGTGTAAAGAGCTGGTGTGTTTGTTCCCAAGGCAAGAAACCAAAAATATCCCTAAGAATGAAGAGATGGCAGGTGAAAAAAGGAGATGCACAGGTAAAATAGCTGTAAAATAAATGTGAAATAGCTGCCCTCCCCAGCCATCACTGGTGACTCAACAGGGCATGTCAGAATCAAAAATTTAATGGGCTATTGGTTGTGAGTAGAGAGATCCCTTTGCAAGACTGCCACAGATTCCTCCTCCCTGCAGGTCAGGCAAAGGGTGAACCTCTAAAACCATCATTGGTGTACAAGGGCACATGTTTATACACTGTTAGTGAAACCCCCTGAAGAAGGTGGAAAGGAAATTGCAGTTATTTTGTGCTACAAAGGCAGTCACCTTGGAGTTGAAAGACAGCCTTCCTTTGTCAGGTGAAGATAAAGAATCCCCTGGCTACAGCATGAAATAAATTAGTTTAGAGGAACCTGGATATTCACCAAGGCAGTGAATGGTGACTATAGGAAGTAAACTGGGTTTTTCATGTCTTTTAATTTAACCATCTTAGCCACAAGTCTCATTTTCCAACTAAAATGAAAACAAGGTCTACAGAACATGGAGCCAAATAATACCAGAAGCACAAGTAGCAAGTAATGTTGATAAAGCTTTAAATAAACATTTAAAGACACATTTAAAGCTTTGAAGTAAATTTTAAGTATGTATATATTCACCACTATCCCACACAGAAGCTCAGGTCATTTTTGGAACATGAATGACATGTTTCTGACTGTTAAAATTTCAGTAGTTTTACAGAGCCATTAAAAGTGACCAAGCTGATAGAGGGAAAACTGTCTTTTAAGTCTGGCAGGTGCAGGGAAACCAAGTAAACACCTTCCTGTTGTAATCTTGACTGCATTTCAGCCTACCTGGTATTATTCTGCAGAAATATTAAGTTTTTTTGCATGTGCAGACATCATTCCTAGTTAATTCAAGGTTTGTATAGTCCTGGGAGAGCCAAATAACCAGAGCTAACAACTGTGGCAGAGCACAAAGCTGGGGAGAGACCTTTCTTAAACTATTTTAAGATTCCCCAAATATCCTGACTTTTGTTTGCTTCAAGTAGCCACCTTCAAGCCGCTCTGATACTACAGAAAGCAATAAAATAATGAAATTAAGTCCTTCTCTGGCCTCTGAGGATCAGTCTCTGGTTCTCTGATGGAGATTTGCCTTTTTGCTGTTTTTTTTTTTCTTCATTTTTTTCAACAGGGACATCACAGCCATCATTCCATCAAGAGGGACATCGAATTATCCCTGACAATCCACCCAAGGCTGCAGTGTCAGCACAAGTTTTGTGTCTTGGAGGGTGGATTGATGACACAGCTTTGGAATTTTAGGGGGATCATTCCTGGCTCTATAGTCAAAAAGGTGGATTTCTCCCTTAAACTCTAGATAATGTTTTTACTCTCTTGAACAGCTATGATTTGTCTACAGGTTTTATACTATTTTTTTTTAATGTTGAAATGCATTTTTATCAACTCTATTGTTATAAATCTGTAATTGTTATGCTATGCAAGCAAATTAAATAAGCCAAATTCCTTTAGAATCCAAAAGCCAGGCTCTTAATCAGTGTGAGGCACATGTGAATTACTTTATTTCTCAAATACAATTCCCAAGACCTGTGAGTTGCTCCTTATAGACCCAGCTGGAAGGAAATTATCTTCAGGGATATCTTTATCTCCCTGCAATAATTCAAATGATCATTGGAACAATAACTGATACAAGCAAGATTACTCCCAAGTACTGTGATGAGCATAAATCAGGGCAGTTGACATAAGTGCAATCTGACTTAAATCTATACATCAAAACCTGGAACACAGAGACATAATGTGCTCTTGAACAGAAGACACAAGCAAGATACACAAAATTATATGGCTTTCATCCATTTTACTGAGATTTCCTTGTGTTCTGTGCACTGGTGTTTTCAAATTTACCTGGTTTATTTTTTCTTTACTTATATTCCCCACTGCTAACCCCAATGTTTTAACTAAAGCCAAATTTTGTAGAGCAAATCAGAGGAGTAAATGTGATAAAATGTTAGCATATAATGAAAGCAGGACTCTCAATTACATTTTGCAAAACTTGCAAATTTTGGCACCTTTGTATTTTTCCTCTTTTTTTTTTTTAATGTATCTGTCTCCTCTTTTAATGTTGTTTAATATAACTGATTTTTCAGAAGCTATTTAGCTCATAGAAATATGTACAAAGACTAATTGAAGCACTTGAAATAAAGTTTGTATTAAAAAATCTTTAAATAGTGGACAGAAATTTAACCACACCCTTGTTTCAATTAGACCTCAAATCCCAGGTATTCAACACCACAGAAAATTATGGCAGAAAACAACACAGGATTTTTTAGCTTCTTACCAGGAATAGCTACAATAGGAAACAAAATTGCATATCAACACAAATGTCAGTGGAACCTATGTGAAAAGTAGAAAAAAAATTGTCTACATTTTTTAACAAGCGTTTACTAGAGGCTAGTGTAAATTTAGCAATTTTCCTTCAATGTTATTTTAAATGAAAGGTCTTTGTGGATGCTCAGAATTCTTTCTAACACAGAATTTTATCACATTTCTCCATCATTTTTCACAGGCAATGAACAAGGTATCTTAATTTCTCTATTCACCCAAACATGATGAAAACTTTGCCCACTATGAGCACAGTGGTACACTTTATCAGCAGAGAGAAGGACAGAAAGGACTAGAAAAATAAATGCAGTCAATCTTCACACTAAAAAAAAAAAAAAAGAAAAAAATTCTTTCTGACTCTTATTTTTTCTTACTGTGTGAAAACAGCCACAAAAGTAGTTGAGGCATTAGCTCTATATTTAAAAACTCTCCAATTTATTTCAGGAATGTTTGCAATATTTTTAAAATTTGAAAACATGAGGGAGGAAAATCTTGGGTGTGCTTGAAAGGCAGAGCTGAACCAGATGAAATATTACCTCATTAACAGCCACTATGTTTTTGTAGGATTAACACAAATCCCTTTTTTGCAGTTGCTCCTGTGATAGCATAGCTGCATCCAAACAAATGTTTATTTATGATAGTATTTATTAATATTTAAACTATCCTAATCCCAAGTGAAAGCAAATTTTATCCCTGGTTCTACAGGAGGAAAGGAAAAGGAAAAGGAAAAGGAAAAGGAAAAGGAAAAGGAAAAGGAAAAAGGAAAAGGAAAAGGAAAAGGAAAAGGAAAAGGAAAAAAGGAAAAGGAAAAGGAAAAGGAAAAAAGGAAAAGGAAAAGGAAAAGGAAAAGGAAAAGGAAAAGGAAAAGGAAAAGGAAAAGGAAAAGGAAAAGAAAAGGAAAAGAAGAAAAGAAAAAAGCAAAAAAAGGAAAAAAAGGGAAAAAAGGAAAAAAAGGAAAAAGGAAAAAAAGGAAAAAAGAAAAAAAAAGGAAAAAAAAGGGGAAAAAAGGAAAAAAAAAAGGTAAAAAAGGAAAAAAGGGAAAAAAAGGAAAAGGAAGGGATTTTGAGAACTGGACAGATGTTTCCATCCCCCAGTAAGGAAAGAAGCATCTCTTTCAACCCAGGCAAATAACTATTGTATGACATTTTAAAATAGTTTTAGTGAAGTTGCTGATAATTTGAGAAAAGGTGATAACTAGCCCCATTCCACACCCCACCGAAGAAATCCCACCCCACACCAAAAAAAAAAACCCAACAAAAAAAGTCACCAAGAAAACCTACAAAGAAACAAAACACCAAACAAAAAACAACAAAAAACCCACAAACAAACAAACAAACAAAAACAGAAAAACCACCCCAAAACAAAACAAAACAAAACAAAAAAAGTAATATATCCAACAACTGATGAAATCGGATGAGTACAACTTGAAAAACTAATAACACAAGTTATGTTCTCTCTTACTTTATGGATTTAAATAAGCAGATGAATCTTACGCCATAATTGGATGTGAAGATAATAACAAACTTACTTTGCCTTGTATCAAAAGTTCAAAAGCTTTAAATAGGCTGTTTGTTCAAAAATGTATATTACACTTACTGGGGCTTGGAGCTTTTTTTTCCTGAAACTATGGGTTTTTTTCTCCATGAATAACATTATGGGTGTTTCTAAATGACATGCAATGTGCACCAAAGAGTGGTCTGTCAGTTTTATACAGAATGCTGTTTTTTACCGTTACTATGTATGGGTTAATCAGCCCAATTAAGCAGGCCCTGTTTATCTGCAGTTCCATGTCTCTGCTTGCATCAGAGTCCAAATATTTTTCTGTACAAAACTCATTAAGATTTTCCCCTTTCACTGAAAACTGTGAAATGCTTTCTTTTGGTATGCAGGCAGCATTGTGGCAACAGATCTGTGAGGCTGTGAGGCAGCAGGGATCAGGGAGATACACAGGGTTTGAATTTTGAGACTATTCTAGTTTATGCAGGTAAAGGGAAAATTATATCTTTAATAATCTCACTGTTTTACAGAACAGACTTATATCAGTGAAAAAATTAACCTCAGTTTATGTATGAAAGAGAATGTCTGTGTTGACTGCCCACAAGCTAATCTTGTTTTTTCTTTGTTTTTCTTTGAAAATAGTTACTAAACATAAATGGTTTGTTTGTTAAGATGATAATAATATTCAGTATATCTTATTATCATTATATTCTGTTGGTTAGGTGCTTTTTTGGGCTGTTACATTTGAGCAAGCTGGACACTTGCTTGATGCAGAGACCTGTATTTCCTAGACCAAATTTCCTAACAAACTTTATGAATATTTTGCCTTGCCTAGAGATTTGAAATTTCAGAAAATCTGGTCTCCCCCTTTGGAAATCATTGTTATCAACTGGCCATTTTAAAATAATTTAAGTGACTTGTGCTTAAAGACAAGCATGCTCTGAACACTGTCTTGGCCTCTAAGGGCTTAGATGTACTTTTCTTTAGTGCTCACAAATTTTTTTTTTTTTTTTAAATCATAATTCAGTGTGAAATTCCTTCAGAGACCATGAGGATGCTAAGTTGTGCTCTTGCCCAAATGCCATAAGCCAATCTTAGTGGCCATGAACACCTTGCCGTTATTTGGCATTTCACTGTGATGGGGCTTAGGCATCAGGGATGGAATGGCCACATGCTGCAGAAGTTCTCTACTGAACTCATTTTGCTCCTGCCAAGTTCTGTCAAGGCTGTGCTTTTTGAAAAGTCACCCACTGATCCAAACTCATGTTGCTGGGATGGATTCCAGGGGTCTGAGCTGGTCCAGAGAACAGTGCTTCCTTCTCTATGCTCTAGCACCCCTTCCCTCTCTATCCCCTAAAGAGCTGAAGAAAAAAAAAGTAAAGAAACCCTGAAATTGTTAACATATGAAAGATGATAACTCTGAGCCAAACCCTCAATCTGTTTCTTCCTTTGTTAATTATAAAGCAGCAGAATAGCTGGCACAAATATCTTGGCTAAGCTGTGAGTCCTGTGATAGATGATCTCTCACTAGCCAATGCACTCATGTTTCCTTCCTGCTACATTTTGCCTTTTTAGATATAATCATGTCTTTTATCCAAAGTGTCTTTTTAACATTAAATATATTTTTGTGAGATCCATATAAGCAGAAATCATTAGCACTGTATCTCAGGGGAGTAAATTCCATCACTTTTTTTCTTTTTTTTTTTTTTTTTTTTTCAACAGCTTCATCATTATCAAGCATAATTTGTTCAAATATATTTGAGGATGGTCTGGGTGGCTGTTGCAATCAACACAAGTCAACATCATGGAAGGAAATAATTTGTTTGCTTCAAAGAATGAAAGATTTAGCTTTTCCAGGCTAGTCCTTTTGTGTTAATAATTTGTCTTTCTTTTTTTGTTTGTTTTTTTTGGGGGGGCGGGGTTGTTTGTTTGTTTATTTATTTCATTTTTTCCCTACAGCCATCATTAACCAGTACAAGGCCAGCATTCCTGAGAAATCACAGCACTTGGAGAAGTGGGCTTTCATGTTCTGTGGCTGGAATCAGCCCCAGGCATGCTTTTGGGGCATGACAATTTATGACTATTTCTGAAACTGTGGAATGCTACGGAAATAAATCCAAAAAGAAAAGAAAGGGGGGGGGAAAGCCTAGAAACTGAATTTTACCATTGTAAGAAATAACACTTGAGGTTCTGTTTTGTGTTTCCTGCAAGACTGAGTTTTCCAGAGCATTCTAAGCTGAGCTGTAGTTGATGGGATATAGGGATATATCCTGCTTTGGATATCAGAAAAAGGAAACCTTACTCTTCTTGCTCCTTTTCTGTGCTGATTTAGAGTCTCAGTCATTGATTTATTTGGAAGTGAGGGAACTGGAAATGAGTGTAAGATCTTAGATTGCTTTGAAAATTAGTTAAACTCCTCTTTTTGAAAAAAAAAAAAAAACGGTGTGGAGATTTGACAGACTGCTCTTCAGAGTAACTCACTCTGGTCCCACATCCCTCTGTTTTGAGCACTATTAGGAAACAAACCCTGACCTCTCTTCCTTTAATGGAACTGTGCCTTTCCTTCTGAGCAGAGCTGGAATTTTTCTGTCTCCTACCTTCCCATGCTGTTGATCTGGGTTCCACCAATACACACTGTTAGACCCTGAATGTTGTGGATTTTGTGAATGAAATAGAGCATTTTATGCTGGGGGCTACCCTTCAGGGTGTGAAGTAAATGCCAGAGCTCACTGGGCTCTCATGTGAGATTTAACCAGTGCCTCTAGACTGCAGAAGAGCCCAAATTTACCCTTGTGGCTTGAGAAATGCCCACAGTAGAAAAATGATGTGTAGCTCCATATTAATTCTCTTTAGAGAATTCAGAGCATCACTTGCTGTGTCTCAGAGCTGACTGCCTCTCTATATCCCAACAGCAACAGGAGTGCATGGATGGTTCAAGACCAATAAATTCTTGCCAGCATTATTCCTGACACATATATTGCCCCTTTTGCCCCCATATTTCTACTCATGGCACAAACCCTACATAAAATGAAAAAAAATAAAAAAAACCCTAAGTGAAAAGAGAAAACATCAGGAAAAGCAGTGTGGGGCCAGACTAGCCACAGCAAGGCACTGTGAGTGAGGTGTCAAAGAAAGTGAATAAAAGCACATGCAAGCTCCTGTGTTGCCTGGAATCTCCAGAGAATTCCTTCACCCCACATATTTCATTTCACATTTTCACCTATTTTTCTGGCAAAAATAGTTTTGCATTCTCTAGAGACAAGCTGAAAAATTATCTGTGGGTGGGCCAGGCTGTATCTACCCAAATTCAAAACCAAAAGTTTGGGATTCCATTAAAATACGCAGGTGTGTGACTTCTCATCTCCACCAGGCTCTAGAGCTGCCCTTAATTCCCATATCCATGTCTTCCAGACAGGTAAAAGAATACTCTGAGTCTCTGGAGGAGATCATACCTGTGGTGAATAAAAAAAAAAAAGAATGGAGACATATATTGGAAGTTTTTCTCAGTGCTTAATGGTTAACTGGTTTAGGTAAAAGAAGAACACATTTCACGTTAAAAAAACAAAACAAACAAAAAAATCACAAACAAAACAATTAAAAAAAAAAACAAACCCAACTCAACAACAAAAAACAAAAGCTCTCTCCACTGGAGAGCAGCAGAGCAGCTGACAATGTATTCTGGCTTCATTTTGTGGTGCAGACACAAAGGAAAGGATTCACACTAGGAAGACGGTAGAGGTCCCTCTGGTGAGGAAGAAAAAAATATGCGGAAAATATTCTTTCTTCAGTGATTTCATTGAAAAAACTTTATTTTATGAAGCAGTGGTAAGTGCTCAGCATGTCCTGTGGACATTTAGGGTATGCATGTGAAGCACACAGGCAGGCAGGGTGTTTTGAACCAGGTTAGCTTGGCTGGAGAAACACCCATAAAAATGCTGCCCTCTTGGCTGTCACCAAGGCTAGCTACATTCCTAGAATACACGCCTCTGAATAGGAAGGGAAGACAGAAGAAATAGCCAAAATCTCAAGGGAATCATCTCCTAGTTCTGTTAGAGAAGGCTGGATCCAAGCTGAGATCTGCTGCCACAGCCACTCCCAATTCCATCCCTCCTTTTGAAAGAGTTACAGCAATAAAATGGCATCAAAAGCCTTCCCAGGGCTGGGAACAGAGTACAAACCTTACCTTGGCCTTCATGGCCCCGAGTCTCAGTTTGTTCCTGTGGCAGTGCTTGGAGGATGGGATGTAACTGAGTTGTTTGAAGCACCCAGAGTAGAGAGAGGGAGTAGTGCAGCACGAAGATAAGAGCCAGAACCTTCACTCCTGCTGTTGAGGGGTCGTTGTTTGAAAGGAGACAAAGAGAGGAGGAGCTCCAGAAGCAAATAAGAACTGAGGCACTGAAATTCTCCAGAATTTTTTTTTTTTTTTTTTTTTTTTTTTTTTTTTTTTTATGTTTTGTGTATTGGTGGCTGCCCGTGGATTTTGAAATAAAGCAGTAGGCCTTAAGTCGTGAGGAAGAAAGTAGGCTTTTAGAGAAAGCCAAGAACAAATGTAGTGCTAGAGAGTTTTATTTAGAGTTTTAAGGACATTGTAATTCCAGGGAGGGTGGGACATGGGTTGACCAGACCTAAATTTGCAGCAGAAATCTGCCACAATTGCTGCAATGACAGCCGAGAGTGATGCCAGATGAAAATAAGTGTCTGGTGTGACAGCAAAAATGAGATTAAATAGACAGTTGTGAGTCACCCTTTTATGGACACAAATGCAAGCACTGAGCATTTTGAGCCCTTTTGCTCAGGTTCTGCACAGACCATCCTGATCAGCCCAGCTGATCATGTGTTATAACAAAGTGGGTGGGAAATCATGGTGCTCCCCCAGAGCTTCCTTTGTCCCTGTGGTGGTGATTCACCTTAATGGGACACAAGTGCAGAGATTCACCCACGCAGAATTGCATTTAGAGAAGACTACAAGTGGATTTGTGAAATCTAGCAGGGAAAGCATAAATGAATGAATTCAGGTTCTTCTTGGGTTGCAGTGAAGGAAATTCCCTACTTCAGAACAAGTACACCTCCTGCTGCAGGGCAAATCCCATTAGGAAAAATTAAGGATGAGCTCTCCACAGGGAGAAATTACAAAATTACATGACCCTGTGCTACTGACACACTATAGCTCCTACACTGCACTACAGGCTAGGTTGGATACCCACAAAACACTCAAGAACTGATACAGTAGATATGACCAAAAAAAAAAAAAAAAAAAAAAAAAGTGACTTTAAGTTTCCTTTTTGCTGTCTCCTCCCTTCTATGCACAAAGAACCAGCACACAGAACTTCTATCACTTCTGTTCTTGCATTGTAACAATGATAAAAGGTTTTTGCTTCAGTTTTTAGGCATTTCTTCTAGTGTTGTGGTTCTTTAAATGGAAAGTTTAGTCCACAGAGAAGTTCAGTTGTCTCCGTGAAAGTCAAGCTTATAAATACGACATTTAAAGATGTAATTCCAACAATGCCAAGAGTCTGAAAATGTAAAACTTTGCAAAATTAAAGCACCTCTAACAGAATAAAAATCTGCCTGGCTGCAATAATGTGCGGTGCCTCTTCAGGAAACCTTTCCTGGAGTTTTTAGAGGGCTCTGTCAGAACAAGTCTATGCAGTTAAATTGGAATATTCCCTTGGAGAGACCGGAACAGTGTTATGTAAACACATCCACGTGCATCCAGCGGTGCAGGAAGGCCTGATGGAACAGCTCTGAGTAAATATATTGGACCCAGTTATTGGAAATAAAAGTTAAGGGTGAGGGTAAGGCCCATTGAGGGTCTGGTCCTTTCTGTCAAGTCTCCTATTTCCACACAAAATTAATTTCCCATTTTATGGTGTTCAGGAAAAGCATTCAAGAGGGATTTTGTGTGAGAATTCATATCTAGATCTTCTTCAGTGCTGGCAAATGGCATAATTTATATTGTTTACACACGGGAGGTGGAAGACTTCTGTGTCTGAAAATTCATTTATTTGCTTCTAGTGATGGAAGCTAGCAAGTGAAAGATACCACCCCTTTTGCAGACTTTGTGGACTTGTTTTGTCATGGGTTTCTGTTGGGTTCTTTTTCTATTTTAAACTGTCACAGCTACTAAGAAGAACATGTTGCAATGTTCACAAACACCTAAACATGAAAATGAAAGGATAATTAAGAGAAAGGCGGATTATGTCACATGTCCAAGGCAAGTCACCATGGTCCAGGGCATATCACGAAATTTAAGTTCTTTTTGGCACCAATATATTACATTACCACTCAGGTCATCAGGCTTCATGAAGCACTCCAGTAAGCTTTATATTTCCTGTCACAAAATTAAAATCTAATGGTGCCAAAGGTGCCTAAAACAGCAAGATATTAAAGCTTCAGGAAAACTTGAGTGAACAGGTATACAAATGTGTGTGAACAGAACACAGACCTGACTTACATACAGCTGTATGGGTTGTAAAGTCAGATAAAATCAGACCTTGACAAGTTTCTGAATAAAGTAGAACAGTGATAGAAGGAATGTCCTCTTTCACAAAACTGGTCCAAATCACCTCTTAATCTTTTATTGGGCTGCATGTATGAGATCTCCTCCAGGTTTTCATGTAGGCTGTGTCACACACCACAGCTGGAGTTTGGAATTGATATTGCTCTGGCATTAGCAACTTTTCAAACTGTACCTTTTCCAGGCTGTTTGGCCTCTAATTCTGGCTGTGGTCAGATGAGACATTCCATCCCAGCAATAATGAACAAACTAAGAGAGCACTGGGAGAATATTCTCATGAAGACCCACAGGTGACAATGCCAAGATGTTTAAAGCAAATATGGCCAAGTAAAACATCTTGGCACAAGGCTCAGACAGGTTGAGGGGAGATATCCCACCTTTGTTCAGAGGGAGGAAGAGTACAGACTCACTTTTTAAAGCATGTGTGGTCCATGTTATTCTTTTTTTTGGGTTTTTTTTGGTTTTTTTTTAAGCTGCGACAGGTTATCGATTGGAGGAGTAACATATCAGATAAATACAGATTATTTGTTTCTGGCATGTACTCAGCTCCCTTATGAATTACAACACACAAATTGTTTCCATGTTGGAAGCCCTGGATCACCCAGCAGTATTATTTATCCTCAGAAATGCAAGTGGTAAGTGGCCAAGGACTTCCTCTGGGCACTTTGATCTTTTGGTTTCGAACAAAAACTTTCAGAAATACATAAAATGCACTGGAACCTGCAATTCTGGAGCAAGTCAATGGATCTTTACACAAAAGTACATATGGACTAAAGAATCAGAAATTAATTACATAATTCCCTTTTCCTGTGTATGATTCCATTTTCTTTAGCCACAGCTAACTGGTGGAAAAAGATCTGAGACAATTCTGAACAGTAGCAAATATCATAGTTTTGCTCTTTCTGCTGGGCTTGATGAAAATTTACTGCATGGAAGCTTGCAATCCACAGGTCAGATTAATGCCAAATGAATTTAGCTCCTACAGATGTGGGAAATCACTTGGTTACTCTGAAGTATAGCTCACCCTAAACCCTACTTTAAGTAATGCAGAGTTCTCTGTTTTGTTTTGTTTTTTTTTTTAATGGTCTCTAAAATTAATCCCAAATTGCAGAATCTTGTACATCATCTTTTCATAAATCCTGTTAATTCCATAGGTATTCTAGAACTTGTTTAGATTCTGGAGTGACTGGTATTGAATTAATTGAATTAGAGCTTTAAATCCTCACCTGTCCAGATGAAAATGATTTTTGTAGAAGCTGAGGACTGTTGGTTATCACAGCTTAGAGAAACAGAAGATCAGCTGTGGTTTAACACAAAGATGTAGGCACAGCTTTCATCTTCAGGAGGAAATGAATTTCTAACTTCTTTCTTGTTCCTCTCTTCTTGTAAGAAAAAAAAAAAAATAGGGGCAGGACTGTTTCTTGCTTTGCATCAACTGCAGTTTATTATATCTGACTCTGCATCATCTGGGCTACATTTTCAACAAAGCCTGGCCCCACATGCCAAGAAAATGTTTCCACCTGCCCAGCAGGCAGCTCCAAGTCACCACAGCCATGCAGTTCTCTGTTCCGTTGGGGTCTTAGATAATCTCCAAATTTTTAAAAAGTGGGGTTTACTTGTTTTCTCTCTAATTGCTGCCTGACCTCAGCATTTCATCCCAAAACCAGTGGGAAAATTACAATGTGCTGCATGTGTCTGTCTGTCTTTCTGTTTGTTAGTTTACACCCTTATGACTTTCAGGACTTACCAGCCAGTTTCAGGCCAGCTTGACAAGAAGAGAAAAAAGTCTTGCAGATGCAGAGTACTTAAAATTTTATGAAGCTCAGCAGCTGGAAGGAGAAATCAACTGTGACAAATATTACCTCCAAAAGTAAGTAGTTGCACTTCTTAGGTGTCAGGGAAAAAAAAAAAAAAAAAAAAAAAAAAGTCCAAGGAAACATATTCCATATGTAATACAGCTGCAGGAAAAGGTCTTGCTGCAGCCTGCATGTTATTAGATAGTGGGAAATCAGCTGAGGCTTGAAAAGCACAGAGGAAGAAAGATTTTGTCAGAACTGCTTAGAAGATGTTACCTTATATTGATTTGTTTCAATTTAATTTTTACTTATTTTTTCCTCCTGTAGGTCCCAGGATGAGATGAGGTGTATATGTCCTGAAAAGAAGTCCAAAGGATGATTTCAGCTGGGAAATAATGAATCCACATGTCCTGGGCACCTCACAGAAAAATTGTATTTTTGATAATTTATAGTACTCTTCAGGAAACATGAAAAACATCTTTCAACAAGTTATTTGCAAAACCTTTTTTCACTGATATCTACCTTTGGATACAACAAATGAATGGTTTTAATACTCATTTTGTCTCCCACCAGCAGGTGGTAAAAAAAATCTGTGCCTGTTTGCACACCCCCCATACACCTGGTTATGCTAGAACACTGGAAGTAATCTTTGCTTCATAAATTGTTTTGGGAAAGTCCATTTGGGAAGATCCTTTGAGAGAAGCTGATTATTCAGGAGGGAATAATCAGTTGGGAAAGCAAGTGAGATCAAGAGAAATACTGTGTAGGCTGTGACACTGGCTCTCAGGAATTTTAAAAATGCTTCCACTGAGCAACTGTTTTTGAAAGAAAACAAACAAACAAACAAAAAAAGCAGATTGAAGTGTGGTTGACTATACAGTCCTCAGATTTGGGGGCTGTAGCAGTGCTGCACCATTTTTTTCTACCAAAGTTACTTTCCTTTTTCCTTGCTAAAGCTCAGATTAGAGTCACAGAGTTGAAAATGCAATGAAGATGTACTAAACCTGTATTTTATTGCCAGGACACATGATAGATTAACTCCTTCCATTGTGTCTGTTATGAGAAACACACATTTCTGAAGCAAATTATTGTCTGACTTCAGGGTTTCCCATTAACGAAGGAAAAGCAAAGCACAGGATAAAAAAAATCATTCCTCCATCCTTCCTGGGCATGGGGAAGAGAAAGATCAAAAATACAGCTGCAAGAAGATAAAAGAGCCACTGAAGCTCGGGTTAGCATTTTGGAGAAAATATGCACTCTGTCATTTTGTGGGCAAGTGCTCTTGTGTGATGCAGTTCTGGAGAAACACTCTGGGAGTGGAAACAGACTTGTAAATCTCTGAGAAACAGAGTTTTTCCTTGTGCTGAGGGGCTTTAAAGAGCTGCTTCGCAAGTATCATCATTAAAGCTGGGGAAGCTGAACGCGTTAATGCAACTTGCAGTTAATTTCAAACAGCATCTCCCGTTAAAGAATGTAAAAATAAACAGATTCTACCTGTTGCTAGATCAGCCCAAAAAAGCACAAGCTAGGCAGTGTGATCGCCAGCTGGGTGATAACTCCTCAATCACTCCATTGGCTGACTTAAAACACAAAGTTTCTCTTCCTGGCTGGTGATCTCTGCTCCAAACAGGTGAAATAGAGGTGGTGGATGTGTTCATCCAACCCCTCATGTGTGAATTGTCATGAGAATGAAGTCTAGCAAAAGGGGAAAAAAATTACTAAAAAATAATAAATGATTCATTTGCTCACACTCCCTAAGTACTTGATTAAGTTTACTCTCTATAAGCATTTTTGTGCCAGTGCAGGGTGACAAAGCATCTGACAGGGAAAAAGAAAAAAAAAAAAAAAAAAAAAAAAAAATAAATTTAAAAAAGAATGGGGAAAGTTAGAGAATGGATACCATCTAGTGGTACCACCAATAAAAAGGCTGGGTTTGATGGCTGCTTGGTTTGGCTTCCTTCTGAGGTCCCAGTTTTTTGGCAGATCCCTGGGGCTCATTCATATTTGTCACTCCCCTTCTGCAGGGATGGTTTTGGAGCTGGCATCTCTTGAGGAACACGAGGTTGCACTAGACCAAGCCTTTCAGCTCCCAAATTGCAGTTAGATGTTCATCTCTCAACCCCTCTCTGGAGGAATTGTAGCTTTTATATCATTATGTAATAATATTATAAAAACTGGTTTACATATATCATATAAATCTATAACAATTGTATATAATATGTATGTTTAACAAAATATAAAAATAATTTTATACAATAGATAAAATATAAGTGTCAGGTTTGGAAGGTGGGCTTAGGCTTCTTGTTGAATTTCCATATGCATTACAATGTATGTTTTATATATTTAAGTTTTTATTATATATTATTTGTGACATAATAAACAATATATTATACATTTATATAACACATTATATTAATGTAATTAAATATTTTGTTTTATATCACACAGAATGACCAGGTTAGAAGAGACCTTCAAGATCATCGAGTCCAGCCCATGCCCCAACACCTCAACTAAACCCTGGCACCCAGTGCAACATCCAGTCTTTTTTTAAACACATCCAGGGATGGTGACTCCACCACATCCCTGGACAGGGCATTCCAGAACTTTATCACCCTTTCTGCAAAAAACTTTTCCCTAATATCCAGCCTGTGTTTCTCTTGGAGCAGCTTGAGACTGTGTCCTCTGGTTCTGTCAGCTGCTGCTCATATTTTATAGTCAGTTCTGGACCGGGGCTGCTGCTGACAGGGTAGGAAAATTTGAAGAAATAAAGGTGCAGGAGGCAACCAAAACCAAGAGAGCAGACACTTAGAAATACAGAACACAACAGAAGTCCTTGGAGATGGTTCAATAGAAAATGCCACCAGAGAGACCAGAGCCCAGAGATGCTCACTGCCACCCCGGGGCTTCTCAGTCCCCTGCTGGTTTGTGTCTCATCCCTGCTGATATGTTTTAAATATATTTTATATATGAAATATTTAAATATATACTGTAGTTTAATATATTATGTATTAAATTATGCTAAGCTCAGACTTAACTTCTCCTATGTTGGCTTCATTGAACTTGATTGGACTGGATTAGAAAGGAATGTGGGTATTTCTTTTGAATATGTTAATTTTAATTCTGATATTACACTTCAGTTCCCTGCAATGTGTGGGGTCTCTGAGCTGCTAGAACTCATCCGAATTTTTTTCCACAAACATTCTTAATTTTTGTTAGATATTTCAGCTTTTTTTTTCCCATCATCAATAAGAAAATAAGATATGTCAGTCATTTTATATTTTTTTGGAGACATCATCCATCCTCATGGCACAAAAACACTTTCAAAAATGTGATTCCAAGTTGATTGAAGGGGTTAATTTGGGCCTTTGGAAAATTATTTCTTCAATTGGAAACCATGTGATTTCTTAATTCTAAGGGAGTTTTAATTTCATCTGAAGGCTGAATAAAGGAGTTAAATAATTTTTAGTATGCTAAAACAATTCTTTTGCATACTTTTTGTTTATTTTCCTGATTACACTACTGAGAAACACATTTTTTTTCTTATTTGTGACTATGTTTTAAGAGCCAGTCTAGAAATCAGAGCTGTTAATCTGCCACCTTTGGAACACACACACATCCCATTCTTGCCTTCCCTGTCCTCTATTTTCCACCCTCAGTCTGGAAATACACTGTCCCAGAGCAGGAATTGTGTGTTTTCTTGTTAGAGGAGTTAGGAGAGGGACAAATTCTTGAAGCAAAAATTGAGAAAAATTTTTACAATGCTAAACAAGGATTTTTGTTCCCAGTTTCACCTGCAGCTGAGCATGGATGTACATTCCCATTCATCCAAGGCTGACCCACACTTCTTGGCCAAACCCTCAAAAGTCTCATTTCTTCAGAAGACCTTTAGCAACCCTTTTTCCTATTAAAACTGCTTTAAGTAACAAGCTTAATGTTACTGTTTAATTAGGAAGTGCCTTTGGTGGAAAAAAAACTAATTTGAAAGGCACTGAAGTGAAAGATTTGCATTCGCCCAAATCTGTACGTATAGATAATTCTTCCTGATGGCCTCAAGGCTTTTTGGATACAGTGAAATTGTTATTTTTTTCCCGCATTTTTGTTCACATGTTTGTGAAAGGTGTGGACCCCTGGCTGCTGCTGTTCTTGTCTCAGTTTTAGACACCTCAGCTGCTTGACATTTGCATCCAGGGTAGCTGTGTGTTTTTTATTTGGCTGCCTGTCAGATCCAGGTGTTTACACCAACTATAGTAACAATAATAATGTTATCATTTTCTCTATAATCCTAGTTATTTTGGCTTCAAGGACTCTACTGATGCCTCCGGAGAATTTTTCAATTTGTAGTATCCTAAACACTTATCTTATGCAGAGAAGATCAACACAATTTTTTTTTTTTCTCAAAGAATTCACTCTGATTTCACAAAATTTTCAGCTCTCAGTGTTGGATCTCTTCACCATCTTCAACAGAGTAAGAAGCAGAGGGGCACTAAGGTACTGCCAGGGTTGGATATTCTTTAAATTCTCCAGAAGATAACTCAAGCCTGAAGCACAGCTCAGGGAATAAAATCTTTATAAAATTCAGGAATGTGCCATGGTAGCATCAAGGAGCTGCAGAGAATAGCAAGTAACTGATGGAAGGTGGGCAAAGCATGAAAGATAGACTTCTTCAAATTGTCAGGATGCATCTGATATTCAGGAGACCACAGCACAGAAAAGTAGACATGATTTAGAGAATTTTTTTTTAATCAGTTCCTAATATATTTTCTGGAAATAAGCCATGATTTAATTGGGAAAAAATAGGATAAGATAAAAGAAAAACTATTTTTTATTAATAGACCACATTCTCTTGGGAGTATGAAAATGGAAAAATGACAAAAGAAGAAAAGGAAGGAAAAATCCTTCTGGGAATATTTTAGTAGTTGTAGCAAAAACTGGATAAACACTGTGTCCTGTTCAGGTAATAGTTATAAACTATTAACACTAACTAACATGAAAGAAGAAAGAGAAAAGACTCTAGAAATTTGAAGGCTCTTTTTAAAATATATGATTTTTAGATACTTGGACAATTATTTAATTAGACCAACTGGTTGCACTTTTCTAAAAACACTACATTAAACATATATTTAATGAAGATTATTATTTTTATTCAAGAAAGCCTTTTATTTTTCTCAGAAGAAAAAATCCAAGATTTGGACTATCATATTACCAGGAATAAAGTGTTGTCAAGAAGAGTTGAAGACATATCCACAAATAAACACCTTATTTTATTTTCTTTTTCCTTTATTTCTGCTGAACTTCTATACAACCAGTAAAGTTTATACAGGAAATAAGCAAGAAATTCAATTAAATTAGATTCATTAGAAGGATTTGTCTGTTCTGTATACAGCAACTGTGAGCAGAAAATATCTACATTGGATTTATAGATATTTCATTTTGCTGGGTCCAAGGCAGAACAGATTAATTGGTCAATAATCAATATCAACAATTACTATTATCCCTTATCATTATGAAGGTGGAATGTATGGAGCTGCTTTTAGAAACAAAAGTAAAAGCACCAGTATTAATTCTGGCTTCCTGCTTGTATTTTCAAAAGCCACTTTCCCTTTTTCCATAGATTTTTGCTATGAAATCACATACTCTGAGAGATAAACATTACTAAAAAGCTCACTGAAGTTATTGCAACACTTTTCTTTGACCTCAGTGGGAATAAAACCTGCCAGATGCCCTCTATTTCGAGAATTTCTGTGCTGGAACCTCTTAGAAGTATAATAAATGTATAAAAGAAGAGGGTTGTTTATTCCCTTGTGTGTCTTTCTTTTAAGTTCAGCTCTTACTCTCTTACTCACTGGATTTGGGTCAAATGTGGCTTCAAGCTGGGTTTCCAAATATATGCATTTCTTTTCTGCTACATAATTCTGATGGCATATACAATTAAAGTTTTTTTATTGATTGTTTTTGTTTGTTTGTTTTCAGATGAACATGAATCTTCATTTCAAGATAATGGTAAATTAAAAAGTAAATAAGTAGTAGAAATACACCAAGCACAATTTTTTTCCCCAAAATGCAAACTTGGAAGGTTCTTCTGGAATGTATTTCATCTAAACATCTAATAAGTGTTAAACTTACCAACCTTTAAAAATTTTCTCTACACTGATGAGGCTTACCCACAACATCAGAGGGTGCAAACTTAATAAATAGCTTGGGCAGTCTGCAGAAAACCTCGTTTATTTCATACTCAGAAGATCAATTTTTTGTTACCTTGGAGGAGTAAAGACTAATATTTATGCAAAGCTGCAATCCAATAAAAAGAGGATTATTTTTTCAGTGTGTATACAGAGATAATCATGAGAGCATACATTCTTACCTATAGGACTGCAGAAGACACATGAAAGCAGAATATCAAGTGCACTAAAATATCCATTAGTTAGATTATTGTGCAGTGACAGAAGGCAGATAAATATTCTTTATGAGCTGACAATTTATATCTAATTCCATTTCTAAAAGCTTGTGAAAACTAGAAAAGTAACAATAGTGAAGTTTCTCCTCTTTAGTCATATTGAATATTTGTCCCTTGAAAATAGACTCTTAATAAGGAATATATTTTTATTTTGCCAAAGTTTAGTAGGAAAAAGTGAAAACTGAATTTGTTTTAAAAGTCCAATATTTCTCCTTTAAAAAAATGTAGTCAAGACAATATATTAACATAAACTTTTGACCTACTCTAGTTTTCAGTAGAAAATCAGTGTATGAGTTGCCATTGGAGTGGGTATGATGACTTGGAACTTAACCAAACACAGCAACTCTATAAATGTGCAACTGTATTTAAATAAAATTATGGCAAAACAGTTTTGCTAAAACTTCACTTCAGGCCATAGCTGTAATTTCCACATGATAAATTTACTTCTTGGCACCTTCTGGATCTAAGTTATTCTTAGTTTTTCTAATTTTCAAATTTGTTTTAAAATCATGTCTCTCCATTGCATACATCAATTTACGGATGATTTAGAAATACTAAAAAAAATTAAGCATTTAAAATGATGGAATAATTATTTTTTTTTTACCATGCTTCAAAACATTTCCATTTCCCACTTGAAAGACCCTGAGTTCTTGATTTTTTTTTCTTCCTGGTTCTTTGAATTTTAAATGCAACTTTCAAATTCTGCTCACACATAGCAAACATAAGCCAAAGAGAACAGGATGGGTTGTGAAGCCTAAAACCTGACTATGATGCTTTCTAAAAGTTTTTGGCTTCCAGGTGAAAACAGTTGGATTAGCAACTCCATTTCCACAAATAGAAGAGGGATATGAGGTGGTGAGTGCAGTGAGTTTTTAGCTAGAATGAATGAATGATCATGAAGTAAAAGTACAGGAAGTTTGGCCACGTCTCTTTTCAAAGATGTTGCTCACTACTATTGGAACTGAAGCTCAGCTAGCTTTAGAATAACTTCAGTGGCTCAAAAAACAAAAAAGCAAAAACAAAACAAAATGAACAAACAAACAAACCCCCCCCCAAAAAAAAAACAAACTCAAAGCAAAACAAAACAAAATTTTTAAAATAAAAAAAAATCTGATTTTGTAAAATGCCCACTTGAAAACAATCAAGTGAACAGGCACTGTGGGATGCATTTCACTGAGTCCCTTCTCCCCATTCCTTTCACCTGTCTGCCAGTGTTGGCTGGAGAGGGGGAAAACACCTTCTGTGGCCTTTGGTACCACCCCTGAACCCACAGAGTTCTTTTTCCTGCTACAGCTGAGTACTGTGGAACTGGAAAGAGAGAGGTGGAAAGCAAATGGAAAAAAAGGAAATGGAAGAGAAATGGGATGGGAAGAGAAAGGAATGGAAGGGCCACAGAAGGAGGATCCCCCACACAGACTGTGCAGCTCAGAGAAACCCTCAGAGCAAAGGCTGATGTGTTTCTGCTTCTCTCCCTCAGCTGTAACATCTGTGCTGAGCCTCAAACTTCCAAACTCCAAACGTGGAAACAATTATTTCTCAAATCACAGAGTTTCGTAGCGGGCCTGGAAACAGGTCTTGTCTCAAAGGCATCTTTCCCTTCAACAGCAACCACGTGCAGCTGTTGCTAACCTGTGAGCTTGGTTTTAGTTATTTCCATTATTTATCCTTGGGGTAAGGCTGATGGAAATCTTGCTCCCGTAGAGCTGACCTAAATATTTCTGGTTTCTCCCTGAGTGGAAATAGAGTGCCACATTAGCATAGCAGTGTAATGCCAGATGGCAGGTATTGTTTATATCTCTATTTTTCATTTTTCTGAGCTCACTGAACTGCACTGCACTGCTTCCCATGAGGCAATCCTGTGTTTTTACCTTGAGCTGTGAAGCTCCTGGCTTCACAGAATATGCCTCTTTGCTTTTTGAAATTTTGTAAGTATTTTCTTCATGTCTGCAGTTGGCAACTTTTAGAGCAGCGGTGACAAACATGATTTATGTGGATTTATTTTTTAAATCTTGTGAAGTTTCAAATCTGGAAGCATTTGGAATTTCTTTTCCTGCAAAAGTTAATAAAGGTAGGAAAAGGATTTTTCGGTCCTCAAGTAATTTGTGGCTAAAAAGTGTGTTGGATCTGAGAATGAGCAGAGGCATCCATGTGGTCTGCAAAGAATTTCTACACAGAAAATGAAGTGTTACACAGAGAATGAAGTATTAACATGGCTAAGATTTTTAAAGGAAAGCTGATTCAGAATTATCAGGGTCTAACAAAACTTTTCTCAAAGCCTGATCCATTCAAGTAAGAAATATAAATTTCCCCAAATGCAGTATGAATGAAAGCAGGGGGAAAAAAAAAATCATCCTCAAATAAAGAAACCCAAATATTTTTCAGCTGAACTTCTCCATTTCCATAGCAACATGTTGGATCTTATCAAAACCTGGATATTGTAACATGTTTTATACATATTTTAAAATGTATTTATTGAGGAAAAAAATATGAACAATCAATCAAGCTAGTAAATGCAATGCTATAGATAAAAAAATTACTTGGCCAGGTTGGTTGGAAAATAAAGATTGTGCAACCCTGGGTTTGGTTTTTTGCTCTTAGGATATGGCATAAAATATTATTATTTGCTGATAAAAATAATCTTCAGCTATATCCATCCTTTGAGATTAATTTGGCTGTGTTCATCTACTCTAGATCTACACCAGATTAGTTTCAAAATCTCACAGCATCTTGCCCTATCCCAGACAAAACCAGGACAATATTATATTCCTCATACATAATAATTCACCTTGACAAGTTTTTGGCAGGAAAACAGCCAGGCCATTCACAGCAATTAGGCAGCAAGTACTATTATTCATGATCCTAGGATGCTGACAGATTTTCTCCACAGAGACTGAAGAATTTCCAACCCTCTCCAAATGTTGTGATTTCAGAAAGTTTCATTGGGATGGAAATGAGTCATGAGGCTCAGCCACGGAACCTTCTGGTTTGCAGTGGTCAGCAGCAGGTGCCAAGAGAAGAGCACAGAGCAGAAGAAGCATGGTGCATCCCAAAGAGTGGATGTCCCAAAAAAGCTGGGCTGTGAAATTGGAGTTCAGGGATGCCCCTGAGCCAGAAGCTGTTTATCTGTGTTCAACAGCCCTTAAAAGATTTTTCTCCTATTAATTTAAGCACTCTCTTTTTGAACCTGTTGTCACTGCAAGTGGACTGGAGCAGGAGGTTTCACAGATTAACTGGGTGGTGTTGAGCACCTTTTCCCTATTTTGGAGGCTAAAGTACATGGATTTCTTTTGATGTCCTCTAGCCTGACATGAAAAGAAGCTGGAGTCACTGAATGGATTTTAGGTCTCTCATGTACCTTACAGCCTCCATCCCCTCCTTTTTTTTTTCAGCTGGGGACATTCTAGAGGACAAATTTGCTGGTTTTATGGCAGAAAAAGCTGCCTCCAGAAATTACCAGACTCTTTTCCATCCCCATGCTCCTGCTCATTTCTTCACTCTGCACTTATTAACACACAACTTCTTTCCTAATCATAACAGTTCAAGGAAAATATATTCTGAAAATGTGTTCTTCACCCATCCCCTCATATTCCACCACCTGCAAGTACATCACAGACAGCATTTGAAGGAACTGTTGAAAGCTTTGTACCCAACAGAGGCTGGGGCGGGGGGGAAGTCTAGTAACTCTTGAGGGATGGGTGAATAGAAAATAGATTTTGAGAGTTCTGCAGCCTCTCTATCGTTTTGTGCTGGCAAAGCCAACTCTCATTTGGCAGGGCTGCATACAGAGGCCACGCTGGTGACAGAAGGCAGGAAGTAGGCAAGGCAGGCAGCATTAATTCACAAATCACTTGTGAGACCAGATTCTAGACTAAACCTTCAGATATCCATCTCCCCAGCTAGAGTTTGCAACTCCGAGTTAGGCCAACATCCCATTTTGTAGCCTTTTTGTAAGGAAATCTGAGTGGCCAAGAACATCTGAATATTAAGTTGAAAATCTGCTGAAATGGGAAAGAAGCTAGGTTTAAGATACCTCATGCAGCCTTCAGTGGGACTGTGGTGAATCTCTGAGTATATGTCTCCAGACTGAAGTGTGTCAGAGCAGTGGGTGTGACTTGTGTGTAACACAGGTTTGGAAATGTCAATATCCATCTCTGCTTAATTTCTTAGTGGCTGTGGAGCTGGATGGGGACACCAAATATATGAGAATACCTATTTTACATGTGCCTGACACAGGGTGTTACAGAAGAGGAAGGTAAACAGAGAACTCCAGATATGATGGCTAAAGACAGATTAGATTCTTGCTTTTTGTCACTAATGATACTTTAGGAATCAAATAAAATTCCTGGGATTTGATTTTTGGACAGGGTTGACCTTTGCTCTTCCAAAACAGATCTGTGCAGTGCACGTGCTCATATTAACTAAGAAGGAGACTAACATGGTGACTATATATATATATATATATATATATATATATATATATATATATAATAATTTCATAATTTTTAAAGAACCGGGTTTGTGTGTGGATAGCATGTTGTGATTTTGAGGCCAGTTAATTGTGTACCAAAAAAAAAAAAAAAAACCCAGAACTGCTATAACTCCACAGTTTTACAGAGAGTTTTACAGTATTATTACACGGTATTATTACATATCAATAATTAATTAATTATTAATTGATTAACACAGTATTATTGCACTTAATGCTTCCACATTGATTTTACCTAATGGCCAGTCACATCTGCACCTTTCTGTGCACAGTTCTCTGCAAGTACAGGGAAGGTACTTGGCTTTTCCTGTGCTTGTATGTAAGAGAAATTCTGATAAAATTCCAGAGACATTTTAACAGGCAAGACAACAGATGCCCAGCAAGTGGAAGTCAGCAAAGCAGACTGATTTCAGTGTTGCTGTAGAAGTTATAATTGGAAATCCTAACCCAGAACCTCTTAACTATGGCTCTGCTGTTTCATTCAAATGTGGTTTGTGTTTTGCTTTGGTTTCCTTTTCTAAAAGACAGATATCAACTCCAAAATGTATTCTTTTGTAAGAATTTTATATCCCCTACTCTTTTTTTTGTTAGATTTCATACATATACCATACACATAATTATTACTTTTTTGCAATGTGAAATTTCTTGTAAAATTTATTGAAAGCTAAGTGAGTCTAGAGATTCAAAGGAAATGGTTTTGAGATTATTTGCAGTGAAGTCACCATTCCAGCATGATTCTTTCTAGTTAATGTCTCTCATTAAGGCATGGAGGAAATACATCATATTTTAACAGTACTGTTACACTAAACTTTCGTTGCCAAGGAGACAAAAACTGTAGAAGAAATCCCAAATTCTCTAGGAGGTGCTAATAACTCAGCAGTGCTTAAGAACTTGTTGAAAAATTCTGCATTCTTGAAACATTTCTCTCATTATTCATATTTTCTTTCAACACTTGAATGTGTACCCTTTGGGTTTTTTGTTTTTTTTTGTTTTTTTGGTTTTTTTTCAGAAGGAAATACACACCTCCAAAGGCTGATTCAGTGACTGTGTTGAAGGAGAGGGTAGCTGGTATTAAGTGTTGAGAGTCTGACATTTTTACCTGGAAGTTCTAACTTACATGAAGAATTTTAATGTATGCACTTTCTGCATTGTGCAGCATGGATGAAATCCAGATTATACAAGGAAAAATGTCATTTTTGACATGTGCTGAGTCAGGCTACTGACAGGTTGGCTCTTATTAATGTAAGAAACCTTGAAGAAGACACTGGGTTGGCATTGTCACCACTGCCTGCTTCTTGACAATGATTCCAGAAAAATTTCCGAGTTCCCACTGTGTTTGTAGGTTGGTCAGTTACAGGACCAAGCTGCCCAAAGAGGTTGTGGGGGCTCCATCCTCAAAGATGTTCAAAATCCTCTTGGACATTATCCTGTGCAACCTGACCCTGGTTCCTCCTATTTATCACATGCAACAGTGGGAAATGTCCAGTGTTATTGTTTTAATAACAGAAGTATATAAAACATGGAGTCCATAAATTTGACAATGATGTTGGCAACAAACATGTTTAGCAAGACATCAACAGTAAGATTAAGGAGGAACAAACCAGTTTCCACTGAATGATTTTTTGGTCAAATCAGAAGCACCACAATATTTGGTTTATGCTATGTTTATGAAAATTGACCAAATCCTTCCTCCTGCCCCAAGTCAAAACATGGTGCTGCTCTTTACGGGCTGTGAGTTGGAAGAAAATCCATGGGAAAGGATGACATTTATTTGAAAAGATAAAGTGAATAAACAGCAAAGGGTTTTTTATTCACAAGATGTTTAGCAACAGCATTTTATAATACATTTTTACAACTGGAAATCTCTGGATTTAGAAACAGCACTTTTTCCAACCAAACTAAAAGATTTTTCCAGATTCCTTTCACAGCAACTCAGACAAAACAGAAGAACCAGGACACATGAAAGTGCTGTTGCTGCAAACTTGCTATTTTTTTGAGTCTGGCAGGAGGCAGAGAAGGCATTTCAAGCAAGTAGCCTTTTCCAAAGAGTCATTTCATTTCCTCAATGCAAATACAAAATGCATTTTCTTTTTATTTTTTAAACCCAGGTTTTCAATGTTAAGCCATGTGCAAAGAGCATTTGACAGTTTTTGAGATGAGGGAGTTTTCTCTGGTTTTGTGTCCCATTTTCTTTGTTTTCCCCCTCATGATTTTGCTTTTCCTTACAGTGTTATCAGGTGTGTCTGTATCCCTGGGAGACAAGGAGGCTTCTCAAAAGACATTTCCACATCCTGATACTTTTGAGAACAAATCAAATATTGACCTATTGTTGGAGAAGTTGGGATAGTAAAAAAGTGTTTATTTCTGAGACAGACCACATGACAGATATTCACTGATGGTATTCTGGTGTCACAGATAAAGAGGAAATCAGGACACAAAAAGTAACAGATGCCTGTTATCAAGCAACAAAAATATGTGGAACTTGAGATGTGACAAATGAGAAAGCTTTTTAATAGACTTCTCAGATGTCTTTATTGACAACCTCAGTTTCAGCTTCATTTTTGTTATTTTTGTCCTCTATGTTTCTCTTGTCTTCACAAAGTGAAAGTGGGATTTTGCCTTTCCTTGTCTCCACAGAAGGGCAGGAAATTTAGGAAGTTTCCAAGCGTCCTGCCTGGACTTCTGTGCTCAAGTCCTCTGTCCAACTTCTCAGCCTGAGTAAAGCTGACCATTTATTTTCTGCACCCATAATGTAAAAAAAAATTCAAAAATTCATTCCCCCAAGACTGTAGTTCCTCACTAAAAGTGTTGCAATGAAGGCCAGAAGGGATTTTATTTTTTTTCCTCCCACACTGCATTTTTCATTTAGATACACATGTATATGTTAACCCATCATGACAAAGTGGGGTTTTTTTCTAAGTTTAAGCAGAATTCTGCCTTCTCACTTGCCTTTCACTTTCTTGATAAGGAGGCCTTTATTTGTGGGCTGGCATTTGGAAGAGCTCTGTTTCTGTAGCACAAATTAATAAAGGGAAGGCTTGGAAAATTTTCCAACCTATGCAGGAAGCAGGGAAATCCTCTCCTAGATGGTTGAACAGATGATTATATTTGTCTCTGTTGTGTACTAAAGAGACTGCTGACTGCTAAATGTTTTTTCTTTCTTCTATAAAACAGGCAAAGGAGATTTTTATTCTTTCACTGAACATTCTAATCAGATGGTCATGAAGAGGGATATTTTCCTCTTGCAAGAGAGAAGGGAGGGATAATTTTTTTCCCTTTTGCATTTGCTTTTTTCCCTCCATCAGAGCATGCATCTGATAGATATGATCCTATCAGATAAACTGTTGCCTTTCAGTGGTAGAGCAAAGAAAGGTATACCTTTTTTTTTAAAAAAAAGAAAGGCTAAAGTGTTTCCATAATAATTCTTTTTTTACTAGTTCACTATTACAAGGCAATTGTGATAAAGAGAGGAAGAAAATAATTTTTAAAATGTTTAGCTTTCCACTTCAGCAAGGTATGCCAACTTTTTTTCCCTGAGCCTTCTCCAGTGAAACTGTGAAGAAACTACCACTGGAAAATGTGTGATTCAATGTTATATAGGAATAGGTAGGAATGAAAAGTTGAATGCCTTGCTCCACAGCAGTATATGGTGAACAAACCAAAAGGGAGACTGGGCTTACAGGTCCACAAAGAACTCATAACATTAAGCAAGAATAAAACGTTTATTTGGTTTTTTTATTTTTTTCCTCTCCCCTCCAGGAGTTGTGTGGCTGCCACAAACTCCAGGTGTCTCTTTCTTCATTTGCTGTGAGCCTGAGCACCCTTGTAGCTCCTGAAGAACACAGGCACACATTTATTTATGACTGAAGCCTTCTCAGAGACCTGAGAGCTGCATTCAAAACTAGTTTGTGTTCATGTCTGTGAGCCTTTGGAGCACACAGCCTATACATACCAGAAGGGAAAAGACTTTTGTCTTGTGTCCACAGTTCCACCCTTCTGAGATCCATGGGAATCATCAGAAATTCCCTATCATTTTGGTCCATAAATCAAATCTGAGAGCATGAAGAGCAGTACTCTTCTCACACAAAGAAATCTACCAGTTTTGGACAGCACAAGTGAAGATTAACACCAAAGTGGAAAACCACCTGGGCAGCCCAATTTAACTGCAAACTCAGAGGCCTTACCTCATGAAAGCACAGAGGTAACTGAAAAGTGGTTAGGATGGCAGCTAACACTGTTACCAGTAATTGTAATTTGATGGAAAATAAATCATAAGGGCAGGTATCTATAAATAAACACCCACAAAGCAGGCCACATAGCATTTCATAATACCTCCAGGTCAGAAAGCCAGGGAAATGTGCCGATGAGACAGCACCATGAACACTCTGAAAGGAAGCCTCTCACTGCTCTCAAAAATCTAAATGTCAACATCAAGCAGATGTCATTGCATTTGACTCTGAACTTCCCACAAAGGCTGGGTTTAAGTTAGGCTAGATAGGTACCCAAACTAGAGAAACAAAAGCTCCCTCCCTAAGCAGTGCCTGCCACAGGATGAGTGGTTCTGTCTTATCCCCTGAATATCCCTCTTCCTTTGAATATCAAAAGTCTTTGCAGGAGACATGCTTACTTCCCTCTACATGATTCTATTAAAATTGATCCATAATAATATTTGATGACATTTCTGTAATATTCAGGAGGCCCCATCACACACCTGCCTCCATCCTGCTAGAATGGGGTAAAATACACAGGAACACAGGCCCCGCTCCAAAAATCTGACTGTGCAAGCAAAAATTGTGAAGTATTTACCTTAAACCTTTACATCCTTCAGGCATTAAGAAATTCCCATAAAATGCAGCCTTTTAAGGAGTACATTGAGGTGGGATGGGCTCTCAACCTATAGAAACAGAGAGGAGAAAAAAATCCCATATTTCAAAAAGAAAGTCACTTCTAATTTTAGAAATTTATGACCATTTGTTTTGAACTGATTGTTTAGATCTAGTCTTGAGATTGTTACTAAGAAAAGGCATGAGGCTTTTTTTTTGTTCAGTAACTTCTGCCACATGAACAGTGCTGCTGCCAATCAGTGCTCTCATTAGAAGAAAAAATCCCCTCTTTCAAAGGCAGTAGCTCCAGCAAACTTTAGTTCTGTAACCCTCCTTGTTAGGAATAATAAAAATAATACCAACTTTTATATTTTTGCTTTAAACTAAAATGAATTTAAATTGAAAGCAATCTTTCAAACATTCTTTGTATGGCTTTTATTTTTGGCATTCTCAGAACAAAAATAATGGCTCAGACTTGATAAAAAATGTAAGGAATTTTTTGTCTTTTCCCATTATGATGTGGACCAGAGCCTGGTCTAAAGATGTGCCTGACTGCTGCTGACAGACAGACAAAAAGGTCTGTCATTATGGCATACTGACGTCTGCTCACATTAAAACCAAAATTTCACCAGGTAAAAAGTGCACTGTGCCTAGAATATATGGAATATGGAGGTTCCTGCATCTCACAGGGATTTGGGGTTGGCCCACACCAGACAGACACATCACTCCCTGCCCTCACTGCCAGGGGACCAGGGAAACTTAGGGCTGTGATGTGTAAATTTTTCCAAGATAGGGTTATGATGTTTATAATGCTACAAAGGACCTAATGATCAATGTATTTTATTACTTCCATTAATATCAGCGGCTGGAGATGGAGACTGTGGATAGCTTTTGGAGGCTGTGTTAGGCTTTATAAAAAACACAGGAATTACACTTATAAAATCCTTCACCACCTGTAATAAAAGCACATTGCTGGTTTCACTAAAAGCAAGAAGACACTTCCTGTCACTTTCAAGGGAGGAACAAGAGAGAGGGCAAACGAAGACAAAGGTACTGCTTTCCATTCTGCAGGAAAGCCCACCATTGCTCCTCAAGTGCTGTTTCAGCCAGTGCCATTTGGAGAAACCCCAAGTTCAGTGACCTTAATCCAATTTAAACCTGTGTATGATCTGGCCCTGGCTCTATGTGTTGATTTAAATGCTGTTACTAATACCCAGAGAGGAGGAGTTAACAAAAGGAAAGAAAAACCTACCCAGGGATGGAAGGCAGTGTCCTTTCTCTAAAAATGGTTGATTATGGCCTGTCTTGTCATGACAAGTCTCCCATGGAGTCCAAGCAAACATGCTGACTGAGTCCTTAATGTCTGATTCTGCTCCAGTACACGCACAGGATAATCTGGAAATGTACAGATCTGAGTCATGATGAGACCTGTTTCACCGCAGCTTTGTGAAAGCTCTTGGCTCCTTTCAGGGCTCTCAGACAAATGGGAGGATTTGTCATAAGCTTCGGAAGAGAGATGGATTTAGAGCAAAGCTGGAGGTGGTTTCTTTTCCATTTGAAGGACAGAGTTGCAAACAGTTCAGCTGGAGCCTTTTCCCTTTGGATTCCTTCTGGTTAACTGGTGGCAGAGTGTGTTCATGTCAGCCCTGTCTAGCACAGGAGGCACTCCAGAGACCAAAGGACATGGAAAAAACTTCCACAATTTCCCTGCCTGAGCCCTTTCATGTCAGGGATTCTTCATACAAGCTCAAGCATAATATATAAAAAGAGTTCTAAATATAGAAAGAGTTTCACCCAGAACTGATAGAGATGAAGAGAAGCACATTTCTGAGAGAAGTACCCTTTCATTTCTGTTTCTGAAAATACTGCTACCCACTGCTTGGACGCCCTAAAGTCAGAAGAGGGACAGCCCAACGCAAACATGTAGGTTGGGTTTGAGGAGAGCACATGAAGGTGTGCACAGGTGAGATTTTGTGGGTAGGTCTAATCTCTTCACCAACCTGTGTGCCAAGATGCATTCCCAGCAGGTTAATTCTGCCTAAAAAGATCTTCCCCCTCCCCTGTGTCACCCCTGGCATCACAGAGCTGACAGGAAAACCTAAAGTGGAGAGGAGTCTCTGCAGATCTTGCAAATGCCCACAGCAGGAGTGTGGATGAGTGGCCAGGCACAGCTGCTTTCAGGGCAGTTCCAGTTTTGCAGAAGCAGAAAGAGTGAGGAACGAAATGCTGTGATTTAGAGAGCGCAACAGCCCACACCTCACAGCTGTGTGTGCTGCATTAACTCACTCGAATTACCAGAGAGATTTAATGAGAATCTTACCTCTCAGGGTTGTTCTTTAAGAAGGCCTCAACAGGCAGTGTAACAAGGGTGCCATCCTTGCTTAGAGAGGGGGAAAAGTTGTTTCTTTGATACAGACAAAATGATGATATTTTCAATTACATTAGTCTGGCTGCACCTTCTCCTTTCTTTACCTTTCCTTCCACACTTCCCTGTCCTCCACCACATCACAACTCAACCTTTCCAGAACTGAATTTCCAGGCTGAATTTATTAGCATCTAGTAAAGCTGATGAAAGTTATGATCATTCCTCTCATTATAATGTTAAAGCTTCCTTACAGGGACAAATTAAATATTATTTTAGCATTAAATACTAATTTATGCTACTCTCAGAGCTAATTCCTATTCCAGGGAACCAGGTCAAGGGTTTTGGGAGTAGATACTTGATCAAACCAAGATTGTTTCCATTCAGGAGTCATGTAAGACACACATAAGACATAATTAAACTACAGTCCATCTAAATTATCTACAAATTATCTACCTGGATAAATGGCCATTTCCAAATGTCTGCTTTGTTCAGAAATTCAGCATCATTTCTTGCCTTTAGCTTTATAGAGGGGAAAATATGGGTTTCAATAAAAATAAGAAATATGCTATGTGTCATTTTAACAAATTTCATAGCAATATGGAACTTAAGTGCATGGAAAAGGAGCTCAGAGGAGCAAAATTAGCTACATAATTTTGTTCATTTCCAGGAACTTCAGAAACCATGTTCTAGAACTGGCTGTAAATTAACACACCACATTC
This sequence comes from Vidua chalybeata, assembly GCF_026979565.1. Classification (NCBI taxonomy): domain Eukaryota; kingdom Metazoa; phylum Chordata; class Aves; order Passeriformes; family Viduidae; genus Vidua; species Vidua chalybeata. The sequence goes on along the minus strand of NC_071570.1, from coordinate 65,357,136 downwards.
TTCAGGAAAGGCTTATGTTTTTCCACTAGGAGAGCAACAAACCAATTTGGACAAAATTTCTGGTAGCAGTGAAAATGAACAACGGAAAGTCCAGTCCTACACAGAGAATTCTTCCCTTATTGATGTAGTGGCCTGGGTTAAAGAGAAGTCTTGCTCAGGACCTTTCTGAAATTCAGGCTAGGTACTTGCATGCCCACAGAATTTTCTAGAATTAGCCACCACATAATTATGAAATAATGGAGACCATTTGACAGGCCCAGCTCAATCACTTTTTTTTCTTCTCTTATGATAAAATGTGTTATGGGCTGATTGAGACTTGAATATTATCATATTGAAGCCAAGGGGCTCAGAGAATGTCCTGTTGTCTTTACCTTGAGGAAAAAAGGCAGCTTCCTTTTCTCTCTGCCTTGTAATTACTGCAGAATCTGGTAAATTCTGCTGGCAGGGCAAGTCGAGTGATTTTTTTTTTTTTTTTTTTTTTTTTTTGAAAGAGCTTAGGAACAAGTAACAGCTACAAAAATAAACAGTGTATTTATTTTGGGACCTTTTTTCTCTTGGTGCAGCTGTGCATTCTTGGGTGATTTATCATCAGCACCAGGCTTATGAGTTTTACTGGAGACACTCAAATTTGCAAGAAAGCAAAACAATTGTGTTACGACAGCAACAGAAACAGGTTTTGGTTAATACTCCTGAATTTCCATGGCTATGTTTTATTTCTACTTTTGCCTTTTCTGCATTAATTATTTATGTCTCAAAGGCATTTGGTCTTCAAAAAATGATGCTTGGAAAGTTTTAGTCTTTGGCCAAGCTGTGCCCATGGGTGATGTTGAAGAGCTGATATCTGAGGCGCCTGGTAGGAGCAGATTTGTGTTATTCAGGGTCACAAAGGAGATCTCCTGACATCCTCCCGAACTTAAATCTCACTACAAGAGAACATGCCACTCCTTTTAACTTTTATTTCTCTGGAAATATCACTTATTACCTGACATTTTTTTGCATTGCAAGTGAGCACGGGTGCCATTTTTGACTGGCAGACCCACTGAAAAAAGCATAAAGAAAGACAAAAGTTAAAGAAACTTAACTTTTCCAGCATAACTCAATAAAATAAATAAAGGTCATATTCATTAATCCTGCTTTTCATCTGAAATATTTCCACTATATAAAATAAGCACTATATAAACAACCTTCATGCAATATAACATAACATGTACATAATCCTTTGGATTTAAATAGATTTATTCAGTAGGAAAAGTCACAATCAACAGCACACCTTCAATCTCTGAGGCAACAGATCCAACAAAAAAAAAAAAAAAAACCACATAGACAAGATCCACAGGTTGCTCCACAAAAAAAAAAAAAATAAAAAAATAAAAAAAAGTTTATGCCTTGCAAGTTTTTATCATCTATTTCTTTAAGTGGTTAATTGAAGAATCATGTTTCTCTTCTTTGACCTGTTTGGTATGCAAGATTAAGATCCTCAAGGGGACAGGAGGTCATCAGGCTTTGATGTCAAAATATCCACAACAGTTCTGTTCCTGAGCTGGAAATAGCTGTGTCTTCATCCACAGAATTGTTCTCTCTCCCTCAAAAAACAAGAACAAAACAAAATAAAAGACACCCTCCTTCCTTTCTCTTTTTGGACTTGCTAAATAAGGCTCATTTCCTGGCACCATTATTAATCCAAATATCTCAGTCTCTGAGAGGTGAGTTTGATTTTTCTTGCAGCCATTTTATTGGGGCAGCATCCTCTTTCCAGTGGAATTACTCATGGAATTTCCACCATTACCTGAGCATCACCATTACCTTTAAGCATAAGCCAGGTAAACTTGGAGCAACTTAACTTCTCTTCTTGCTATCAAATTATCTGCTTCATGCAAGAAGACATCAAGTTTTTCTGGCCAGAGTTCAAGGCTGACAAATTTTATTGAGCATTAGTTCCTGTAGCCATTAACTTTGTCCATATAATCCATACTTAATAAATGTGACTTTTCGTCTAGAATGTCTTTGAGGAAGAATAATTTCTAGTGGTGAAATTACCAAGAAAATAACATCGCCAAAAAACACTCCACAATTAATTCTAAAGAGGAATAACTCCAGAGATAATTTTGGACAGCCACTGGATAAATGTCTTTGGCCTGAATCAGCCAAGAGAAAACCACCACAAGTGAAAATACCTTTTTGCAAGAAAAAAATTTTTTCTCCCACTTGATACTAACAAGCATTACTCTGTTTTCTTCGTTCTTCATGTTTAGAAATTGTTGCAAAAGCTCCTAGTATTTCATAGCTGCATATTTTAAACATAACCTCTAGTCTACTTTATCAGCTACTCAAAAAAAACCACCCCCAAAATCATTGAAATAAAATAAGAGCAACAACATGCTCAACCAGGGATTCAATCTGTGATAATTCACCTGTCCTTTTGATATTGCAGGAGTACCTCCCAATGGTTGGAGTACTTAATTTCAGTTTTCCTGTCAAGTGGTTTTAACTTATTTATGAAGTTTTACTGAGAAAGACATCCAAGTGGAATTTTGCTAATCTGAAACTTCCCTCTTGGAGAGGAAAATACAGGGGAATTTGGGGCTGGCTACAACCAGCTCAGTACACCACAGTGGAAGAGACTTTTCCCTTGCTGCTTGATTCCACAGGGGAGAGCAGAAACCTCAGTTAGTAGACTGCAAAAGGACTTTATGGATCAAAAGTAAGCTGATTGCTTAATTGTGGATGCTGCCACTGGTCAGGTTTGAGATTTCCTTGCTCACGTTAGTTCTTGGCTGTTCATCCCAATAGTCAAGGTACTAATTCACTGGGAAAGGGTGATTATCCCAACTGGAAAACACCTGTGCCCTCTAACTAGTGGATGCAACTCACTTTTACTTTTGTCTTCTTGCAATATAACTGAGGCTTTAAGCAAGTTGATTTAATAAGAATAATCCATGAAAGATCCAGAGCTACTGGGAGAGAAGATTATTCAGTACATTCTCGGAAGGACTTTGCCCTTTGTTTAAGATGAATAATTCAATTTAATCCTGATTTCAGCTTTTGTGTTGCATTTAAACTGCTGCTGCATTGTTTGTGTTTGGTTTTGTTCTTGCATTATTTTTCTTTTCCATCTACCAGAGCCATGGATTGGGAAGGTTCTAAACCTGTGTACCACTCACACCATCTTCAGTTGGTCAGACTCAGTGCTAAGGGGGTTTAGTTAAGGACATTCCACACAAAAGCCCACTTAATTTCAAAAGATAAATGGTACCAACCCTGAATATCTGAGATACTGGAGACATTTGCAGTATTTGTAGCATTTCAAGAAAAAGCTCTGCTGTTTTAGATAATCCTCTTTCTTTGTGATTTCATGCCTTTGAAGTGGAAGTGCCTCACACAGACAAGAATCCAGAAAATAAAAATTCTGAGGGGAAGGCAAAGAGAGAAAGAGCACATACAAGTGGATCAATCCCAAAAAGGAGGCTTTTCCACAGGAAATATCTTCATTTCAAAGTATTACCATTTTGGCAAAAATTACGTCTTGTAAATTGCCAAGGTTAGAAACTAAAAAGGAAGAGCAACAAGCTCAAAACAATTGAAACTTTTCCTTTGGGCCTGAAGAAAACCCAGGATTATTTTTTGCCACTAATTTAAATTGGAGAGACTTTCCCTTGAGGATTTATGTTTAGTTAAACTCTAATTTTTCCGTCAGAGGGGGAAGATTTTAATTAAGTTCACTATTATTCATGGGCACTGAGGTTCCTCTCTCCCCATTCACTGATTTTCAGATGGGAGATCCGGCACTATTTGGTCCAAACAATCAAAGTTTTGGGACAGGCGTGTGTTTTAATAGAGCATAATGTGGCTTGAGTCAATGTTCCACAAGGTTGTTAAAGACTGTGGTCCTTCCTCTTTCCTCTGGGGAAAAAAAAAAAAAAACACTGTTTGTAAAATAAATATTTACTAATTTTACAGCAATTTTGTAAAGAATTGTGATGTGTGTCCTCCCATCAGAAGTAACTGAGATGAATTTCTGAAACTGGAATTTGAAGGCACACTCTTCTTATTAAATCTATACATTGCTCAAAAGAAAGTAGCTGCCAACAAGATAATTGAGGCATTGTGTTCAGCAAATGTCATTTTTCCCTGGGGCAGCACGTGTTAAAAAAATGCAAACAGCAGCGTAGAAGAGGGTCTGCATAAATGAAAATGGTATTCTGAATAGCTGAAGAGCAGATTTGAAAGCAGCAACTCAATTCCTATTGTATTTCAGGGCACATAAATAGAGAATACACGTGTCTCATTACCAAAAATCAAAAGTTTGCTGATTACCACCTCTTCTATTTCAAAAAGCAGCACATTGAATGTAGATGATGAAATGACTCTAAGGCTAGAAGATGTCAAATATAGAACACAGAGGTGCCATTATTGTGTTTAATTTATTTTCCCAAGGGGGAAAAAAAAAAAAAAAAAAAACAAAAAAACACAAAGCAAAAAACCCCAAGAACACACAATTCATGAAGTATGCATTTTAAAAATAGAACAGTGAACAAAAAATTCTCTCTTTCAGGGATGTTACATGGTGAATGCTTGACTAATGGAGATGAATAAGATCTTTATTTTTGTGATCTGACTGCCCATCCTTGCTCTCTGCAGACTTTTTCTCCCTTCTCAGAGTAGCTTTGTGCCAGTGATCATGTGAGATGAGGTGCTGGATCAGTCAGACTACCCATAAGGAATCCCATGGTGTTTAGTGTTTTCACACTTAATTCCCAAAGGGGGAAAAAAAAAAAAAAAAAAAGATCACTTGTCTTATTTCTCTCATCCAGCCTTGCCAAAAGTCTGGTAGAAGGGAAGAGGGAGCATTCAAGCCGATCCATCAGGCTGCTCTCAGGTTGAAGGACACAAAGACCTGAGAAAGGAAGGATGTGAGCACAATCACTCCGAGCCACCTTGAGCAGAAAAGAGAGCAAAGCAAAACATTCTGGAGCGAGAATCCGAGGACATGCCTTCGGCAGGGAGCCAGCTGTGCACAAGCAGCTGAGGTCTCACAGAGGGGTGTCCTACTGCTACTAAAGTAAAGGAGCTGAAAAGGGATTGCAACACATTCTTCTACAAAGGCACAGCTGTGCCAGGTGCAGTGGCTGGAGCATTGTGCAACAGTAAAAATAAAACTCAGATTTAGGGACTGAGAGTATAAATAGAATCTCTGCCCCACAGCATGCAGTGATCTGGAGCGCTGCGGTCTTCAGATTAGAAGAAAAAAAAATGTATTAAAAAATGCATAAAAAACACCAAGTGAGGATAAAAATCATGAACACCTTATACTCTGTTTGAAAGGTAACAGAATATTTACGAGTCGTTGTTCCCACAGAAATGACCTGTGAAGTCCTGTAAAGAAGTTATAGCATTAATGTTCAGTCATTATTACTTTTTCACATGAAGAAGAAAAACCAAAATTCAACATTCCTGGCTATATAAAAATGTACCAAATTCCTCTCTGAAGAGAGTCTTATGCTTCTCGTGTTAACACAGTTGCATGAAGAGTGTCCCACTGTGACTAAACCACTCATGTCGACAGAATTTAGGATTCAATACCAAAGTGAACGGATTCACATGATGCCTGTGGGCAGTGATTTCTACTAATTGCACAGCCATCTGATGTTTTTTTGTACTCCCTCACCTGTTATGGAGGTAGGACCAAACTTTATCAGGACACTCTGATGTAAGAACTTGAGGAAGAAATTATCTGGTTTTGCAGAGACAGAAAATTTCTCACTTGATGCTCAGTACAGAGAGACTCACTGCCCTGAAACCAGAATCAGGCACCTGGCACCAGATGCACTCAAAATCCCCACACAGAACACCCTGTCTTTGGCACAATGTTTTGGCCTGGAGTCTCCAGGAAGCTGATTGTCTTCTCCAGTTAAAAAAAAAAAAAAAAAAAGTGATGAAAACAGGCAGGGGCAGAAAGGGACACAGCTGGTAAGGGTGGGTAGTTTTCATCTCTGAGTGAACTATGCAAGTTTGGATTTCAATCCAGTTGTCTGAGTCCTCAGTCCTTGTGTTTTTGCCTTCCTAGGTTTGATGGTGTTTTGAAGATGCTGTGGACTGGATAAGAGCATTGTGCAGCAGGAGTGAAAAGGAGCAGCCTGTCTTTGGTTCTGAATTTGTATTTATCTCCAAGTAATTGCTTAGTTCCTTTGTATTTTCTTCTCCCCTTGTTAGAAGAGTTGCACCATTTTGAAATATGTTTTGTAGCAGGAGGTGCCTCTGCTGTGAAAGATGCATCTGCCTGTGAAAGATGCATTTTGTGTGCCATCAACTTTTCTTCTCTGTGCTAAAAAAACCCCAAAACCATAATCCATGGAGTTCAGCTGTTCTGAAGCTATTTTACATGACTCATTGGAAAATCCATGTCTTGTTGATTTATAATTTGTCCTGTTGAGGACTTCAGTGCTGGGGTTTGTGGCTGGCAGCAGCATTTGCCAATCTGCTGTTGGTCAAAAAACAAGGCATCTTCAAGGAAGTGGCCATCAGGTTTATTTCACAATATCTTAATTTCAGTAGAAATACAAATATTTTATTTTAACCCTGCCTCTTTGTTGTGGTTTCTGTTCACCTGCATTCATTTTTCAGCCTGTTCTTTAGAAGAAAGTACTGCCCTAACTCTCCTCCCACCTAATCTTGTTGCAGGCTTTTGTTATATTCACTAGGTGTAACCAATTTCTTAGGGGGAAAAGACATAAATTAATTCAATAAATTCCCTTTGTTCTGTGTATCAATGTATAAGCCTAACAGCATTTGCACCTATTCTGCAGATCCTAATTGAAAGGAATATTATTTATTCAGACACCTACCAGCAAAGATGTCGCCACAAAACTCTCAGAAGAGTTGAACTGATGCTCAAAGAAGAAAATCTCAGCAAAATTAGTTTTTTATCTTTCCTATCAGGTTCATGAGTCCTTAGTCCAATAGTTCCTTTGTGCAAAACCTGGTCTAAAGAACAGGCTGACCCTTGGAGGCAATTTATAAGTAACACAAAGGCAAAAAATGTATTTTTGTAATAATTTCTACTGGAAGACAAAAATCAAACTAAATCCCTGCTTCCTCTTAAGAAGAGAGAGAAATAATACTTATTTTGAAACAAAAAAAAAAACAAAAAAAAAATTCAGGATACATTGGCACAATTGTTCTTCCAGAAAACACAATTATTCCTCACTATCAGGCATCCCTTGCTCAGTCCAGTGGACAATGATCACTGTTCAGTTTTCTCTGAGTACTTGTGAAATTTTCTGATAACCAATTTTATGGCATGGGCTTGAGTATTCATAATTTGCTAAAACATGTTTTTTTTATTCAAAAATAATTTAAAAACAACAAACAGCTGTGCATTAATCTCCACCTGAAGCAGTATTAAAGAGAAGCAGAGCTGGCCCACAGCTGAATTGAGGAGAATGGAGATAATGGCAGCTTCAGGGAAGTCCATCTCAATTATTAACATTTCCGGGCTCTTTCCTTTTTGCAGCTGCCCACTGGTGCACATTTCATATTTCACAGACCTTGCCTTTCTGATACCCATGCTCAAACCTTGCAGAGATCGCAGGAATGTGACTCAGGCAGGATAAGACTCACATGTGCCTGGAACACCTGCTGATGGTGGAACTTTGGGCTTTACCACCAATTTGACCAGAAAAAGGAGCTCGTGATGGACTGAAGGTTTTGCAGAGCACATAAGATGCTGCTAAGTTTTCCAGAATTTAAATCACAGGCTAGTTTTCAGAAATGTCTGTCCCTCACCTCTTCTTTCCCCTGTCTTTCCTCCCCTGTTGTTAGAGCACCCAAATACCTTGCAAGGGTAAAGATTTTGGATTTTTTTTATTTCTCCTTGGCATAATAGGACAGATCTAAGATGGCAGAATTACTGGTGGATTTGTTGACCAAATGCAAAAAATCTTTCAGAGATAAGGGGAAGCTGATTCTTGTCAAATGAAAGTGAAGAAGTAAACTTTTGGTTTACAAACATTTTTTATTTGTATCAATTGTTAAAGCCACAGCACATGAGTTGATAAGTATTCCCAATTCAAGACTAGATGATGATAAAAAAAAAAATTAGGTAAAAACCTCTGCCTGAAGTCTACCTTGAGTAGTGTAAAGTGAGCAAAGACATTCAGTTACATATTTATAAATGGGATCTTGTCATTTGATATAAAATGGGGAAAGAGATCTGTTCCATGTGTCAATAAATTTACTGTTCTGAACTGCTTATTTTCTGTTCTTGTGCCCTTTGAGAAAGATTGTGATCTTGAACTGCAGTGAATATCAGATAGGGTTACTCAGATGATGATAGAAGCGCAGAAACTGTGGCTCGGTTCAATGTGCTAAAAAAAGGCAATGCAGTAGCTTTTTATAAATATGTTCAAGCTGGCTACACATCAAGAGAGGGGGAAAATTATCTTAAACTAATACTGGCAGCACATCAGATAGTTGTAAATTAGTTGTGTATGAGTTTAGACTGGAATTTTAAGAGAAATTTTATAACCAAACCACCCAAATGGTGGAGATCTGGAAAGGCCTTCAGAACAGGGCAAGGAATGCAAGTGTGTGTAAGATGAAGCTTGATAAGCAGAGCTCTTGGAAGGGGGATTTGAATTTGTGGGGTGAAGACTTCAGTTTCTGAACAAGTATAAAGGGAAAATTGTGTCAATCTTTGTTTATAAGACACTGGTAGCTGCACATTCCAGGAGGAACTTTCTCCTTTTTTTTTTCCCTGTGGTAATTTATAGTGCTGACATTTTCTTTAAGACTGATTATGAGATGATAAAAATGGTGGTCTATTTATTCACAGACCCTGTGTAGTATGGTAAACTGTGATGTTGTGTGGGGTTTTAAGCCACAAAATGCAAAATATTACTAAATATTTTATTAGACAAAAAATTTTACTAAAATAAAATGTTACAGTTCACAGTGTAGCACACTCCAGCCTGAAACAAGTATATTTTTTAATATTCATAATTAATGAAGTAGTTCAGTACTTTTATAGACTAGAAACAGAATTACTGTTTTATTGATTTTAAAATTATTCTTATTTTTTAATTTTTATTATTATTATTGTAATTGTTATCATTACCATTATTGTCATCATCACCATTGCACTCTTGTCATTCTTTCATTTAGAAATACTCTTTTAAGGCAACTTGAAGGCAACATCCTGAGTCTAGTGTTAAAAATCCCATACTGATTTTAAATTCATGCCGTATTTGTATGAGTGAAGGCAATGAACAAGTAAAAATTCACCCCAATTTTGTCCCACTCTTTCTTTAATAGAGAAGATGCCATACTCCAACTCCAGATGGTAGTTCCTCTCTAAACTGTTACTTGGGTGCATAGCCACTAATTTTTTTTTCTTTAGTTTTTCCCTGTCTATCATTCTGAGCACAAGAATATTTACTGAATCCAAGTCATTACAGTCCCAAAGGGTTTAATGTCAATCTGAGTGTGCCACAGCATTTTCATATGATGAATTAGCAAGAAAGCACACCTTGCTCAAGCCAAGGCTGTGCATCACACATGGCTGACAGTTTTTAAAGGCTTCAACCCCTTATTTGGATGGGAAAACTTAAACATTAAGTGCAGCTCTTGCCTCCTGCATATGCTCTGCCTTAAATAAAGTTAACAGGTGAATCTTAAAAATATGACAATTTGTTCCAATCCAAGGAAATCACCATGTTGCAATAATGAATAACTACTGCAACTTCTACTGACTATTAATTTCTTTATACAGCCCTGATATTTCTTTAAAACCTCTCTTTACACCTTTTCCACTCCTCCACCTGCTACATTTTACTGCTTCAGGGTTCTGAAGCATTCAGGGATTAAGCAACCTGCAGAAGACTTTCATATTTTCTGAATCAGATCTGGGATGGGCTCCAAACCTGAGCTCAGGGCCAGTGATTTATTTGTGGGATTCTTTCTCTCCTCTCCATCCACAAGGCATTGGAGCTGCACTAACTTCAGATCTGTCTCATTCACTCAGTGATCTGTGGGAAAGAAAATCCATCCCTATCTCCCATCCTACCACAATAGCTGTGGAATTGCAAAGAGCACTGCTTGTATTGCAGAGCAGCTCTATATTTCTCTTGGGTGTAGCTGTGTTTACAGCAGGGTTTGTGTTTCTAGCATAAATCATGACTACACCCCTTGCATTTACATCTGTGGCTGGAGTCCTGGGGCAGTGAAGGCTTCAGGACAGAGAAATGAGACAGAAAAATGCATGAAGTCTTCAGGGCAGGCACTAGGTGTCGGAATGACAGCTCCTGGAGCGCAGCCAGAGCTGCAGGCTGGAAAAGGCACATGGTTGCTAACTGACCACAAATGATTTTACATCTTCTGTGGTAGGTCCTGCTGTGAGGTGCCTGACAGCTCCAGCACTGATTCAGAGAGAAGAGAGCTGCAGAGTCACTTCCTATGGCATCCAATTTCTCCTGGAAATGGCCCAGTAAAGCAGTTTTGGCCCACGAGGGCTGCTGGACTGATTGCTGGTGGTGCCTGGGAGCAGCCAGCACAGTGTCAGACACAGATCTTCACACCCCTCTACTTTCCCACCAGGTTTCTCCATGCACAAGGGTTGTGCCCTTCCCTTCCCTGTCTCCTGCAAAGGTTTCCTGCCCCTGGCTTTCCCACTTGTGTACTGGAAAGGCTTCATTTGCTGTTTCTCTCCAGGTCCACTGGCCCTCAGGACCAATCCTGGGAATAGCAGGAAATCTCAAACTTCCAGGCTAGAGCCACAAGGCAGTGAAGTCACAGAGGAGGAGGCAGGCTGTGTCACTGCCCTGTAGCTATGATGGAGCCAAAAACTCATCCAGCAGCTCAGAGTGGTGCTGTGCTACACAGGGAAAACTGGAGGTGCCAATTTTTGGGGTGTTTCCTGCTCTGTCATATGAGCGGCATCACCAGTTACAGCTTCTACCCCCCCAGGTTTTACTTGCTGTTGTTTGGCTGGGTTATTTATGGGGACAAAAAAAAAAAAAAAAAAAAAAAAAGTCTGGGCATGATTCAGAACAGCCTTGGGCCAAGAACTTGCAACTGCCAGTGTGAAAACCAAGTCAGCTTTGTGTAGTTCCAAGGGTTTCTTCATATATGTTGACTTTGTCTAATGTTCTGAAGACCTGCAGAAGGACTGAATCCTTGCTTTTGTCTTTCACACATCCATGGGGCTTCTTTTTTTCATTCTTACAATTAATAACTTCCACATTCTTTCAGTCTTTAGATTAGGAAGGTTTTTTTTCCTGATCACATTACCTGTACAACCTAAAGTTATATAATGCAAGGTTTATAAGTCTATGTCAAGTTATTTATAAATTGTTATTACCTTCCATGAATTAGTCCTTTCCAATTACAGCTCCACATACTACTAATTCGTGCTTTGGCATAACTAAATGAATGAGTTCAGGTATTTTGAATTACATGCCAGTGATATTATTTGGCTCTTTTCTCTTCCTTTGAACTTCATACTCATATATGTGTAACTATAAACTCTCTCACCTTTATACTCATTTTATATTTATGTATTTAGCCTCCTTTAATATTATAGGTTATCACTTTTTTAACAATAAAGTTCCTTTTATGTTCACTGCTTTATTCATATTATATATATATAAATATGTGTAGGTATGTGTGTAAGTTTGGATTGTGAAGGTGTGTCTGTGTGTGCACACAACTCAAGTTGTCTGCACACATAAATCTTTCAAAACTGCCAGATTAAATTTATGGAAAATCTGCAAGGCTGTGATTTTGGAGAGGTAATAATTATCTCTCAAGTGTAATGTAATACAATTTTTTGTAAGCACAAACAGAAAAATCATAGTTACCTCTATCATATATTTTGAGTGTTGTGGAAACAGTCTGATAAATGAGATCTCACAAGTGTTACTCCAGATGGATGGCAATATCAAAAGAACCATATCCTTACCATCTTTCTTCTGGAGCTCAGTGCAGATTTTTTTTTTTCTTACCTGTAGAAAAACAGTTTTTCATTCTAAACTTTTAGTTGAGAATAAACCAGTCTTCTAATAGAGTCACACACATGTTTCCTCGGTGTAAGAGAAAGATCTCAACCCAGCTGCTTCTCCAGAGGGAATTCTTTACTGAGCAAGGTTACTTGAGGAAAAAGCCTTCTCTAAATAGGTGTGCCATTCCAGCTGAGGTCTGATACCAGATTTCCTAGGGGAGAAGTAGGCACACACATGGGGCATATCCTCTTTGGGGAACCCAAAGGAAAACATTTGGTGCTGGTGGTGACTCAGAGAGGCGTCTCTGCCCTCTGAGTCGGGGCTGAGTCAGCACACGGGCACTCAGTGCTGAGATCTGGGTGAGTCACCAAAACTTCCACTGGAGGCTCCAGAATGTTCTCCTGCATCCGCTCAGGCATTCTGAGGCTAAACCCTGCCTTGGGGAGCCCTGACAAGAGAAATCTGCCCTCCACTTTCTTTGGCTACCTTGCTTTCCCCTTCCCCAGAGCATCTCAGATGCACTGGGGCTGGGGCTGATGCAGGGACTCTGGCATGAAGGTCAAAGCTCATGGTTTAGCTGCTGGTATCTTTTGCATCTTGACAAGATTTCAGGACTGATGCTGAACACAAATTTCTAAGAGTTTGTGCAATCAGTTCCTGATAAATCTCAGCTATTAAGATTTGTTGAGAATTTTCTTGCTGATGGCCTGAAATGTCACACACCCTCTGGTGCTGTCAGCTATCAGGCAAAGCAGAGGTGCTGCAGAAAGAACCCTACCTGTGAGAGTGGCAGCCAACACATCTTCTGAAGCTCTGTGTAGGTGGTAGCACAGATAAGGGTGGGCAGGCAAGCAAAAGAGATATTTTTCTTATTGCTATATATTGTAGGTATGGAGGGGGATTATACTTGCAGAGAGATTATATTCTCTTCCCATGCTCAAGTTTAGCAATAAATGTCTTCATCATATTATTATGTTTTTGGTGGTGGTGATGGTATTATTATTATGTTGTTGTTGTCACAAAGACCTCTAAGCTCATGAAATTCAACCTTTGGCTGGTCATTGCCCAGGCCTGAAATACATAGAAAAAATTTTGAGGCTTTGTTTAACTTAAGAAGCAAACATTGAGAGAAACTGAATGCTCTTTCAGAAATAAAAACACAGCAGTGCTCAAGCAGTTCTCTTGTGTTGTGTAACTTTTGTCTGAAAACTGCAAGATGGGGTCCAGGAGCTGAGGTATCTTGTCTCATAGTCTGAAATTGAATAGGTATTTTACTAGTTAATGTGGAGTTGCCATTGTTGAGTGGCTGCTGTCATATATTTTTCATTTTTTAAAATTAATGAAGAGCATTGTAAGAGCAACCAGACCCTTTCACGACAGACAGAGACAGCTTGAAGCTGTCAGGCAGTGCCAGGTGGGCTCCTGCAACTCTGATGGAAAGCCAGGGAGAAAAAAAGACTTTGTTGAACACAGTCAAAGCACCAAAAAATGTGCATCTGTATCAAATGCAGGTTGTCTTCAGAGCCAGCATGAAATGACTAACTTCAGTGTCTTCATTAATGAATTGAGGGGGGTTCCTGAGGTCCAAGGGATGAAGAAAGTGTTCACTGTGACTTTATTCTTGAGCATATTTATGTTCCTCCAACAAGTCAGTTCCTAGCCATAAGCTGAATATTAGCTGGTCAAATTTCAGGAGTTTATAACTCATATTAAAAACAAACAAAACACCCCAAACCAAAAAAAAACAAAATCAAAATCAAATGCATATTATTCAACTGCAGTTGTGGATTATTTAATCCTTTCAGAACTTTTGGAATTATAGCACACAACCTGTGAGAGTGTAGCAACAATGTAATGCCACACTTCCCAGAATTATATATGTCTTGGAGTAGTTTAAAAGCTTTCAAAATAATAATGAACAGTCATTATTAGTAAAGAATTATATATAATAATTACCCTGCTTTGACTGACATTATTTAATATTATGGGACATGTCCTCCTGTTGTGAGAACAGATAAGGAGAAAGATGGAAGTAATATGAGACTTTGAGTTTTTTGACCTGAACAGATGTTGATTTATTTATTTGTTTTTCCTTATGAACACTCAGCTTATATATTTACTTTCTAAACATTTGCAGTTTCAGATTATTTTTGTAAATGCCCATGCTTGCAATGAAATATCTCCTTTTCTTGATTTTTAAAATAGCAAAATAATTCTTGTTCAATAATGGTCGTCAGGTTTTTGCAGGGTATGCATAACAAGTAGGAAAATACTGCCTCCTCAGATGAAATGGCACAGTCCCTAGCTGGATGGGGACTGTGCCCCCAAAAAAAAAATCCTGATTTTTTTTTTAGTCCTGTTGGAGTTGGGAGGAAAATATCCCATTGCAGAATATTACAGAGCACTGTATAAAAAAATAAGAATGAAAACTGGCTCCTTTTAGGGGCTCACAACTTCTTTTTAACTATACTCATGTTCAAAATGTGATTAAGAGTGTGTTACTTAAGAATGAGACAAGATTCTATCCCATAAATCATCTCTGAGTTTATAGCCTTCTAAATTCCATGTGTATGCCTCTACATCTTAAAGCATTTAGAGAATTAATGCAATGTTAAATAGTTCTGATTGTAAAATCAGTAGAAAACCATTGAAACCAGAGATTATGATATTTATACAGGAAAACATGAAAGGTAGTAAAAAAGTAACCATTGGAAGTGTGCTTTCTCTGATATCATCAGATAAGTGCATTGTGGGAGGAAAAACGAGAAAAAAATATCTGCAGAAATATTTTTGCAGACATAAAATTCAGCATACATCATTCCCCTTACACTTGGCTGTTTTTTGTGCTTGAACAGCAGAGAATAAAATAGGATACACCAGGATTTTTTCTGCTGGGTGGTTGTAGTTTGTTTCTTTTTGTTGGTGGTTTTTTTTGGGGGGGGGATTTTGTAAGTTATTTTATTAAAATACTTAGTCCTAAACATTTGTGCCTAGAAATTTCTTTCAGAAATTAATTTTGGTTGGTTTTTTTTTTTTTTGGGGGGGGCGTGCAGGGTTGATTGCTTCTTTTCCAAAGTAGTCTGTGAGTAACACACACTTACACACTTTCAAATCCCAGAATAGGAATCTTGATACTCAGTAATAAAAACACTGAGGTAAGCAATTAGCTGACTCCAGGACTGGATTCCTTAAATATTTCCCTTACATCACAGTACATATCTTGAATTAAAGACTGGACTTCTCAGGCTTTTTAAAAACATGTGGGGTTTTTGGGTTTTTTAAATACCAAATCCTGCTCACCATAAAAGATCTTTTCTTTTTTTTTTTCTCACATATATCCATAAGAGTCTATAAAGTTCATTTTAGATATATATATATAGATATATATATATATGTATGTATGTATGTATCCAGCTGTAACACCACATGGTCTCTGGGTGGATTTTGCATACTGATTTTCCATGTACTTCTTCTGTTTAAATCCCCAAATTATTTCAGTATGATTTTCAATTACAGGGTGGCAGGAACAAATATATCACTTGTGTCACATTTTAGGTCTTTACTCTTTTAACTGCCAATGTTTTGCTCATCCTTGTCCAAAATACACAAGGAAAAAGAAAAATAGGAGGGAAGTTTATCTGAAAATTTATTTAAAAAACCTGTAAGGACATTTTTACCTCATCAGCATCACATGGCACTGGCAATGTTTTGCTCTGTTTCTGATCCTGAGTAACTGAAATATGGACATCACTATGGCCATATCATTATTATCCACATGGGCACACAAAATTAATGACTTGTACTTTTAATGTACATATTTCAGCATTCTCATTTTTCTTCTGTGATTTTCTGTTTGGTCAGCCATAAATGCTTTCTGAAGATTTCTGCAGATTTTCAGACCATGATTACTTCCTTTGAATCACCCATGTATTTTCTTCTCTTTTTTTTTTTTTTTTTTGGCATTGCATTTAGGATTTCATTCAAGTGTAATGATGATTAGAAAAAGAAGTCAACTGGAGAGCCCATCTCTAAGCATTTTGGCATGCAGAAAAATACAATGAACAGGAGATATGTAATTCAGAGATAAATTATATCTCCTGTGGCCATCAGCTCTTTTGCAAAAAGCCTTGCTAATGTTACAATATTTTCACAAAATGGTGAAAAACAATATGTGTCCATGCCAGGTGCAGAGGTCTCAGTGTAAAAAGAATATTTTGTTGGTATGCCCAGATAGAAGTATTAAAATTGTTAATTTTGATATGTTAATTTAACATATATTCCTAATATATGTAATTTTTACATATATTCTTATACATGTACTTTTAATGTATATTCTTAACTTGAGATCTGGGTTCCAGCACATATTCTTAAGATATGTTCTCAATTTCCTAGGCGTGACTATCTTACTTTCTAGGAAAAAAGGATGACCCATTATGTGACTTTTAAAAAGAGAGTAATTTAAAGAGAATTATGAAGTACTCTCTATATTTATGACTTATGATTCATGATTGACTGTGTATATTATAATCTGGATATGTATCACATTCAATTAGGAAAATAACAGGACACATATGAATGCTAAAATCAATAATTACATTTCAGGAAATGGTATTCAAAAATTATGAGAGATAGAGTCAGTTCATGATTCATTCCCTCTGTCCAAAAATATCAAACTAGGCAAATGCGTTAGACAAGAATCATAAAATTAAGTGTTACTGAAAATTGATAGGACTTAACTTTGGGCTCCTCTTTATTGTTTCTGGTTTTAGGTCAAAAAAAATAGTCTATTTGCTTGTAGCTTTCACTTTTCTTGAGATAGAAATCAAAGCTCTGATTGAAATATTGCTTTAAATAGCAATAGTAATTAGATCAAAAATCTTTCTTCTTTTCTGTGCCTTGAATCAAAACCAGTAGTGAATATTTGATTGTGTGGTCATCTAAAGAAAAATTTACATTGTCCATATCTTTCAAACAATAAAAAACTTTTTGAAGAAAGATCAAGTTCTGAAGAATGGCTTTGCTGCAGAATTGCAGCAACTTGTCAAAATTATTATAATTTTCACATGTTCCTGTATCTAAAGGTTTTTTCTCTCTTGGGCAACTGCATCTTTCAGTTACCCTTTGTGCTCCATCTTTGCAAGTTGTTCTGTAATTTAGGATTTACTTCTCAATGCCTTGACAGCTCTGGAGGAAACACAAGCCAGGTATTTGATTTTAAAAACCTGGCTGGGAGAACCCTTGTGCTATCTTCTGGCACAGCAGCCAATTCCATGAGATCAAGACAACCAGCAGAATTCCCTTTCCCTCCCTTGTGTGCAGAAGAGACTGCCATATTAACGACAAAGTTTTAGTGGAAGATCTAAGAGGAAATAAAAATGCTGTTCTCTCTCTGGGAGTTTTCAGTTACATCTGCTGCAGGTTCTGTATTTTTTCAGTGCAGTGTGGAGGTTTTCATGAGGTTCAGAGAGGAGCCACGAGCTCCCACAGAACCCTGGAGAAATTTCTGCATTTACTTTCCAGCCAGGCAAAAGCTCATTTGTGATTGTCCAGCATTTATTTACATTTACAGCTGAAGAATTAATATTCTTAGCTCTGTCAGGAAGTCCTGATATAGCTTTGTCCGTGGCATTGTGAACTTCCCTGTGTTTGGGTAAAAGCAAGGATGAATTCTGAATAAAAGAAGGTTTTTCCTTTGCCTGTTGTGAGCAGTAGCTGCTGTTGGGAGGAACTGCAGGAGCCATGTGAGAAGAATCAAGGAAGAGAAAGCAACAAATCCTGCTGCTTGCTAGTGGGTGCAACCAGGATAAAAAATGTAGGAAAAGCCATGTGTAGCCTCTGACATTTTGCCTGAACAGCTGGGAACTGGCACCATTGGAATGCTTTCCCTCATTCTATCTCAGGCTTTGCATTTCCTTCAATAATGGAAATTATTATGTATTATGGTTTTGTCACTGAAGGAGATGTGATTTTTTATACAGTGATTTCAGCTCCAGCAATAATCCTGGATGCAGACTAATATCTACTGCAAAAAGGATTTGCAAGGCAAAAGCACAAGTAGGATACAGCAACCATTTGTTGGCTCATTATAGAGGCTTATTTAATGTTTACAGCTTTCTTTTCCTCAAATCTTCATAGCCATAAATAGATCTTGTTAAATTTTCAACTCAAACAAGCGTCGAGAAGCATATGAGAAGCATATCCTAGCACTCATTTTTGAGGAGACCTATACAATTTTTTTACAGAAATTAATATTAGCTCAAGCCCAATTTCCCAGAAGGGGAAACAATTTTAAAATATAGAAAAAATATTTTTTCAGGGGGATTAACCAGAATGCAGTGGACAAAATGGAATTTGAACCTATTTTTGCTACATGTCATTTCTATGCTATAAAGATCTGACCTCCTTTATAATGTACCTTGAGATTTACTGATGAAAAGTACAGGAGAATAGCAAGAGAACTTTAATTATTTTACATAATTAATAACTTAATGGAACTCAATGCTGTGATCATGTAACATTTTCTTTGGGTTTCCAGTGCTTTCTTTCCAGCTTAGTAAACTGATGGATAAGAGCTGAAGGAATAATGCATTGTGAAGAAACAAAAAAATAGACGTGTCTGCCATTCAAAAATTAATAGCAGTGTTAAATCATATAGCCTAAGGTCACAGCTCTCAAAACTCTGAATACAAAATTTCATTCTGAGAATTGCTTGACAAGCCTAAGTCCCATACAGAAGACCTGTAGGATTCCATAATAGCAAAAAAAAAATTATGGATGGAGCAGTAGATATTAATGATGTCAGCCTCAGAATGGAAGTGGAGATTTCTCTGTTTAGAACCCCAGAGACCTGTGACGAAAACACAGGAGCTGAAACTTCTGCTTTAGAAGGCTGGTTCTCAGCAGAGCTTTGGAAATCCATTCTCTGCACAGATAGAATTAAGATGCAGTTAATTTGTGCCAAGACACTGGGCAAGTTATCCATTGCTGACTCTATGTTCTTGCCTTTAGGCTGACAAATTGGGGTGAGTTAGAATGCTGGAAGTTCATTCAGCTGTACCAATGTGAAAACAGAGCCATGGCAGTACAGAAATGCTGGGAAATATGCTGTAAGATAAATGTAAAATAACTCAATGGAAAATGCTTGGCCCAGCTCATTGTTTTTTGGCAATATTGGGAATCTATCTAGGACAGCACGAGATCCACTTAGCAGGGAGTTATCTCAGCTAAGTTCTTAGCTCATCAAACCCAAGGTTGGAATTTTGTGGCAGAATCTGGTTTTATTACAACAAAACCAAGGTTTTCCCTATTATTTCCTCATAACTAGATTAGGCAAATGGAGGCTTCAGAGATATTTGAGATAAAGTGTTTGAAACTTGCAGTTATTACACATGAAGGGTACAAAGTAATGTAGATAAAAGACCTAGGCTACTTCTGCCATCACCAGACCTTTGGAATTATTTGCTTACTTCTATTGGCTCTGCTTCGAGTAATTTTGTTTTGAAGATTAGAAAAATTTGAGAAATACAGGCAGAGGTCACTGCATATGAAATCCCAGTGGGAGTCACCTTGCAATGAAATCCCATAGGACAAAATCACACAAAGAAACTATTCCTCCCCAGCTTGCTCAGTTTTTAAGTTTCTTATTCCATTTCCCTTGGTATTCACTCTGAGCTGGAATGCTCCAGCCATGGAGTGACTGGATGTGGCTCCAATTTCCAAACACAAATTTTTTTTCTGGTTTGTTAAAACCTTACTGAAGAAGAGGACACAGCACATGTCTTGGGCTGATTTTCACCCCCTGGCTTAGGACAGGTTGGAATTCATGTGGTGGGTCTGGAGAAGCCTTTGGAAGCAGGAGGAGGTTCAACAGGAAAAGCACAGCATTGAAGTTTAGAGCACATTCACAGGCCTCCTATTAATTCAGCATTTCTAACTCAAATTAAAGATTAATCCCATCTGAAGTCATGGAAGCATTTAATTATGGTTAGTCTGTATTGTGCATTCCCTTTATTCTTTAAACTTTAATTTTTACCCAAGCTAAATTAACTGAAAATTCTTAATTAGCCAAAGTTGGTATGCTAGCTGAGCTCCAGTAGTGAGCTTAAACCTGAAAATAGGTGCTCCCCAGAAGTTAATAAAGGTTTATATGACTTGCATGCAGATTTGCTCCCCGTTTTGCTTACAAATGTGGTTCTTGTCTCATCATGCTGGCTAGAATAAGAATGTGAGGAAGGAGTTTTCCACATTGCACTATTTTGCCCCAATTCCCTTGCCACTAGTGTTAAACCTGGCAAGCTGAGAGCTGATAGAGTATCAACTCTCTAAGTGTGTGGCTATCTTAGCCTAGTGGCTTTCTTTTCATAACGAAAATGAAACTTTGGGGTATTTTGTTTGGGTTTTTTGTTTTGGTTTGGTTTTTTGTTTGTTTTGGGGGGGTTGTTTGGTTTTTTATTGTTTTTGTTTTCGTTTTTTGGGGTTTTTTTGTCATCTGAATAAATTTAGAGGGGACTGGCATGGGCCTTTGTAATAAGGTGTGAATAACAACAAAGCCATCTTATGCCTCATTTTGTTTATCAGTTTTCTTATCCTATAAGAAGCTCAAAATTAATTACCATGACCTAGGCGTGCTACAAAATGCTCAGACAGCTCTGTAAGTGACCTTTTAAATATAGGCAGTGTCCCCAGCACAGGAAATATTCTTGTACCCCCTCATACTCCTCAGATTCTGTTCTTGGCCATCCTGTCAGTGGTGCTACAACAAGCAGATTCTTGTTTCAACCCAACACAAATAATTTAACAACTCTCTTATAGGATATATTAAACTCTTCCTCACTTTTCCTGACACTACCCTGCCTTTACACAGCTGCAAGACACATCTCCAGCTCCCTGTCCCACAGCTGGTGCCAAGAAATTACTTGGTGTTACTGGGGTTGTCCATCCTGCAGAGGTTTTTCAGCTCTAGAACCCTGATCACAGGCTCATAATCTGGGACGTGGTGCTTATCAGGGGCTTGTCTGCTCTCTTTGCTCTTCAAAGCATAAACAAAGTCCTTTTAGCCCAAATACATGGGCTATACATACATGGCAGTGTCATGTGAGTGGCAGGGCAGGGGCAGCTGGGAAGAGGTGATGGGGGAAAATCTGGGATCTACAAGGGCAAGTGGAAATCCAAAGTGTGTTACAGAGCAAGAGTTAATGTACGTAAACCTCAAGAAAGTAGAATTTAGGCAGTATTTTACGTGTGCTTGTTGAGCAGCAAGATTAAAAAGCAAAACAAAGAGAAGCTGTAATTACATTGCCTATTGTAGAAAGGAAAGTGCATGAGAGTCTAGAAGAATTTCCACTTTTTCTTCAGGTGGAAATGTACACAGGAAAGGAGAATCAGACTCTCTGCTGGCAGTGCTGCCTTCATAAAGCACAAGACAGGGTGTAACAAGACAAACAATGACAAGGAAAATGAGATTGCTGACTGACCCAGAGATGGAGGTCACTCTACCCTTCAGGCTTTGGAGGAGCTTGCAGTGATGTGTGAATTAATCCGCTGAGATCTGGAGGCCACAGCTCTCCTGTCCAATGGCTTGGCTTGGGATTACACAGTGTTTTCACCTGCTCAGAATAACTCTCTAATCAGAGCTGAGGGCTCTCACTGCTGCAGGTGTTACAGGTGTTCCAGAGATGAATTTGTGGTTGTCCAATTTACCTGTTTATTTAGCAATATGCATTTTGTGCTATCACAAGGGTACTGCAAGTGAAATGTGCAACAAGGCTGGCTATCAAAATCTGTGCATTTTTGGTGTGGAAATAAGTTTCCCTACAGAGGCAATGTTTGGTTGCAGATTGTTTCTTAGATTCATGGGCATGAGGTCTCATTGCTCATGTCTCTCTACTACATATGATTTAATATCTTTACTCCACAACTTAATTTTTTTTGCCACTTTGTATTGCATATCTTTTACTTCTGTCCAGTCCAAATGTCTCCTTGATGCTGGCACTCTCATGCTCTCAATGTGCTCACTACTTGGGCCCCTATTTAGTACACACTATTTATGCTGTTTTATCCCTTCAAAGATACCATTGTCATTTGCACTGCTATGACTTCAGTGATTGTTCCAAAGGGTAATTGAATTTTAGGGAAAAAAAAAAAGACAAAAAACCCAATCAGTTTTATTCAAACTGATCTTGCAGGGGTCATGGGATAGATGTGTTCTTCCAGTTAGTTCTTTTTGTACTGCCAGTTTTCTTGGAGATTTTTTTGAGGTGCAACCCAACCTCTAGGAAGAAATTCTGCTTAGTAACACAATGTCCCTTCTAGCACTCTGTCAGCACAGAAAAAACTGATTTTTCAAAATTCATAAAGTAAACAGACTATTTAGGAATGACTGGGAGAAATTGGTGATGGGGGGTGGGGGGAAATCTTTTTTAAGAGTATTGCAGGAGGCTTTGTGTGTAGTGTAGTGTAGTGTAGTGTAGTGTAGTGTAGTGTAGTGTAGTGTAGTGTAGTGTAGTGTAGCGTAGTGATGAATAACTGTCTAACAAAAATAGCCCAGACAGGTGAAGAGAGTCAAAGATCACCAGATTTTCATGCCTGGATCTTCCACTGAGCACCACCACCCACAAAAGTTTTCCAGATTGGGTCAAAAACCAGTGAGACAGATTTTCTTGCCAGCAGACTTGTCCCCTGCTGTTTCTGCCTTGCACTGCTCGGGCAATGTCCTTGGGGGAATATGTAACAATGATGGAAAACAAGCTTTTCAGCTTTTGTTCTCACTAGTCTGTCACTGGAAGCGGGGAAAGAATACTCAAGACTTGGGACAGGCCTCACTTCCTTCAGAGATGTAGGACCTCCCAAGTAGGAAATAGCTTAAAGTGAAATTGAAGAGGGAAAAAAAAAAGGAAAAGAGATGTGTGAGAATGACAAGGGGAAAGCAACTGCCAAAATGAATAATTCAAGAGGACACATGAAAGGGTAAGAGGCAAATTTTGTTACAGCAGAAAAACAAATAGCAAATAAAATGCAAATAGGTATATGATCATATTATCATGCACATGAATTTCTGCAAAAATTTTATTCCCCATTTCAGTCCTCTTCCCTCAAGCTTCTTCTCTCTGTAGCTGGTACCATTCACTGTCTGTGGTGAGGATCTGATCCACCAGACTCAGTTTCAATTCCAAATCCAACCATAAGCAATGGCTTGTGAGCTTGCAATTCCTTTGAGGCTCACCCAACTTCAATTTTGCTTTATTCCTCCAGGGGAAGCATTTTCTCTTTGAAGCTACAGTCCAACCCATTCCATTGCAGGATATAGGCTCAGATTTTTCTCCAGGCTAGCCTGCTGTGGGACATTTTAAGCACTGTCCCTTCATATCACACTAACAGAGGAAGAGAGCTCTGACATGAAGAAACTGTAAGTGATGGGGTGACATTGGGAATTTAAGAGGCATGGAAAACATTCGGTTCTCCAAGCCTCTCTCTGATTAAAATTAACACTTAAAATCAAAAGCATTGTGAATTTAATTAGTCCAGATGTTTGAAGGTGCAACACTAATGGCAATTTATCTTCTCTTTTGTTCAAAAAATATATTGGAATTATTATGAGACAGATGGTTACCAGAGATTATTACAAGTGCTGTTTTCTTGTTTTCATCTGCCACAGGCAAGAACACTTTGAAGAGGATTGTTTCTATCTGAGAACAAAGATGAACTACTGTAAACTAATTGCTAAACTGCTGTACAGTAGGTAAAGTGATGGAAAAATTCTACTTTAATGAGTTGTAAGTCACCTTGTCTGAAAAGGGAGCTTGCTTTAAAAGCACTGATGCCCAGAGTTACAGAGTAACAGTTCTCATACAGAATCACAAAATATTCTGAGCTGGAAGAGACCCATCAAGATCATCAAGTCCAAATCAATGTTTAAAGTGTTGAACTTTCAATGCTCAGACTAAAGGGGGATGTGCACAAGGTGTTTCTCTTCTGGTTTTTATTGTCTTTTGTTCAAAATCACCTCTTGAAAGCTTTATATAGAGTCACACATGCAGGAAGCATTGCCTCAGTCAAAGCTAAGTGAGAAACATCGCTTGGGGATACCTGAATACCTCACAATTCACACGGGATATTTTCAGAAGCAAGGAGTGATTTTTGACAGGAAAAAGTCATGATTGTCAAGAAGTAAATGCTGGGTTCCATGAGGGAAATTTCTACCTTGCCTGAAGCCTCAAAACTGATTTTTTTTTTTTTAATCTATTGTTCACTTACTAATTTCATGGATCTTCTTCCTGCAATATTCATCTCACCTGACTTCTATTATTTCTTTTTCATAAAACAATGAGCTAGTTCTTTGGGAGTTGGTATTTTGTATTTTTAGATTTTCTTCTCCTAAATCAAAAGTTTCTCATGTTTAGGAGTTTAAAAAGTCACTCAAAGGCAGAGCAACAAATTTTTCTGTCTGACCGCCAGCTGCTGAGGGGTTACAGAGAGGCTCAAGACTATTTAGGATAAAGGCTCTTGCTGATGCTTTCACTGCCTTGACAGAGCACCTGGGGCAAATCAGATTACTTGTTTGGTTGGCCACTGGCCACCCATTGTTGTGTGTGCTGGGGACAAGGGATCATTGCACTGCCCACTGACCTTTAGGCTGCTCATCAAGTTTTACCAATACTGGGCTTTGTCCCACTTCTGGCTCCACATTTCTGCCAGATACCAGCAAACTCTGGTTAGTAGCAGGATCCCTATGCACTGCCTTTCATCCAAAGAAATCAAAGTGCTCAAAAGTGAATTAAAATTTTGCAATACTTGCTGGCATACCTTCTGCAAGATTTGTTCTGCTGTAATTAAGGCAGCTTTTGATAAATCAGAATCCTTCATCACCCCTCCAGCTGTGGGGGCCCATATAGTCCCAAATGAGGATTTTTGGCAAGATCTCTCATTTGAAATGGTAAAGATTTTGTCTCAAACCTCTCCCTTTCCTCCCCCACAACAGGCTGCTTTGTGCAGTGTGCTGCTTCATGCCACTCCTGGAGCAGGCAATAAATGAAAATCTACCACCCTTGTTGCCTCGTCTTTGGATGTGGCAACATATCACCCTCTGAGTTTACTCAACCACACAATTATGCCTAAATTAAAAAAGGGGAGAGATGGGAGAGCAAAGAAAAGCAGGAATGCGGGGTGGGTGGGAATTGGCTGATAGGAAAGCAGCTGGCACAGGCAGCTGAGAATGGAACCTGCCTTGCTAAATCCCCACAAGTGGGGAAAATGCCAAGCAGGTTTCAATGAGTAAGCAATTAACGTTATATTGGATGGCTGCAAATAAACGCTGATTTGGTGAAAAGCCAGGCAAGTCGTTAGTGTGAAGAACAGTGGGACCCATATGGGCTGACTGGTGAAAGCTCAAACCAGAGCTGTTCTGTGTGGGCTGCCAGTTTTACACTATCAATGTCAGGGTCATCAGTAGCTGAACGTTATTAGCCCAAATTCAGATGGCCAGACGCTCCACAGAGGTGAATTTGGGAGCATTTCAATTAAAGTGATGCAATTAGCCTGATTTCCACCAGCTGATGCATCCCTAGTGGCTCCCTGTACCTTTTATGTTTAAATATTGCTAGTTAAGGTTCTAATCACTTTAAAATGGATTGCAGTGAAACAGAAAGTAAAGGGATGTAGCAGATGCAGCAGAAAGGTGTAAATGGGTGGGCAGCCTGCACAGCAAGGTCATGGGGACAGAAGCAAAGCAAATTGATGCAAAGTCAGGCACTGTCCAATACTATTTAGTTGCTTCATTTTGGAGCACCAGAGAATATATAAATTGGGATGAATGAGGGAAGGGAAAGCAGTGCCAAAGTTCCAGGTTGAATGCACTCCTTTCTCACTTCATATCCCACTCCAAGCCTTGTTCACAGTTCCATCAGCAAAATGATGTTGGAAGGTGATCTGACTGGTCACTGGGACAGCTCTCTGCCTTACTGGTGTACCCATGCTCTGATTCAGCCCAGGTGAGGGAAGCTATGCAACAGAGAGGTGTTAAAGCTGGCTGAGCCATCCTCCTAGGAGAAAATGGGATGTATCACTTGATGCAGAGGAGTTTCCCTCCATTTCCTGGGACTAATCTGGTTGGCAAAGGAAGCAGTAAAAAAAAAAAAAAAATTCCATGTATAACTATTTTTGGTGAAGACCATTTTGAGCACAGACTTGAGTTCTGAAGCAAGTTCAACATATATTCTTTGTGTTTCATTTTGGGGAAAACTAACACTGAAAATACAGTCTTTTTATGCTAAAAAACACATTTGTGTCCACATACTGTAGGGCCTCTGTTCTTCAATTCCCTTTTTTTTTATGGAATGTTGCTGCCTCAGTGGTGGTGACTAGACTGGAAGTGCACTATGTATCTTCTGTAATGCTCAACAAATTTGCCTTCTGCAAACCTGTCCTACCTCTCCCTTAACCTATGTTATTATTTTTTAGCATCTTCAGCATCCACTGATGTGGAGATAATCAAATATGTTGGTCCCTCATGCCACCCTTTGTTTGCTCTGAAGTTCCCTGTCACACCCTTAGTTTTTTTCCTTACACTGAAGAAGATTCAAAAAAATGTGGTTGGCACAGTTTTTTGCGGTAGAATAAATGCAGATGAAATTTCCTGCTATTCTATAAATTCTCTGTATTCCATAGATTACCTGCACAGCCTTTGTTCAGCCTAAAGTGAGAGGATCTTAAGAAATTCTTCAGCCATGGGGTGGGTGGGTATGGAGAACATGGAATGTTGTGGATTAACCCCATCCAGGAATCCACCACCATGCAGCCTTGGCAGTGGGATGGGAGTGAGAATTGAAAAGGTAAAAGTGAAAAAACTTCTGGGTTGGGACAAAGACAGTAAACTGTGGCAGACACATTCTTCTCTCTCTCAGGATTTTTTCAGAGGTGCATAGAGAGAAAGAAAGAGAAAACAATTTCTATTTCTGCTCCTTGTTTCTCTCATGTGGAATGTATTTGGAGAATTGTTTGCCTGGGGTGATTGCTTGATTGGATTCTGGTGAGGATTGTTTGAGCCTGATGGCCAATCCAACCCACCTGGGTCTGGACTCTCGAGAGAGTTGTGAGGGAGTTAGATATGGCAGTTAGAAAAAGTAGGTATGTAGTTTTAGTATCTGCTTTGAATAGTATATTAAGCTATTATAGTATAGTTATAACAAAGAAAGCATTCAGCCTTCTGAACTGGAGTAGGACATCATCATTTCTTCCCACCGGGTTCACCTGCATTTACAATAGTAAACTGTCTATTAAAATATGAAAAATTCTATTGAAATAGGAAAAGCAAAAGGTGTACACATAAGCAAAGCAAGATGAGGAATTAATTCCCTGCTCCCCATGGGCAGGCAGTGCTCAGCCATGCCCAGGAAAGCCAGGCTCCATCACAGGTGGCTTGGGAAGACAAAGGCCATCACTCCGGATGTCCCCTGTTCCTTCTGCCCCAGCTCTGTGTGCTGAGCCCAGTCCCCGATGGTCTAGACCACCCCTTGGGCCAGCTGGGCTCAGCTGTCCTGGCTGTGTCCCCTCCCAGGTACTTGTGAAGAGCAGCAAAGCCTTGATGGGCAAACACTGAGCTTCCACAAGCAGCACATCCCTGTGTTATCAGCACTGCTTCCAGCATGGATCCAAAGCACGGCCACACTCCTGTGTGAAGGAAATTAGCTGTGTTCCAGCCAAAACCAGCACATGGTTCTTCTGAGAGCTTTAAAGCAAAGCTCTCAGAGTTTCAAAAACACAAGTTTCAAAAACAGAGATTTAGACTTGATGGAAAGAACAGCTTTTATCACCAGGATGTGATCAAACTCTGGAGCAGGAGCCAGAAGAAGCTACAGGTCATCCATCCTTGGGATGGATCCTCAAAATTTATGTGGTCCTGGAACAGCCTCAGCTGGTTGACCAGAGACTACAGACTCCTGAGGACCCTTTCAACTTGAATTGCTCTGTACTACAGTGATCCTGAAGTTTTTGATGTTTTGTTTGTTTTTGGGCCTCAGCCTATAAAAAAAGGGCATTTCCCTGCCACTGCTGAGTGTTGTGGAGCAGCATGAAAATACTAAGGGCATCAAACCCCTGGCAGTAAAGACATGCTGCTTTCACAGGTTCAGTACTTAATAGTGGTCAGAGTGCAGCTCTATGAGAAACAACTGCACCAAAAAAAAAAAAATAATATGCTTGTAGAGGGTCTAAGGTTTGGGGGAGTTGATTGTTTCTTTTGTTTTTTGTTTTGTTTTGTTTTGCTTATTTATTTAAGATTGCAATGAAACATTTGGAAAAGCTGTGCTGTCTGTCACTTCACCCTATATATTCAGGGATGGAAATAAAATATATTATAAAATGCATATAAAATATATATTCAAGCCCAAACCAGCATCATTTACTGATCAGTACCCAAGGGAAATTAAGCACTAGTTGAAGCTGAAAACAGTATTGCAATTGGATATTGTAGCAAATTAATTAATCTACTGATTATTTGCATAGTGAAATTAATGCAACCTTCCTAGGGCAGTAGTAACCAATAACAATGAAGTGAAATAAATTATGTAGAAAACAGGCAGCAAACACAGCAACCTCTCTGAAGCCACTGGAGCACACAAGAAGTAATCTCTCACAGACAAAGATGATGTGGGACCTGTAGGAGTACTGGACTATAAATTAGTCTCATAAACCTTGTAGTAAATTGCACTTGCTGTTTGTAATGTTAAACAGTGGATTATTCTTTTTTTCCACAAATATGGGAAAATTCTTATTCAAATGTAATGCAGCTTTTAAACATGGGAGTGACCTACTAGCTTAAATTGGAAACTCTGTTGGTGAGATGTAAGTTCTTATGTCCCTGTTGGACTGTAAATTCAACACGTGAAAACTGGGTGGTCTGATTTGTCATAGTTGTTTTGGGGTGACTGCTCTTTCTAGCCTAATGTTGTTTGGGGTTTTTTTTTCTGTTTTCTTTAAATACCAATGTAGAGCCAGTCCAGAATGTCAGTATATTAAGTGCTGCAGGCCGTCCAAATTGTATTCACCATTTTAAACAGGTGCTTGTCCATGTGGGAGACGTACAGTGTTGAAAGATTTGACTGAGACTCAGGACAAAAAATGTGTTTTTATGAAGATAAATAGGATTGACACCGGAAACACAGGTTTTTTGCTAGTTCTTATCACTTTCTTCATTTCATTTTTTCCCAGGGCTGATAACTCACTTCAGCCTGTGTCACTTTTCTGGTTTGCAGCAGAGGAGTCCCCCACAGTCTTGGCATCTGGGACAGAAGGAGACAGGAAAGACAAAAGAATTTGATGCAACAAAGAGAAAACTCAATTTCACTGAGTATCCAAGTCTGGGAAGCCAGCATTCAATTTCCCATGACAAAATTCTCTCTGCAATCAGCGTAGGCCTCCTGAGTGAACCACATCACTGGTAATGAGAAATGTATTTTGAACCACTATCTTAATGCTTTCAAGAAATTTATTAGCCAAAGACACTAATTTCTACACCTGGACCGTAGAAAGTGATCTCTATTATTTTTCAGTTCTCTCTTGACAGTGACACAGAGGATTACTTTTTCATTTTGAGACAAATTTCCAGAAAGTTAAAAATGTCTAGCTACCAAAAATGAAAAAAATGCTAAGCTACATGGCAAGTTCAAACAACTAGAAGACAAACTGAGAAAAGGAAAAAAAGAAAACCGAGCTCCTTATGCACAGCAAACTTAGTTAATTTTTTTCAGACCCAGAGAAAAAAATTAGAGTCAAAGTATGGTAGAAGTCAATATGATACTAAGCCAGAACTTTCTTGTCTTTCTCTTTTCATTTTCATAACATTTTAATGCTGAAATCTTTTGAAATTGTTGGTTCAAATCTCCTGTCTCTATAGTCAATCTTTTCAGTTAACTCGTTAAACCAGATAGAAGGTTCTACCAAAAACGAAATATCTCACAGTAACCATTCAGTTTTGGACGTATTTATTTTTTCCAAGGAAGAATTTTAAATTAAATGAACATAGTCACTTTGTTCCTGGTTCTTTTAACCAAACTAACAGAAGTAAAATTTTAGTTAATTTGTTTTTCTTGT
Source organism: Vidua chalybeata (assembly GCF_026979565.1). Taxonomy (NCBI): domain Eukaryota; kingdom Metazoa; phylum Chordata; class Aves; order Passeriformes; family Viduidae; genus Vidua; species Vidua chalybeata. The sequence goes on along the minus strand of NC_071570.1, from coordinate 65,327,059 downwards.
TTGATCAGCTCTGGTTCTGATCCCTTCCAAGAAACAGACAGTTTTTGTAAAAGGACTTGTGTACCCGGAGAAAGATTTTGTGATGTTCCATTTCTGTGGCACTGCCTGGCTGGGGAGATTTTATATAATTATATCGTTTCTTTTGGTCTGTGTGTTTGCATCTCTTGAATGAAGGTAAGTTATTTACCTCCCACTGTGCTTTGGCAATTTGAACTACAACTTATATATGGAAAATGCTGCCTATTCTGACTGGTGTCAAGTCACCATAGCTCCCAAATGTGTTACCAGCCCTGTAATTTCTCTGCTACATGAAGACCTTTTGCTCAGTTCCTGCATCACAGGTTCCTAGTACAAAGATTAGGAGGTAACTGCTCAGAAATTCCTCAGGCACCCCCAGGGTAAAGACAAACACTTTTCTTCCCCTGCATCAGGAGTTTGGAAGCCTGTAAATATGGGCATCTCCAGAATTTTCATATTTATTTTTCAAATCTCTAATTAAAAAAAAAATTAAAAAAAAAATCAGAATTTCTGCTGAGGTTCTGGACCCTAAATAACCTCCGTGGCTCTTTCTCATTCACCCTGTCATCTGGCTGTCGACTTTAATTCCTCCACTGATCTTCCTTCTTTTATGAATAGAGGAGCACAATTTAAGCTCTTGTGCTTTTAACTGAACAAGCAAACATTATGTCCCACTCAATTAACTGAGTTACCAACGTGCCTTCCTGTTCAAAGACTAAATTAGGATGGGAGAAAGTAAGGAAAACACTCAGTGTGGTTTCATCAGATTTATCTAAATAACAGGTTAAGAGAAGGACAAATTTATAATTAGATGCATTTTTGTTTCACACGCACCTTGCTGGCTCCATAATTTACATCTTGCTTTCATTAAAAATAGATGCAGCTGTCAGAGCACTAGAACACACCCTGCACATTCCACACCTGCCCTGAACATAGCAGAACACAGGTTTTGTGCAGGCTTTGCAGTTTTCTTGTCCATCTAAACTTCTATTCCACACTCAGGTGCTACAGTTATAAAAACAAGTAGAAGCACTGGATTCCCTCCTGCCATTTCTCAGGAATTGGGTGTGGCATCAGTTGTCTTTGCAGGGAACTGGAAAAATAAAACTGAGATTTACGTGGGGGCCAAAGCACCGAGTTTTATTATTCACTGATAAAAGGTAGGACAAACCTCTGGATCAGATAAAGTGTCTCACAGGTTAATTTATTTTGGCAGAAATGAGACCTTAATAGTCTGATTGAAGCTTTTCATGTCACTTCACACTCAGTAGTCTCAAGGACGTACCCAAAGCACAGGAATAACAACACTGCCAAAATCTGTTGCTTGGTATTGCTTGACTGGGGATTCAGGTCTTGTTGGTTTGACACAGTGTAAGACATTTTATTCAAAATTACTTATTATTTCTGCCACAAAATTATTAGTGGTAGAATGTTGCATATTCATATACAGCTTACCCAACCATCAGAAGATGTGTACACTGGCAGGGGCAATGCTTCTATATTCTGCTCTGCTACATTAATTCTTACTGTGCTTATTTTCCCCTTTTCACCTCAATACTTCATTGTCTGCACCTTCACTAACCCCCATGTTCACTGTCTAAAATCATAATGTGAAAGATGCATGGTGGTGGCATCCAAATATTTAAGCATGAGCTTAATTTTAGCAGCTAGCGGTGCTGCTCTTTCTGAGAGCTAGACCAGTTAAGAATTGAAAAACATTAAGAATGAATATGAACCTTCAGAACAAAATGGTGCAGTAGAAAAAGAGCTGAATATCTTTTTCTTTTTTTAAGTTCTGCCAGGCACATAAAGAAAAAAAAAAAAAAAAGTGGGCTGGAGTTTTATGTCTTTTAGTAGCAGAACAAGCTGTTCAAGTAAATCTGTTTATACTGATTGAACTGGTTGAAGTGCATCTCTCTGTGGAGGTCTTCTCTCTTCTTAAAAAAAATGCAGGAACATAACACAGTACTGAAAAACACTCAGGGAAAGTCAGCTGGTGCAAAAGATTTGTGCCCCTAGACAATTTTTGTGGCAATTCTACCCTGGTGACTAAATCAGGGCAACAGAACTTCCCTGCCTTTGAAGACAATAGACTGGGAGGTTTTCAGATGATGCAGTTTCAGTGTCCATGAGGTTTCTAAAGTTTGAATCAGCTGTACCAAACTGAGTGTGGTTCTTCTCTCTGACACTGCTTGGGCAAACAGTGGGCTGAGATTTGTTGCTGACTTTTGGTCAGTGGTTTTAATTTCCATCCCTGGAAATTCATCCCTCCAGCTCATCCTGCAGTTCTGTGTAATCCCTAAAGAATGTTCTATGGGTCAAGGCGTATTTCTTCCACCATGTGTCTAAACAGCCCTGATAAAACTGCGATCTGGATTTAAATTAAGTTTTTGGGTGGGAATTTAAATTCATCCTAAACTAGTTGTTATTATGGTTGTTATTGATTCATATTCATGGTTTTGCCCTGCTGTTGGTTTTTGTTTGTTTGTTTGTTTGTTGATGGGGTAGGGTTTTTTGCTTTATTTATTTGGCACATTCCTATTACATAGGAGAACTTAATGTCTCTAACATGGCCAGAAACTTTTCTATAAAATTCCCTCAAACTGCTGCTTTCAGTACTCCCTTCTGAACACAGAATGTTTAAAAGAAGCCTCACTCTGTGCCTTGGGAAAGGACAAGGGCAAAATTCCATCAGCTGAAGAGAAAAGGGAAAGAAAGAAAGCCAAAAAATAAGAAAAAATCTCAAACAAGCCACCTTGTATTTATTTGACTCCAAATGCCCAAGGGAGACTGTGTGAGATCAAAAATATTTCCGATATTTAGTCAAATTGCACAACAGCATTACCTAAAATTGTTTTATCATTTATAAAGTGCCCTGGAGAGACTGTAAGGAGAAAAGTGGTTAGTAGGCTTTTTCTGAAATTCCAGCACTGTCAAACAAAAGAATCTTTGCATTTTCCATGAATTCTGGATGTGCCAGGGTTTGAACTTTTCTTGTGAGTGTGTGCAAAATCAAAAAATGGCTTGGAACCAAAAAAATATAAAGCAAGCCGGAACTTCAGCTGGGGTAAGTCATCATTGTCTTAAATTTCTATGGGTTGGATCTTAAGAGATCTAATGCCAAAATGATAAACAAGGTACATAGTATTAGGTGGAAACTTCTGTTGTGTGTAATGAGAGTAAACTCTGACAGGCATCTGAAAGCTCTCAGGTTTTTTCTAAACTGAAAAATCTACAAAAGTGTATACTAGAAAATCACAAACAATTTGAGAATGGGAGACTTTCTTTTTTTATATGTGTATATATTTTTTGTGGACAGTTAGTGGCCAGAGAGGAAGTCAAGGGTGTGTGGGTTACAAAATACAGCATATAATTTCTTTACTTTTTACATCTACTGTTTTACTTCTTTTGCCATTTTTTAAATGGCAATTACTTCATTTTATAAATAGAGATACAAAGAAGGTTCAAATTCTCAAACTTGTGGTAGAAAACACTCTTGCCAAGTTTCCTGCACCTCAGTCCTCTCTGAGGAGCTTAAACTACTGGCCTTGTTATATTTGAGGATTAAAAACAATAGCCTGGTTAGTTTGTATTGTAATTAAAGTAGATTTTCTTATAAAATTTCTAGGTGATAAAGGGGTGTGCCAAAATCACGGCTGATATCAAAGTTGGACAAATTTTGCAGCTGCAGCAAGAGGAAGAAAAAGAAAACCTTTTTCAGGACTGTTGTCAACCCATTCAGTTTTCACTAACTTCTGCAAATATGTTTGTAGACACAGGAACTGAATCTTGTGTCAGCTCCCAGAATCTTACAGCCCATGTATAATCAATAACAACCTTTGTTTACAGGGTGTTGGATGTTCCCACCCTCTCTCTCCAACTCATGAAGGAATTTGAAAAAACTCCTGGAATCTTTTCCCTCTTCAGCCCCTAAAAATTTTTGGGCAAAAACTAATGTGCCACATAATGTATTCGGTATTTATCTTATTTGTTATCCAGCATCTTCATGACTCTGCAGTCTGACTTGACAACAGCAAGTGCCTTTACCCATTAGATTTACAGTTTACTGCCCAGAGAAAATTCTTAGTCATGAATGCATGTGTTTTAGAAGCCCTGGTTTAGCAGCAGAAAGTGGAGAACACTAAATTAATCATTTATGCATCTATTTAAAAATCTGTCCATCCAGTTTTGGAAAGACCTATGCAAAAACTCTATGTTAAATGGACTATACTAGAAGGTACACTGCCTTCATTGAGCAGTAACTGATCAGAATATGTGTTAAATATTAAGAATTAATACACTTATACAGACACATAAATATTCTGTTTAAGTAAAGCCCAAATGTTGAAGGAAGAAATAAAAAGGAGTTGTTAGTGGACTCAAACATATTAAGGAAAGCTGAAAATTACCATGTGTTTTGGAAATAATTATCTACAGCTTGAAAACTCCCCCTGATCATTTACATTTACAGAGCTCAGATTAATTATTTGCAAAAGCACATGAATGCTTATTTAGCTCCATCACATACAGACATGGCCAAGCTCTAAAAGCACCATGACTGTAATTAAAGTATGTGAAATAGACCTGGATATGTGTTGTTCTTGTTGTTATTGCTGTTGTCTTTTTTCTTTAAAAGGTTTTGTTGGTGGTTTTGGTTGGTTTTGGTTTGTTGGTTTTTTTTCCCTTCTGAATTGAATTACTACAATGGAGGCATTTTGAGCTGGGTATATCTGCCACTCGAAACATTTGTGGAATTTTAATGTATTTGTTTCTCTTTCTCCTTCCTTCTTTGAGGACCAGCCTGGATTGTGAGGCACCAGAGCCTCACATTTCACACCTCATGTGTGTTGAGGGGGATACTGAGTGCCTCACTGGAAATAAAGAGTGTAACGTTTCCACCCACTGCATTTCCAGCCAGCTGTTTGGTCCCAGTAATGTACCCAAGAGCTTTCCTGGGAGAAAAGACATGGAGCACAGCTGCTGACATGCCCTGAATCAGCTTAAACTTCACTGAAACTTGTATTTTGGCTGCAGCTCCACCTAGATACCTCAGTCCTGCCTTGCTGGCAGCTTGACAGACACCTTCAGCTGAAAAATATTGCTTCAGAGAAGGTAACTCTGGAGCAAGAGGAAGCAGCCTTCTTGACTGAAGGGGTTACTCTGAACGACTTGCGGCTTCTGAGAGGCCTTTAATGGCTGTTTATACCACTTCTAGACACAAAGAAATTGACTTGGCATGCTGTACTCTGTAAACACCCAGCCTGTCACATGCAAAATAAAAAGGACCCACCAACCCAGTGGGAAGAGAGTGGTGATCTCTGGAAGATACCAGGAGAACACCACCTAGAGAGCAGCTGAGACGACAGATCTTAAAAAAAGATAATATGACATTTTTAGTGTATCCATCTGTTTTTTTCAGTCCCCCAACTCACTCTGAGGATGCAGAGGGTCTCTCCCCAGCGCTGGAGGTTGAGTGGCTGTGGTGGTCAAGGAGTACAACCTCATTTCCTCAGTGCTCAGACATTCCAGTGGACGTTGAGAGCAGAGAAGCCCTCAGATTGGTTACACAGTCCATGGGGAGCTTCTTTGGAGGATGTGAGAAACAAAAGCACATGAAGTCTTTGCAGAAAGTACAGAGTCTTTTTCCTACACTTTTGCTGTTCATGAGAAAGGGCAAAAATTTGGGAAGATTAAATTAAAACTCCATGATAAAACATTTTCTCTACTGCCTCCTAGCCCATTTTCACTTATTTCAGCATTCCTGAGCTATTTTTCCTGCAGGTCAGAAAGGTGAGCTTTCTGCCTCCTTTATCTTTCTCACAATTTATGCAGCTAAAGAAAGGAAAATTAGGTATGTGCCTGCTCATTTATACTGCATGGTCAGCCTCCTTCAGTTTATCAAATATAGCTATCAGAAGTTTTTGACCCAAAATCCTATTAGTGTATATAAAGCCCAAAAGCTTAGAAATTAAAATCAACAAAAAATGTTCTTATTTCTCAGTATATTTGTCTAACATCCAGGTACCTTTAAGAAGTGCACAGAAAAAAATATTATCCCTGTACAATGACATCTTTTTCCTTATCCCTCATGATTTTAGACATGTCTATCATATCCATTGTGCTTTACCACTTTTTTCAAAATTTCAAAGAGCCATATATCACTGCTTTTATGAAAGCTTTTTCACCTTTTTTTTTTTTTTTAACTGGCCTCTTTGTTTTTTGTTTTCTTTCTATTTCTTCCACAGTGTAGTAAATAATGGCCATTTTAGGACAGAGGCTGCTTTATATTATTATTTTATGTGGTGCCTTCGGGCTTTTATGTGGTTACCATAACACAGGTGCACAGCAGTGCAGCACTGCCGTGGTACCAAAATCAGCGAGGGATGTGAAGGTGTAGCTGATACCTCTGGTAGTGCTCTGTGGTGGAGTTTCCACACTCCACCCATAAATTAAAAGTGAAATACTTGATAATGAAAGCGATGGCCAAGGGCTGAAGCAGTGCTGTGGTGTGCAAGGGGAATCTGTTTGCCCACAATTATTAAAGAAAGCACTCCCCAAATACTGTTTGTCCTGACTAACCAGCACATTGCTTTGTCTGCTAATGAGCTGACTTTCCTGTTATTCCAAGAGGCACCACAAATTTCCAGATGCTTGTACTGCTCATTTTCCTAGAGGAAGAGCTGCTGTAGCAGCATCTAGGCCAGCAGCAAGCCATTACAGGAATGGACTTTGGCTCCTTTTAGGAGGCAACCCACAGAGATTTCTCCAGGTGACTCCACCTCATTCTCTGGCCATTGGTGACTGAGCAAGTGTTTTTTTGTTTGTTTGTTTGTTTTTCTGGGGAATGCATGCCAGCTCCAGCTGAAAATTCCACATTGATTGAGTGCTTGAAGTGTCCTGCCATCATGATCACCATCATCATCATCATCTCATGTGACTGGGTTTCCTTATTTGCAAAATTGCCTGTCGTGCTTCAGGTCCAGCTGTTTCAGCTGCCAGTTCCACCCACTCATCTGCACTTGGCAAAGTTGGTCTGTGGTGTCAGGGAATTCTCTGTGTCACACTGAAACCAAAGTGTTGATCTCCTTAATGGGCTGGTGCATTCATTGCTGTTCTGGTTTTCCCAATGCTAACATATGTCTGACATTTAATTCCTATTATTCACAAGCACATGTGCGTATCTATAGCAACCTCAAGAGAAAAATATGGATCTGTTACAAAATGCTGAAATCACAGCTTTTTTTCTTTGCTTCAAATATCACCTGGAAAGGTAACCCAGCTTGTCCTAAACCCATTTGGAAAACAAATTTTTGCAAGAAACCTGACCCTGAACTCTTACGTTACCAACACCTTCATGCTCCCCCTTTTGCTCTCCTGGATCTGCTTTTGGCTTAATCTACTTTTTGCTGTCACTGCCTAAGCTGCAGCTGACCTGACTCTGTTTCACCCAGGCAGGACATCCTAACATATTCAAGGCTGGAATTTCTTCTGAGAGTGGCAAAAAACTGAAGTCTTTGCTGAGGTCAAGGACAATTGAGCCGTAAGTATTCCTAAAAACTTTAAATTGAAAATATGTAGCTGAGAGAAGTGGGAGCAGATTTATTTGCTTTTACTTTTACCAATTTTATCTGGGATAATTCCAGTTCATAAAAGCTGAGCAAAGAGAATACAAAAACTTTGGAGGGGATCAAAAATATTTTTGTGGGATTTTTTGCATCAATAGGACCCAAACCAAGTTTCAAATTTCCTGCAATGCTGATATACTTATTGGCATTGAAAACCAGGGAGGTTTTTTTTTTTTTCCTTAAAAGAGGTAACAAAGCTGGGAATTTCAGTGTCTTCAAGAAAGAAGCAGAACAGGAAAGTCGATGTGACATCATGAAATACAAAGTTTTGGCAGCCCCAGAATTTCTTTGGATTTGTAATTTCACTCAAATCTGCAATTTACCCACACTCTTGACCTTTCAGCCACAGAGGAGTATTTCCCCTGCTTGGTACCTCCCATTGCTTTAAATTAAGACCTCAAAAGTCCACAATTTTCAATGAGTGTATCTTTCTTCTGCTCACTGTCAACACTGTGGGATGCCACATTCACACAGCTGGGGTCTTGTACTTGTTATTAATTGCTGTAATGATTTAGAAGGATAAGAGACCACTACGAGGGTGTGAATATCCCCCAATTTATGTTTTAATATTACATGAAACCCCTGTGTGCTCACGACTTCAAAGATTTTAACGAAGAACAACAGGAGTTAAAAAGGAGCAACTGCACCAGCTCAGACCATCAAGTAACTCCCTGTATCTTGGGACAAAAAAGATCATTTGTAGGTAGTTCTTTTCTTTGAATGATGTCTGAGTAAAGCTCCTGCTTATCTTGGTGCTAGAAAGTAGGAATTGGGTAATTCAAGGAAGGATCAATCAATAACTCTTCATTTCATTGCCATGTTCTCAGCCTCTGCTGGCTTCAGGGGGAGTTTTGACTGAAAGTTTTAAACTTGTTAAATTTGTCACAGCACAGTAGGAACCACAAATGGTATGAATTTTTAGTAGTATAGAATGGGTTTGTTTGTTAGGTTTTTTTTATTTTAAGATGAAGAGCCTACAGCCATGAGCCCAAGTCTTGAAGTCAAATGCCCTCTTCTGGCCAAGAACCGATTTTCTCGATGTTTAAAATAAAGTGTTTATTACGAGAGTTTGTTCTAAACAAAATTCCAGTGTAACTGCAAACCTTTTTCGTTGGTGATGTTTTGAAGCAGGTCAGATTGCTGGACTAATCTATTCCTGCTTGACAGATGGTTGTTTTCTGCCCAAATCTTCATGCTGTGAGTTTCAGAGGAAAGAAAGCTGGAAAATTAGTAAGTCAGGAAAGAAAGCAGAGTATGGTTGTCACTTTTGTGGCAGTGTATTTTTAATGTACGCCCTAAAATCAGAGCCAAAGAAGCTATGCAAAACCTCTGCATGAATGCATCCTGAAAACCCCATGACCACGATAGAAGTGAAAATTACAAGACATGCCCAAGGACATAACAGAAAAAAAAAAAATCCAAAAATCTGTGATAAGGTCAGGATTTCAACCCAAATTTAATGAATTTTTATCACCTGTGACAAACAAGACAATTTCAGACTCTGAGGTGCCTGAGTTCATCCAGGGAGGGGAAGGGAGAGTGGAAACATACTAATTCTTGGGAACTACCAAGGCACAAGGACATTCTCCTTCCTGGGACGTGACTTTGCCTTCTACAACTCATTGCCTCTCTTTTGCCCCTTTTCCTTGGCACAATCTTGGCTTGCAGTTGCCCTATGTGTCAGAAGGGTGAGTCTGTCACTCCAGAACATCATGTTGAAAGCGAGTAGGAGAACTCTTCCTCTTACTTAGCTGGTGTGTGCTCTGTTTGAAGAATAAATGCTTTTAAGGAATACAGGAATTTACGAAAAGTGAAGTTTGATGATGGGCAATGAGCTTCTGGATAAAAGATAAAACTTGGTTTTCACAGCTGATTATGAAAGTGATTAATGACTTCTACATTTTTTGGGGGGAATGGAAGAAACTGTGGGCTGGGGGATGAAGAGCAGACTTTGACACTCCAGAGTTATGGCTTTAGAGTAAGCTTAAAAGGCCACAGAGCTGAAGAACTGTGGCAGCTCATCAAATTCACCTTTCATCCTTTACGAGGTAAAGCTGCAGCTCAGGTTTACGTGGAAGTCCCTGGTCTGGATGGGGAAGGGTGTAAGGATTGACCAACAGCCTGTCTTTTACTTCCCCAATACTCCTGAGAGACTGACGTGGGACAATCCTATTCTTTGTGTGCTGAACAAGCAGCCATGTGTAAAATTCCTGGATTGAAACAGGGGCTGCCTAGTAAAATCCATATTTAAATGTGTGTTATTTTGCTCATGGGTTAAATCTGTTCTTTAGCTGTGCGTTCTAAAAGCAGGAATGTGGCAGATTGGGGTTTTTTTTCAGGTGGTAAAAGCCAGTCTCAGAGTAAATGATGATATGGTTTCCATGAAAAGAACAGGCATCTAATAACATATATTAATATATAAGGTAAGATGTACAGGACAGTGGAGAAGGGAGGTGCTTAAAAGGAGTGTTTACATTTTTTTCTTTAATCAGAAGCCCTTTTAGAGTGATGCAGAGAGAGGGAGCAAAGCCTTGCAAGGCACTGTGGTGAGGTGTCATGCAGTTCTTCTCAGTGAGAAAACTCCCAGCCCCACTTCTGTCACTGGACCCTGCATTCAGGCTTTTACAGCTCTGGGATTTCCTCAGTCCCCTTTGAAGGAGTGGGGTCTGTCCTTGCTGATGCTCTCCAAAATACAGGTCAGCTCTTCAGATCAGATTCCACAGTCACAGCCTCAGCATGGGCATAGGATATCTGATGGAAGAAAATTCCCCTAGATCAAACAGAATTCTTGAAGGCAGAAATGTGTAATTTAATTAAAAAAAAAAAAAAAAAAAAAAAAAAAAAAAAAAAAAAAAAGAAAGAAAGAAAGGCTGTCAGACACTATTTTCAATCCGTCCTGCCACTCCAGCATGCTTTTTTCCAGGAAACTCCATCTTCAAAATCCCTTCTTCATGAGATGCACCATCTCCTTGCTCCAGACCAGCAGCAGTGCCATAAGCCCTAGAGCTTCTGCTTTGTGAGTTTATTGTGTAATACAGAACAAATTTGTCAAGATGCGTGGCTTTAAAAGATTTCTCAATATAGTTGCATATTTCACCAATGGAAGAAATATGAGATAGGTAAACTGACACAACATTTACACACTTTTTTTTGTTCCTGTTTCCTGTTTATAGTCTCTTTTTTGGGTTCAGATATCCTTGTGAGAGGAGGATACCTGGAGATGGTTTCTGTGGCAAGTTTCTATGTCCTGTGTGGACACTTTTTTTTTCCTTTTTTTTTTAAATTGAGTCCTGAGCTATGAAATTTTCTTTTCTCCGCTATCTTTTGTGTTCATGTTTGCATTTTACATTCCTCCTGAGCCTATCTGCTTTCTCCCTCTGAAAGACCTCAGAGGGATTGCTTTTAAGCTGTGAACACCTGATTTATCCATTCTTTGGCTTAAGGTTTTTTTCCTTTCTCCAGACTACCACCATGGTCAAAAACCTGGAAGGGCAGTTCTTCCACAGCCTAAATGAAGGCTACTGCTGCTCTCTGAGTTGCCCACACAAGCTGGATTCCTCACTTAGCAAAGCTTTCTCTGGTACATCACTGTCTGAGCCCAAATTCAGAGCAGTAAACATAACCCTGAATCCAACATGGGAGAAGGAGAGATCATTTTGATGACAGCTCTTGATCACAGATCAAAAAGGGGATTAAACTTTGCATGGAAAGGAACACAAGCATGCTCCAAGTGCAGCAGTCTGTGTGGAAGGGGATTTTAAGGGAAGGTGTCATGGTTTGACACTGGTGCAATGCCAGCGCCCCAATGGAAATACACCTTCCCAAATAAATGCTGTGAGATGTTATCAGGAACAGAGCAGAGCAGGCCCAAGCTTAATAACAAAGGAAAAAAACTTTATTAAACTACTACTACAGAAGACATACGGACTAAATCCAGGATGAAGACCTTTTAAAACACCCCTCCTCCTCCCAATTTCTAAAACACCCACCATGAAACATCACCCGGGATTCCTGATCAGGTTGCCAGCCTTCAGATAATCAATACTCAAGCTATCAAGGGAGAGAAAAGTCTCTCTTGCACCACAGACCCCCCAGGAAACACAGTTGCCACCTCCTGTGTTTCCATGTCACACATGGCAACCGCCCAGAGAAAATCTGCCAGTGTGACACTCTCCTTTCCCTGTCACAGTGCTCTCACCACCGTGCATGGACAGACTGCTCATAGGGCTCCTTTAAGGATGCTTTGCCACAGACCCAAATATACAACAGTTCAGCTTCTCATCTTGGGACTACAGTCCCCCCCATTTTCCCCTGGGGCCAAGGGTCCAGGAACAGAGATCATCTTCTTTCTGAAGACAGAGGGCATCACCATTCCCTCCTCAGCTTTCTTCTGTTCTTGCCATTCCTGTGGTGTTAGAAGCTGAAGCAGGTCTCCTTGGGTCACCACTGCATCCCCCTAAAATGCAGTCTCTATTGCAGGAGAATTTGGTTCAGTCTATGGCTAACAAGAAAAGTCCAGCCAAAAGCTACTTCATCATCTCCTCCCACCTAAATATTTCTTCTTCTAACATGTCAGGTCCCGGACTGTCTCTCTTCCACTACAAATCCAGGAGGAGTAATATTTTACAAAGCCCTCATTTCCTGGAAAGGGTTAAAAGTTCAGACTCCCTGGACAGCTGAAATCTCTGCTCAGCATTCCCGACTCCCACGCTGGGCATCATCCCCCCCCTTTCTCCTTCTCCTCTGCCGGCAAATCTCCAGGTGCTGTCAGGCTCCCTGTCTCTTTCTCTCTGAGCGGGGGGACAAAGGCATCTCCACTTCTCTCCACCCTTCCGTCCACAGGAGCTGGCTCGGTTCCAGACCCTCAGCCCCTCGGCCTACCTGGACAAGGCCGCGTGGCTTCCCCTCCCCCACCCAGCCCATGGCTGGGCAGGGGAGAGTCTGCACTGCACTCTCTGACGACCGGAACCAAAGAGAGAGCTCCCCTGGGAGTTCTTGCTTTTAACCCCCTGTGTTCTCAGAGGCGTGTCCATACTTTCAGTGGTCACTCCAGGTGCCAATATCCAAACCTGACCACTGATTGGTTTGACCCAACTTCCTGGAAAAAAATTCACTTCCATGTCAAACCGCGACAGAAGGGAAGGAAAAAGAGCTATGGATGTGGCTCTTTGACCTAGAATCTGCTTGGAGAAAAAGGGACAGATGCAACTGGGTTTACAAGAAAGAATCCTTAAAACATCAGTGACTTCACTTAAATTCCAGGTATCTGTTGATGATCTGAATTCTTATCAGATGAGTTCTTATCAGAATTCTTATCAGGTGAGTTGGTGCTGTCACAGTAAGTACACACATGGCATCTCCTCATTTTGGAGAGACCACAGAACAAATTAGTGCGATTAGACACAAAATGCCATCCAGGCCACTCTGACATCCCCCAGCCCTGCCTGATGAAAATGCTGGTCCCTCTACACAGGCTGAGGTGCTAGAAACATTCTTAGCACCCTAGTCCCTCTCTTCTGTCTGTGTGTACATACTTACCCATATTATACGAAAACTACCATTTCTGACAGATCCTGCAGAGTCTTAATTTAATCCACAATGGGTTAAATGCCCACTGTGTGGCATTTTACAGCTCAGAAACAGACAGGAAGCCTCTGCTGCAAGCATGTAACAGGTACGAGCCAGAATCTCCGAGGCAGTGGGAGCACTCTAAGCTTTTGGAGCAAAGCCAGGCTTTCGTCATTCTTTCCCAAGGCTAATCCTATGGAGTGCTCATCCTTGTGCTGGTTTAATTTATCTGAGCATAATAGTGCACACTATCTCTCTTTAAGAGTGGGCAAGAGAGGCACCGACAGCAAACCAAGGTGCAGAACCTAAACAAAATGAAAACCTTGGCAGAAGGATTTACCTCCAATTAACCCCTCTGTTTTCTCTTCAGAAATGTCAGAGTGCTGCCTCCCCTTTTGTTTGGGTTGGTGACTAAGAGCTTCACCCACTGGTGGGAAAGTCAAATCCCTCTGACACATTCTTGGTCTGGAGATGAACAACCTGTGCAAGCAGGGGCCACAGCTCTCTGTGTCAGAGCAGAGTGGGGCTCCCTCCACACAAAGCACATGGGATGTGCTTTTTTTAAAAAGAGGGGTTTGGGGTTTTTAATAAAAATCTCATTTTATTGTGATGCAAAGTACACTCAAGTCTTCCAGTATAGATTATTTCTAGGGATATGTCTTCAAAGGTGATCCTAAGACACAATAAATACTATGCAATTGTTGGTGAAACATGAACCACAAGACTTTTTCTGAATTAGGTACTGACGTACAATCCTGGCATACCTGTGAGGGAAGCACAGCTCTGCAGTTATCTTTATGTGTTAGCATCTTTTAAAATAATCAACAATAGCAACAAAAATTTCACAGTAACCCAATATGCTAATCAGTGACAACATGTGATATGGGATCATTTAATCATGTTTGCACAAGCTATTCTATTATAATATGAAGTGTTCAGTGTTATCACTGTAAATCATTGATGGGAGTTTGCTTATAGCATGTCTGGCTGCTCCTGTGAAAGACAAAATCTTTTCTAAATACAGGTGAAAATAGGGGACAGTCTCCTCCCACTTCCATCAGTCCTGGCACTGCCTCACTCAGAGCTTTGAAGAAGTTATCCCATGAGAAAACCAACTCAGTGGGTTGCAACAACTCCAAAACACAAAGAATATCACAGAAGGATGTTCACACAACACAAAAAAAAAAAAAAAAAAAAAAAAAAACACATATTTAGAGATCTTGCTTTTTATCTTGTAATTGTCTCTTTATTGAGATTTTATTTTTGTGACTCTGCATGGACCCAAGTGAATGTAGGAGCACTACGAATGACACAGTCCAAGCATCACTTGTGCCACTGGCACCATGCCTAGGGACTCATAATAAAAATATTCAAAATGTACAAACCATGGGGCATTGTGCACATCAGACAACTTGCCTGGCATCAGAAAGCTCCTCCTGAGCCCTTCCAAAAAATAGGCTGCTGCAGTCAAAACAGGATGATGTGCCTGACTTACATCCTAAAAAACCTGAATGATTTTTCTTGTGTCTTTAGCATAAAGAAGCAGCTACTGCCTCTTAAATCTCTGACAATCACATATTTGTGAGAATTTATCTTCATGTGAGGTTGTTGAAAACATGGAAGTGATTAATAAATAAGCAGTGAAAACACAATTTAAGGGAAAAAAAATTGAACATTATTTAAACAAATATTGGAACAATTTTCCAGAGAAGAGAAGCTCATGAACATCCACAGATACTTTTTCTATGGAAGGCTGGAAAAAATTTGTGCAGGAAAAGCAGTCCACTATTTTATATGGAGCATTTGTGATAGTCCCTTCAAAACTTCAAATTTAAAACTTGGGCAGTCCTTCCTCACTCTTTCTTTGCTTTCTAGTGTACAAATGAAAAAATGAAAAATTTGTAATTTAGAAATGGTATTTTTTTCCTAAAAACATTCCATATTTCATTGTCTTTTTCTTTTTTTTTTAGTGTATTTAAGCCAAAATTGTCTGTGTTTAATCAAGGGAGACGTATGAAAGTCACTTTCCTAGCCACAGTGACTCATAGAAATAAACTACATATTGAGTGTGTATCTGAGGGAATTTATGTACAAATATGTGTAAATACATGAATTAAAGCAGAAAAAAAAAAGGAAAAAAAAATCATGCTTATCATCATAATGTGTTTGCCTGAGGCTCCATCTTCTGTGCTTCTCCTGTTGGTGCTTTCTTCTTTCTGTAAATGCATCACGAGCATCTGCAGAGTGCAGAACACAAAGAGAAGCCAGCCAGGGTCAGATCCTGGAGTACATCTGTGGGTCTGTGGAGTGGAAATGGAGTGTGCTTTGAAAACAACATCCTCTGCCTCCCACACAGGGGAGACCCACACTATATTTAGGTTTTGAAATTGCTGCAATTCACTAAGTTGGAGGAGACTCTGTCCCCTATTTTCACCTGTATTTAGAAAAAATCTTGTCTTTCACAGGAGCAGCCACAGCAGCATGCTGTGAGTGAACTTCCAGTAATGATTTACAGTGATACCACTGGGGGAAAAAAAATAAAAAAAATCAGCAGGGGAGGCAGCAGTTTTTTGCAGTTTGTGCAGATCTTGGAGCTAACTGCACATCTCAGGTCAGTCTGAGCTTATGAGCTCTACCTGAACTGGCTCAGCGTAGAGCTCTTGGCCCTGTGAATTTCCTGTGACACTCCTCTGAGAGTTTTTGCATGTGCTCATCTCTAATAATGCCCCACACATGGGGTCATATGCCTCCCCTGGGAAATAGGTGCTGCAGAATCTGCTGCTGGACTAAAACAGTGTCAAGGCAGAGAGGAAAACCTTACCCTGTCGTGCCCAGTGAAACACCTGCCTTGTTTTGGGATAAGAAAAAGCTTGGTGCCTCTATCACTCCTCCTTTACCTCCTGCAACCAATTGTTGATAAAAGGGATCTGAATTTCATCCCATGCACATATGGTTTAACCCATACTCCTTCACATAAATGGTTGAATTTTACACAGAATACAAGTTGTAGGGGTTTTCCCGCTGCAGCATGAGTAGGCATTTTGTGACAGCGACAGGCCAGTGGTTTTAAATGTACTTGAAGATACGTAATTTCCACTGTGTGAAACTGCTCAATGTACAAGATGTAGAAGGGCCATAACCCAATCACCTGACAGATATTGCAGTTAAAATGGATAATATTTTAAAGTGTTTTCAAAAAGTTTAATTACTGGAGTCAGAGATAAACTGCCACCTTCATCTCAAGCTGCTTAAAAACCATTAGTTTCCCCACTTGCTCTTGAAGATAAAAAAAGTATTCCTTTAATTCAAAACTGAATACATGCTGTGCATGGTCAAATAAGGGCACAAGCTTCTTTTCCTTCTGGTTTTTATTTTCTACCATTTTCCAGTGGGACGGAGAGGAGACAAAGAAATAAATTATGAGGGACAACAACTAAATAACACAAAAGGAAGGACAGTCACAGTGTTTAACATGTAGGTGCCTTTGCTTCCCCTCACCACACCCCAATATGCTCAGGGGACAGCCAGGGACTCTCTAATGAGGCATTACCACCCCATTTAATTGTTCCTTTTTACACCTACAGGCTGCAAGCATTTGGGGTTGCTTTTATGACAACCTGTGTGCCACCTGCAAATCAAAAGAAATGTGGCAGGTTGGGACAGTGGGAGCTGTTCAAGGAGACACTGTCTCCTTAGGAGATCAAAACCACAAAGTCCCAACAGGTTTCAGGGCACTTTTGGATGCCACACAGCTTTGGAGAAAGGCTGACCTAATGAGATTTTTCACAATGGTTTGTGTGATGCACAGAGCTGAGAGAAACTGCAAGAGCTATGAAGGTCCATAGGGGTTGTCAGGAATTCCTGGCATTGGAAGCACCTCTGTCCTGTCTCAGTTTAAGCTCAGGAGATGCCCTATCTGTGTGACAAGTGGCTTTGTCCACTGCCTGGAGAATGTCTTGACCTTGTGATAACTTTCCCTGCCAAAACCTGCAGGCAGTGCCTATTATCTATAGAAGAAAGATAATAAAATAATTTTTACAAAGGCTATAAAATAGTTCCGATAGTGGACCTGGCTTTCACCCAGGCGGCAATGAGGAGGAAGGCAGGTAGAATGAGTTCAGGTCTGTCAGCAGCTGCTCAAGGAAGACGTGTCCATGCCAACATCCAGCCAAGGAGTGACTCAGTGATTATAATGGCTGTGGTGCCTTTTTTGTTGGATGAGTGCAACAGTGCAGAACAGGAGCCAAGCTTGCCCCTGGCAAGAACAGGCACGGCAGAGCCCATGTGAAGGAAGGAAAAATCAACTTAATTTTGCCTTTCAAGTGATAGCCAGCCCTGAGTTGGGTGGTTCCTACAGGGATATGGGCAGACATTTTCATGCCAGGGCCACAGTTCTTGGCTTTTTCACCTGTAACCAAAATAAAAGTGGTGCAGCACTACAAAGGGGAGCCTTTCCTGTGAAATTTCGGATTCATTTTTGCAGGCATGGGAGCCCTTCAACAATACAGCTCTGGTAAATAATTTTTTCACTAGCAAGAACCAGAGCATGAAGGTGAACACTTCACCAGCATACTGTGGTGAATCTAAATAGTTACAAAAAATATCTACTTATTTTGGACTGTATTTTATTCTACTGGAGGTTTTGGTTTGTTTTATATATATATGTGTGCGTGTGTGTGTGTGTGTCTGTGTGTCTGTGTGTGTATGTATATGTGTATATATATATGCGTGTGTGTTTGTCTTTATGTATATATATATATATATATATAAATAAGAGAAGAATAAATAAATAAATGAGAGAAGAAACATGGTGATCTATTTAATTGAAAACACTCTTATTGGCTCAGCCAAATATTACCCACTTGTCCCTCTCTGCTTAGAAATACTGCAATATTCAACTTTTGTGATGATGTTAGATCTTGATAATTAAAAAAAAAAAAAAACTTTGGTAGGGCACTTTATTATCCTCCCAAAGTATATTGAGGGATATCATTTGGAATATTTTTAAAGACAAATAATTTATTGAATAAAAATGTATATGCTTTCTGTGTACATAGTATGAAAAATTCAGTCAAGGCAGTTGCAGCCTCAAAGCACAAGGTTTGATTGTGTATTTTCTGTATTCATAAGGGAAACCTTGGAAACCACTTTGGGATGTTTTTCAGGGTACAAACATATTTTTTAAGCTGTCTATAATTTTTCAGGCCAATTTTTTTTTTTTTTTTTATCTTCCCATAAGATGGCTTGAAGGATGAAGAACAAACAACCGGTCAAGAACAGGAAGGCACGGGAATGTAAGTGTAGATCTATGTATTACTAAATATAAATACAAATATATGTACATAAATGCACTTTTTTTTTTTTTTACCTCTTGGGCGGAATGGTAATGCCTATTTATCATAGCCTCAGTCAAACCAACACTGAGACTAAATTAGCAGTGTTAAAACAGAGCACAGAATTTACAGCATGCCTTTTGTTCACAGTGAATTCTAATGGACCCAGGTTAATGTGAGCTCCTGTGTCCCTTTCAAGCTGGATGCACCCAGACTTCTGAGGATGGAAAGATGCCTTTAAGACATTGTTGCCCCTGGGTCTGTGCAGAGCACAAACTCCTAAACAAAAAACTTTCCAAGCTCCAAACCTGTTGTGGGCCTCTTTAAGCAGTTGATTTTTTTTTTCTTTCTTCCCCTCTTTCAAGCACCACAGCCCTTTAGGCTAAGCTGGCATGTGAAACTTCTCCATCACTACAGAGGAAAACTAGTTTATCATGATCCAGATTAAAACACACACAGTGGTCCCTTACAGCTGTAGGAATTTTGCCAATGCTGCTCATTGAAGGAACTTAAAAATGTCCATCAACTGAGCTGTATCTTTTGGCCGATTTTCACATGAGCTCTTTTCCTTTTTTTTTTTTTTTAAACACGGTGGGGGGAGGGGAAAGTTATGCAGAAGGCTTAGAAAGTGCAAAAAGATTACTGAGGATTGTTGAGAACATTTGTATTGCTTTTCACCTAAAATGAAACCTCCCTGGGGTGAACAGAATCTTGGGTAGTTTAGGAACCCTCATGATTTCCAGAAGGGGTCTTGCTAACAGCCAGGTTTAGGGAATATCAAGTGTTCTGTGAAGTACTTTATCTGGCTTCTCATGATGATTTTTCATGCTTCATATAAACAGCTGGAGATTTTTCAGGTGTTATTATCACAGAGTTTGTATGGGGGGAGCACCAATCTTCAGCACAGGTCTGCCCTATATATTATGTCTCTTTTGGAGGCATTTCTTTTTCTTGGCAGCTGGGATTTGACAAAACTGTGTTTTCTTCCTAACCCCGTGACTGACACAGCATGCAATTTTAACTCAAGTGCTTAGCATTTCATTTCTCCAGGCTGCAAGCCAGCCTTTTTAGTCCAGTGTTGGGGGTGGGTTTTGTCAGGGTCCCATGAGGATGCTCAGCTCTTGGATATCACCACACGACCTATAAAATTTATGGTGTGTTTTTGTGCTTTTTAAGCTGTGCGTTACAAAATCCTGAGCAGCAAGGGGAGCGGTGTCGCTCTCCAATCTGCAGCTAAGGTTTTCTGCAGTGTTTCTATTCTGTTATTTGTGGGTGGGGTTCCCCCAGGATCCCACATCGCCTGGTTCTGTGTGCCCACATCCACTTTGCAAAAATTTCAGCTGGATCAACTTTTTCTGACACCAGTTTGAGCTCAGCAACTGGATTAGGGCTGTGCCAGTCTGTGGAGCACCTGTTTATTTTTCACATTTTCCTGGATTTTCTTCTTTTTAGAAGGTTTTAGGTCTGCCACAGCTGTAAGAGCCTGGAAGCAGGAGAGGAATTTCAGAGGAAGAACTGATGTGATACGGAAAAACACCATGCAGTTCATCAAGGCTCAAACCATAGCACAGCTGCTTTTATCCTGGATGGCTCTTCCATTCCCCAGCTTCGCCTAGCATAAAACCTTTGTTTATTCACATACTTAATGGTTTTTTTTTCACTTTCTTTGAACCCATTTATCCATTCATGATTTACCTTGGGATGAGAAGCAAAGAAATAAAATAATTCATGTCTGCTCTCAGGAATACAAGTATGGACAGAATTTAAATGTGCTGACAAAAAGTCTTTTTGCAGTCGGGAGAAATTGTGTCTTACTTCATGCTCATTCCTGGAGGTAACTATCAGAGTAAACAAATACAGGAAAAATCATCACCAGTATTTTGAAGTTTACAATCCATACTAATCCCTTTTTTTCTGTCTCAGCAGAAAATATGCAGTTATTAACAGTTATTGTAAAATATGCTGGGTTTTCTGGGGATCTATTGTGTACAAAATACAGAAAAGGGAGAAGTAAAGAGAAAAGAAAGGGAATGAAAAGTAAAAGAATAATAAGAAAACAAAACAAAACAAAGCTTTTTGCTGCAGTTGAGAAAAGGCAGGAAGGAAGGAAAGGAAGGAAAGGAAGGAAAGGAAGGAAAGGAAGCAAAGGAAGGAAAGGAAGGAAAGGAAGGAAAGGAAGGAAAGGAAGCAAAGGAAGGAAAGGAAGGAAAGGAAGGAAAGGAAGGAAAGGAGTTTCCTGAAGAAAAATTGCATTCAAGAAAGAAAAAAGGTTTTTCAAACTTGATTTAGAAAGATGAATAGATAAGTATAATGTGTAAATTAGTGTATATTTAATAAAAAGAATAAATAATACATTTTTAAAAAATCAACAACAAAAAAAGGAATTAAAACCAAATCAAAAGCTTAGAAAGAAGAGACAAACAAAACATAAAGTGACTTCAAAACCTGCAAAATTCCATCTACTTCCAGCCACTTGGCCATATTCCCTAGGTAATTTTTGGTTTTTGCCCTGCCATGAATTCACAAGGCATTAACTATTGCCTTCCCTGTTAGGAGTTTCCATTGACCAATGATTATTTACTGTTCTACACATTAATTATTCCAGGGCACAGGTAATTGGAATGGTATCAGAATGGTTTAGCTCCCAGGAAAAACATTATAGAGGAATATATAGAGGAATATAGAGGAATACAGCCCTCAGCAGCTGAGCAAGAAATTCTTCTAGGCATAAAACAAGAAAGGACAGAATCTGATCTATTACTGGGAAAGGACAACTGCATTGCCAGAACTGGTGAGACTATCAGAGGCAGAAGGCATTGCAGCCTTATCATGAGCTGTCCTTTTAGATAGCTGAGGGACACCAGAGATGTGTTCAGAGTCCTCCAGAAAACAGGCTGCGAGGCTTCTAACAGTGCTGCAAAGCTATAAATCAAACGAGACAGAGAAAAAAAAGGGAAAAAAAAAAAAAGAATACAACATCTAAACCCAGGAATCTGCAAATTCAGCACAGCAATAGGAGGGTTGTGGGATATCATCACTTTCAGCAGCCAGAGGGGGAAAGGCATGTAAGAGACACTGCAGAAGGGGAGGAAATGGGATTTTGGTCCTCAGTGCTTCTCTGGGTACTGTCACAGTGAGAGGCTGTGCTCTCACCACTTGGAGTGCTTCACCCTTGGCAATCTCTCTCTGAGTCCCAAGAGGCCAAGCTGAATTTCAGCAAGGCAGTGAGGTAATGTGAGAGAGCAGTAAATGTCTTAGAAAAGCCATGTGCTTGGTGTGCACTGCTTGGTGTGCACTGCTGTTCTTCCAGCACTGCCATTGGACATTTTTACACCCCTGCACTGAACCATTTCTCTTGCGTGTGCCTCAGTTTTCCTGTGAACCTCAGGCAGTACACATTTCCTTGTCCATTGTTTCAGACCAAACTCTCTTGCCCACCACAGCACCTACTGCATCCTGATTCCGGGTAAATTAGACTTGTGATTACCCTGCCACGAATCAAACCAGTCCACACTTGTTTGGTGGTGCAGTTTTGTCCAGCTTTGAGCAAATGGCATGGTGCAGGAGACAAACCTGCCCAAGTGAGGGTGAGTGGCAGGAATTTGGCATGGCCAGGTCTCAGCATCCCACAGGGAAAGGGCTTGGGCAGTTAAATCTGAGCTATTAATGGATTTTTGCTTCTTGTGTGGGCTCACAGAGCATATGGCAAGGACAATTGCAGAGTCAGAGGATGGCAAAAGAGGCTCCATGAGTTCTCTCATCATGTACATGAGTAACCAACAACTCACCAGCCCTCCTCTTGGTCCCAACCCCACCCACCCTCAGTAAGGTGGAAGGAGAAGCAAATCAGAGGAGAAAAATCAAGATGAATGGATCAAAATAAAGGCAGTTTAACAAGCAAGGCAAAGCTGCACACACAAGCCAAGCAAAAAAATTTTGCTACCCCTATTCTTTACAAGTATAATTCTATATTTCTATAAAGCATAGAAATTATGCTGCAGGAAGGAGTTCTACTTTTTATCTCCCCTGTAATCCCAGCGTGAAACAGGAGTTAAAAAGAAAAACAGACCAGAAGCAGTTTGATTAAGTGTGTTTTTCCCCTAACTCATGAGCTGCAAGAGACAAAGCTTTTCTTATAACCAGTTTGAAACAGTATTTAAAGGAGACGCCTTTGATATTTACAGAAGAATGAGAAACACCAGAAAATGAAATCTGCAAATACTAGTAACAGTCTGTTCAGAATCTGAGCTCTTTAAATAAGAGACACTTCTTTGCTGAACATGTTTTTCCTGTCAAACTTACTTTTAAAAATTACCTTTTTTTTTGTTTTGTTTCTTTCCAAAGTGCAGTGAGACACCACAATAGGTCTTCTTTAAACAGATTCTTGTTTTATTAGGGATAATGAAAGGTTTGGTTGATGTTCTAAGCGTGGTACCGTCACTCTGGCGACTGTGTAAACAGATATTTTAAGTGCAGATTAAGAATTATCACATTCTCTACACAGATAAGTGTTTGGTTTAAAAGTGAAGATAATTATCTACAGATTTTAGGGAAATGGTGCCAAAAGAACCTCAGTGAATTTTTCACTGATTCCTCAACTAAAATTCTCAAAATTAACCATATTTAATGTCTTTTAAAGAGAAGAATTGACATTTTTTAAAGTTTTTCCTCTGGTAAAAGACTGGATTTAGAACTGTGGTTGCTAAAACAAGAGAATTTTAAATATTACTTGATTAGAATCTGAAATAGTACCTACAGGGCCTGATAGAAGAGTTTTCCTGACTCTGAAAAAGGAGAGAAATTATTAGCTGGCAGTTTGTGATAGAAAAATTAAATTTAAATGTAAATTATGAATGAGAATAACTACTAAAACAACCTGTCAAAGGATGGTGGGTTTTTTTGTTGTTGTTTTTGTTGTTTTGGGGTTTTTTTTAAGCCTATAGCAAGGTTTTCTTTAGTGACAGTTTTCCTTTTTGCAATGATTGATAACTTTGTGGAAAGGCATTTGGAAAATGTTCATTGTTTTCCCCACACTTGAACTTTCTTTAAAGGTATGTCTAATATGATTCTTATTTTACCAAAAAAAAAAAAAATCAGTTAAAGGTTTGGTGCTTAACATCCCATCCCCATGCTGTTGTATTTAAGATTGCTTGAAACTTCCTCTTATGCAATAATTTGAGACTTTCAGTTCTCAATCTCAGCTGAAGAAATCTGAACTCAGATATTTAATTTGAGATTTCTTCTAAGGGATTTTTTTTCCAGCCAGCTGTAATTTCCATCACCTGGAATTTCTACCTCAAGGACAGATCACTTTCCAAAACACAGGATAAAGTTCAACTGAAAAACTTTATATTTGAGATGGAAACAAAAGGATGAAACTCTTTGATGCAGTGAGTATGGTGGAAGACACTTTCATGCATTTCCATGCAGCTGAAAAAAAAAAAAAAAAATCTTTGTATTGTATTTCTATATGTTACTACCACAGTATTAGAAATCAGGTGAGCTAGTATTTTGGCAATTCTTTGACTATAAAACTAGACATAGACACAATTTTTTTCTGCCCAAATGAACATGTATGGTTTTATGTACTTGAGTTTCAGATAAATTTGACTTACAGAAATTAAGACTTTTAGCATTGTAACCTGGTATTATTACTGGAGATGTTCTGGAATTCAGATTACTCTTC
This sequence comes from Vidua chalybeata, assembly GCF_026979565.1. Classification (NCBI taxonomy): domain Eukaryota; kingdom Metazoa; phylum Chordata; class Aves; order Passeriformes; family Viduidae; genus Vidua; species Vidua chalybeata. The sequence continues at coordinate 65,302,829 of NC_071570.1, read as the reverse complement.
CAAAGGTGGAAAAATCTCCAAGGAACTATATGTTTCAAATTTTAGCCTTAGCTAAATATAAACATATTTTTAAAAAACAGTTAATAAAGGTAGCCCTTTCCTGAGGAAGTTTGGTGAGTCAGATAAAATATCATTAAATCCAGTAAACACTTGAAGATTGACCAAGATTGCAGATATTTGAGGCAGAAAATCCTTGGGTACTTAGGGACTAAGCTATAGAGCAAGATTCAGACTTTATTTCCATGCTACCTTATCTTCTGCTGGACATTCCTTAGCACTTGGAATTGTTAAATACAACAAATCCTTTTTAAGCTGCTATGGACAATTTCTTTTAAGAAATAACCAAACATTAGATTTTTTGTGTCTGTGGTATATTTTTGCAATTTCTCTCCTTTCTCACTCTTGTTTCTTTGGTAAAAATATTATTTGTCTTTGGAGGAGATATACATGAAAAAAAAATTACAATTCCATTTGACCTGAATTAAAAACCTGACCAAAACCTGTCAGAGCTGTAATTCTTGTCCTGAGCCCTTGCAAAGGCTGTGCTGCTCACAGAAATGCTTGAAAATGCTGTTCTTAGGGGCAGCAGAAAACCTAAGGCAAATTACTGAGTTTTGACCAACTTCCCTCCCTGTGTCTTCAGTTATAAAATATATCTATTAATGGATATAACTCAGTTGTCTGGAATACTTGAAGGCATCCCATTTACTGTTCACTAACACATCTGTTTCCTTTGCTGCACTGTAAGCAAAGCAAAGCATCTGACCACTTTCTTGACCTTGGAAGAATTGAAAAAGCCAAATGCATTTTGAGGAAAATTAAAGCAAAGAAAGGAGGTAGCCTTATTTGCTTGCAGAAAGGTCTGATCCTTTAAAAATTTTTGTTAGTTTTTTCGGTTTGTTTCTTTTTGTTTGTTTCTTTCTTTCTTTTGTTTAATCAAAGAACAAATTATACCTTCTGATAGTGATGTGGATTAATTAAGGCAAAGATTAAAGTAAATGTAGGGCAAATAGCACCTGTAGGTAGTGCTTTGCACAAGTTAAGGTCAGTGTCTTCTGTGTATAAGGACTCTAAAATTTTATCTCATTACCCAAATTAGCTCTGGTCTCAGGAATGGTTCTTTATTTATTTCCACTGTGCTTGTGTTGTTTCTCATGAGCAGTCTATGTTTTAGTTTGGTTTGGTTTGGTTGTGGGGCTTTTTTTTTTTTTTTTTTTTTTTGCTTCCTTTTTTTTTTTTTTTTTTTTTCTTTTTTTTTTTTTTTTAATTCTTATTTGTTTATTATTCTTCTCCGAAACAGGAGGGGTTAATCAATCTTCAAGCTACTTACCTCATATTTAAACTTAATTAAAGCCATTTCTTACTGGTTCACCTTAATTCAGTTTGCTCCCCCTGTTAAATTGCATTGACTTTAAGCTAAATCTTACTTAATCTGCTGGGAAATGCATGCACATCAAAGGACGGAATATCATGCAGGCAGGAATATGAAGGGGAAAGACGAGTGGCAGAATAACTGTTTGATCACAGTTGTCTTCCTAATTTCTAACTCAAAGCTCAGTTAGCAGACATTTTTGCAGGCTATGTCTAACGTCGTTGTACTGTTGCCCTTAGCCCCATATCTCACACATCTGAAAACAAAACACGGAAACAACAAAAATCTCCCTTTGGGACACTGTCAATGAGTGTAAGTCATGAACACTTTAATTCCTAGTGGTAAAGGCTTCACGGAATGAGACGTTAGCTGTATCAAGGTTTTAATTTACAAGAGAGCAAAGTTTTGTTGTACAATTATAAAAACCTGTGCTGAAAACATAAGGAGTATTCAGATGCGCTTGTTTCATCAAAATTTGCAGGGATTTGGTATCTTTTTATGAGTCTGTCCTAAAGAATCCTTTAGAAAGAAGAATCCTAAAGAGTCCCATTTCTTATCAGCACACAATCAGAAGTCACTCGATTTTATTTGAGGGCACACGATTTCTGTCAGTGTCACTTTCCCTTTCTAAATGAGACGATCTGCTTTGGTAATCATGACAACTGTAAAGTGACATTGGTCAATTTACACTTCAATAAGGCAATTATCTGGGTTAACACCTATGCTTAACTCCTGAAATAACTAGTTCTTTGATTGTCACGGGCAAGTGAGCCACTTTGTACTAAATGGGAAGTTGCAGATTGATTGTAGATAAATCTCTGATTTGCTGACATTTGTGCAAGAATATTTTAAGAAGGTAAGGATATCCTTCCTAGAGACAAGAATAGACAGAAGAGAAAACCTGATAGCATTTTCCATTTAAGGTTTTGTCAAAGCAAGAGAGAATTGTAGAGAATTTAGAGGATTTTACCACTCAATTTTTTCTGTCCGCTGGCTTTTTCAACAGCAGCGATTCCCATTAGGAATGGGAACCAGCAGTTTGCAGTGTGAGACTATTCCACACCTGTGGAAGAAAGGAAAGACTCAGACTGGAAAAGTCTGGATGCATCTGTGGACAAGTGAAAGGAAAATTAGGAAAATAAAAGTGACATGCAAGAAAAAGGATGTTGTTGACCACTCCTGTTTGCAAAAAAGTGACCTTTCCTTTCCTTTCCTTTCCTTTCCTTTCCTTTCCTTTCCTTTCCTTTCCTTTCCTTTCCTTTCCTTTCCTTTCCTTTCCTTTCCTTTCCTTTCCTTTCCTTTCCTTTCCTTTCCTTTCCTTTCCTTTCCTTTCCTTTCCTTTCCTTTCCTTTCCTTTCCTTTCCTTTCCTTTCCTTTCCTTTCCTTTCCTTTCCTTTCCTTTCCTTTCCTTTCCTTTCCTTTCCTTTCCTTTCCTTTCCTTTCCTTTCCTTTCCTTTCCTTTCCTTTCCTTTCCTTTCCTTTCCTTTCCTTTCCTTTCCTTTCCTTTCCTTTCCTTTCCTTTCCTTTCCTTTCCTTCCTTCCCTTCCCTTCCCTTCCCTTCCCTTCCCTTCCCTTCCCTTCCCTTCCCTTCCCTTCCCTTCCCTTCCCTTCCCGGAAGTTCCCGGAACTTCCCCTCTTCCCTCTTCCCTTCCCTGAACTTTCCTTTCCTTTCCTCTTTCCTGAACTTTCCTTTCCTGAACTTTCCTTTTCCTTCCTGAACTTTCCTTGTTGTACAGTTGACCCCCAAAATTAAACCCTGAACTTGTAGCGCAAGTTGGGGTTTTTTTGCCTACTCAGCTATACCTCCATGAATTCTCTATTAAATGTAGCCAAAGGGTACAACACAACAGAACCATTCATTCCGGTGTATCAATTGAGGTTGATTATAGACACCTAGAGCCCAAAATGGCAATTGCAATTTTTTTTTAGAATTAGAAAAGCCTACTACTACCCTCATTGTCTTTTGATAATGTGCTTAGTGTTCTCAATGTGTAATGTTGATAAACTCTGCAGAGGAATAAAATACATATTTAAGTAAAACCCTGTAAAACCTTAGGAGTATTTTATTTACATTGGAGTGTTTTATTCACATAGTTCTACTAGGGATGTTGTTTACTGTGTTTTATTTTGTAACTGCTGCACATCAGAAGCAGCAGTTTACATTTGGAGCACATATAAAAATCTACACGATACAGACCTATCTATTTGGCAAATAGCTGGGAATCTTTGAAAAGGCAGCTGTGTCTTGAGACACAAAGAATATCTGCCTAGCCAAGGATTTTGTGAATGCTTTTGTAATTCAAAACAAACAAACAAACAGACAAAGGTGGGTCAGTAAATGTAAACTAATTTTGAGAGACAGTAAAGAGAATAATGAAGTGACAAGCAGGACTATTCAGATAACACAAAGTGTTGTGGTTCTGCTTCATGCTGATTCCACTGAGAAATAGCAGGTTGCTTCTGTTGCTTTCTAATGCTGCTTAATTAATTTCTCTAAAGACACAAATGTGAGCTGCATGGCATCTCAGATGTGTGCTTGGAAACGCCAGCAAAGGCAACACCTCTGCCATGTCACTCACATTCCAGGTGATCTGGGGATAATGCTCTGGAGAGGCCTTGGCAAACACATTTCTGGAGCTCTTTGATCTCATTGCAGAGAGCAAGGTGTGTCCACAGATTCTTCTGAAGGCAGGATTTAGTTAATTGCTGTTGCACAACTTCTGGTTTGTCCTCTGCGTGGCAAAGTAGTTATTTCCACACCTAGTGCAGCAAAGGACAGTGTGTCACCTGTCATGTCTCAAGCCCTTTCAATGGTTACAAGGTGCTGTGTTCATGGGAATCATTAAACTTCTGCTGTGTGATACCATGGAACTAATATCTCAAAACAATTAGCCACAGTCTAATGTTGATTTAAGATAATGCAATCCAGTCAATGTTTTCCTTGTGCCTTCTGTAGGAACAGACAGGACCTGGCTCACTGTGCTGCATTCAGTTTAGCCACTTGCAAAACCTCGTGTAGTAACACTCTTAGCTCAAAATAGATTCAATGGCTGTGACTCAAAAGGAAGAATCTGGTACATAACTTCAGAAGAAATAAGAAATTCTGTAATTGGAGTGGGGTTTTTTTCTGGCCATACCATAAATTTGAATTCTTCAGACTCAGAAGTGCAAACCCAGATCCCAAGGAAAAGTAGCTTCAGAAGAATAAATACACAGGGGAGTAGTTGGAAGGGAGAAATTCCCAAAATGGAACTCTGCTTCCTTCACTGGCCTCCAGTGTGAACAAAGAACATCAGAGCCACTGCAAAGCCGTATGGATGCTCTGCTCATCCATTGTATCAGGGTCAGAGGATTAGGAACTGCCTAAGCTTAATTTCAAATCTCAGGAACCATATTTACAAACCAGCCATGTCCCTTCTTCTGTGAGTTTCTCCAGTCCCTTATTGAAATTTCTCTCACTAGATGCCAGTGTTTTCCACACTGCTGGGAATATCTGGGTAATCCTGGTAAAAGATGGAAAAAAAAAAAGTTTTTGTCTTAACAACATAAACTCACATGTTCATTGGTAAGCAGGTGAAGCTCTGTCTTCTGTCATTAATTCTTCTTGCACAAAGCAGGGTGTAACAGCAAAGATAAACTCCAGTTATGAACCCCATTTTTAAGTGACCACAGAAAACCATGCAAATAATGAATTCTTGACTACCTGTCATATAAAATGAGAAGCAGTTGAGCAGATATTGACTGTAACTCTCATTTGGGGTAGCAGCATAGAATTTTTTTTGTATCATTGTGCCTGCCTCTTTCAGATTATCAGAAGTCAAACAAGATTTCAGCCCTAAGAGGTTGAAGAAAAATCAAATCTGAAGAAGTAGCATTGGTTGTGTGTTGCAAATATGGGCCTGAGAGGGGTGGAAAGTGTGCTTTCACATCATGACTTTGCCCTAATACATAATGTTCGGCAATTGTTAGAAAAGAAAGTTGATCTTGGCAAAGATACCCCTAATTTTGGGTGCATTGGAACATCAAAAAGGCATAAGGCACATTGTCTTTCCAGCAGATGGACAAGAATAGAAATTATTAAAAGATACCAAATTTCTGGTGGTGGAGAAATTTTCATAACAATGATAAAAAGGGGCAAAAATCTCTGGTAATATTAGTTAATATAATTTAATTATTTTTTTTATTGCCTGGATAAGAAAAAATGTAATTCAGATAGTCTTATACCTATAATGATTTTTGGGGAACCAGACTGCCACTAATAAGCTCTGCAAGCACAGAAGGTTCATTTCCAAGTGTTCATGACCTAGGATGACAATTTTCTTTTGTAAATGGGTCAGCAGCTCAGCTCTCATGTGATTTAACTTCTGCAGAGGGTCGTGGTCCTCTTTCAGTTTACATTTTTAAACCAGCCATCTACTGGCATGCATAATTTAATTTCTGAAAAATTCCACTTGAAAAAATGGAAAAATATGTTAATTTCATAGATGACTCTTTTGAACTGAGTAACTAAAAAAGTTGTTCAGCAGCACAAGACCTTTTCCTCTTCTCCTACTACCTACTACTAGCTGAACATCAACAATGCTTTGCATGCCTACATAACCATATTTATAATGCCAGTCTCACAATATAGGCAATATATAGTCTACTCAATATATATAGTCTCACAATATAGTCTACTGTCTTTGGAGAGGCAGAGATTTTGGAAGGGACTGAAACAGGACCAAAAACCTGTCCTGGTATTTGCAGACCAACCATAAGCTGAGAGTGGGGCTCCCTTCAAACCAGAGCCTTTGGGCAGCACTTGTAGAGAAGCTGACTGAGTTAACCCCTTGTAGAGTTTCTGCTCCAAAAGTGAGAGGCAGAAATATAATCATAGATTATTCAGAAACTCCTCTGGAAAATTCTCCCTCTAAAACTTTGCCAGCTGGGTGAGAAAAAAGCAGGAAGGCAGAGGAGGATCTTGGTCTCTGCAGAGGGGGGGGGGGGAAAAAGAAAATCTCCAGATGTTTCTTGGTGGCATTATTCAAGTGTTCTAGTAGAATTCAACCACATCCTGAAGAGATTTTGAGTCTTTGTGGTGCAGGGGAGTGCAAGGAGGTACGAGGGCTTAGAGAAGAGGCACTGGTGGCTTGGTGCAGCAGCTGATGTGACAAAGAGCTCTGGGACTTCCAGCACAGATTCCAGTTGAAGGGGGAGACACTCCCAATTCCAGGATGGAGGGCCTTAACCCCCAGACAAATTAATGACAGTCAGTAATTCATTTAGCCCTAATGTGTGTTAATCTCCAGCTGTATGCAGCACAAATGTAAATTAGTACACAAAGATTGTGATACAAGAGTTTTTTGTTTACAGGAGTAGAAAATTAATTGACTTTTCATCCTGTTGGGTTTCAGAGTGTAAAGCAGAACCAGGGAGATGCCAGCCTTCACTTTCCTGCACATCAGATATTAAATATATTGTGCCCATAGGTATATCAATGATTTTTACCATTTCAGACATAAGGGTTACCAGAGAAATTAAACATGTCTCATGCTCCATGTTTCATTTTGCAAAAGAAAATTCCCAATAGCATAATACCAAGGTCGTTGAAAAAATATAAATAAAAATATTTGGGGGTTGGATTTTTTGTTGTTGCTTGCTTGTTTAATTCCTCAAAAATACAATAAATGAAAAAGTCTTGTTCTGAAATGTGCCTACAGAAACCTTCACAAGAATTTGGGTTTCCTTGACATTGTAATTTCCAGTGGAATCTAGATCCAATTCCAGGCCACAGAATCCAGAAAACACTGCTTTCATGCTTTTTGGTAGAGGGAAAGTAACATAAAATGACTCCTATTCAGCTGTCATTGGAATTGTCTTTTCTTCTAAAAGTATTAAATTCTCAGGAAAAAAATACTAAGTTTTCTGTGGAAAGTAAGCATGCTGTCTGGGGCCCAGAAATGAGATTTGAAAGTTAAATTTTCCTCTCAGACAGTTTCCATCAATACTTTTCTGTCAGTTCTCATAAAAGCTGAAGACACCTCATAGTGCACTTTTATCAGATTTCGTTCCTTTGATGTCTTTAAAATGCTTTTCTTTGGGGTGAAGAAACACAGAAGGACTAGAGGGGTAAAATATAAAAGTGGGATAGAACTGGTGGTAGAGATAGGAGACCAGGAAAATTAATCATTTGATTTTGTGACAACAAACTCCCAGTCAGTTGGCTTGAGTAATATATAATAAGGTAGGAGAATAATGCTGAAATTGTCACTTCACTGCCATTCTTTTCCATCTTTTGCCTGGTACAAGGCATGTGGAAATCTCCCTGGTCCATCACTGCCACTCACTGTGCATTTTGCACTGATTTTATTTGCCTCAGCTCCCCCTCCAACTCACACCAAACCCTCAGATCGACGTCCAAACCTTGGTTCCATCCTTTGTCCACATTGCACTGAGGCTCTAGGAAGGGAGAAAGAAAAGAACAAGGAACAAAATAGAGGAGAGAGAGAAAGGATGAATAAAAGTGAGAAAGAAGAAGCAGAAAAGCAAGACACTGACAAAGGAAGGTAAAATCAAGAGCACAAGCAATGAAGAAAATGCAGGAAAGAAAGAAGGAAATAAATAAAAGAGAAGAACAAAACATAGAGGGTCAGAGTAGTCCCCTGTGACTTGCTTTCAATGGAATTTCTTTGGAAAGTCTTTTAGCCCAAAGGGTTATAGCAGTAGATTCCCACAATGTCTTGATGGATTGGTGTGAATGACTCATATCTTGACCTTTTCTAGCATGTTTCATAAAATTTACACACTGGGCAACCCCAGAGTTAACTTTGAAGTGGACCTTAGATTTCCCAGCCTCTGAATTAGCTTCTGGCAATGACTTATTTTGGTGGGGACAAGAGTGATTTTGTTGGGTTTTTTTTTTTTCATTTTTCATCAATACAGAACTGGAGCCTTTGTGCTTTGCAAGCCCAGCTACCCAAGCTTTGCTTGAATTGTTTGTAAACAGCTTCATACCCCAAACACAGCTTTGTTCCTTTACTGAGGACTTGGGGCACATAAACTTAAATAAAATAAAGCTCTAACTGTGTGATGTGAACCCAAGTTTCAGGACCTGTCCTCCCAGCCCTGGAATCCTGATTTGCAATGCTGAAGTGAGTTAATGAGAGAAGCCGGCAGGCAGCAAAGAGCTCAGACACAGGAGCTGTGGCACATGCTGCACTGCCAGTTACACATGGTGCAGCAAAAAAAAAAAAATGGGTTTAAGCTGGGTTTAGGCTCCAAGTTTGCCCTGCTTTCCCTGTCTGAAACCATCTAAAAGCCTGTCTATCTGCAAATGGGGCATGGCCAGTGCTTCCATCCTCCAACTCCACCACATAGCCTTTGGCCCTGCATGTGTTGCCACCTTCCACAGCTTTGGCTTTTCTGGCACAACAAATTTCCAACATTCCCTCACAAAAAAAAAAAAAAAAAAAAAAAAAAGGTTCAGTTAATGGCAGTGCCCCAGGAAGCCTGGCCTGAATCTTCCAGAATATTCAGAATTTGAATAAATTCACATTCATAAACTTCACCAGCACACAGCCTTGCCATTCCCATCCAGTTGCAGAATGACTGTAAAGCCAAAACAAAAAAACAAAAACAAAAAAACCCCAACACCACCCCCCCCAAAAAAAAAAAAAAAAAAAAAAAAAGCGCCTGGTTCTTGATGACACATCCCTGATTCAGTTAGTCCTGAAGAAAAAAAAAAAAGGAAGAGGTTTCTTTGCCTAAACCTGCCAGTGGAAATCTGACACCGTTTGGTGGTTACAATGAAACGCTTTATTAAACTTGAATCTCTCTTTGAAACCAAATGGTTTCGATTGCCACACAAAATGAAACCTCTGTCGTTTGCTCACTGCTGGGATGTTGGCTAGACAATTCATTGAAAAATGCATTGTAGCTGCAGTGAACAGATAGTACTGCGTTTCTAACTAGATATGTGGCAGTAGCCTGATTTCCACTTTAAATAAGCACCTGCTTCTCCTACTGTCTCTCTTTCAACCTAAAAACAAAAAATTCGAAAATAAATCACAAAATTCCCAAACAAGTCTGTAGTCTTGATTAATAATAAAACTAAAAATATTAAAAACTAAACAAATTAAAATTAAAAGCTAAACTATAATATATAAGCTATAAATAACTATAACTATAAATAATAAATAACTATATAAAAGCTAAACTAAAATAAATAATAATAAAAAGATGGTGCCAGTAAACAAATGCTCTCCTGCCTCTCACTCACCCTTTTTCCAGTGAAAGTCAGCAAAACCTTCTTTGCTAATATGTAATAATTTCTGTTGAAAAGCCTATTGAAAAAGTGCAAAATATCCTTTTCAGGGAATATATTTTTTTTCACAGCAGTCACCTGCCATTTAATGTCTTTTTTTATCTGCCACAACATTACACCAATACCTGCCTACAACCAGGCACTCACAGAAGAAAAAGTTGACAACCACATCCATTGAAAATCAGTCAGTCTGAAGGGTCAGAAAGACAGAAAACACATAAAATGCTGGATAACTGAAATAACCATGAGTTCAGAAGAAGCCGGGGCCTTTCCAAGAATTTTGGCGCCACATCTAGTCAGGCATTTGTCAAATATGTGTGTCCAGATGCCCTGGCAAGGGCCTTTCTGAGGTCTCAGCAGCATAGAATGCTGGGCATCTGATATGAAAAAAAAAAACATAACAAGGTTCACCAGCTGTTATGTGATGCCACCAAATCCTGCAGCATCTGGAGGCTCTGCTGAGGCTGCTGAGCCTGACAAAGGCAGCATGGCTGGGGCAGCTCCACAATTCCCATCTTCTGTATTGTCTGGGGCTCGCTCTGTTGCAAAATGCGACACTGACAAAAGCCTTATTACAGGTCCATGAGACAAAGACTGCAGTTTTACAGACAGCCACTGCTTTTGTCTGTGATTTGACACCAATTACAGCTTCTTGCCCTGTTTTCTGCCTCTCAGACAGTTTTTGAACTGTGGCATTGTCTTGTGTTTCATCTTTCCACTACTCAGTTTCCTCATTAGTCTCTTGAACTGTGCTGAGAGCTGGAATAATTATGATGCTGCTGAGTCCTTCTTTCAGCTGCAGAAGGGCATTGAAGGCTGAAAGGGAGTGAAATTCCTCCCAGGGAAATCGTGCTGATTTGTCCTTGTCACACTCTGGTTATATGAATGGGTAAATCCCAAACTGAAAATATATATTTTTGGACATGTGTACCAAAGTAAAGCTTTGAAAGTCTTCATCTACACAAGAGACAGCAAAACTAGGGAGCAAAACCAGAAAAATGTCTTTTTATTGCCATTCATAGTTGGTGCAACAAAGTCTGCCATATTTTATTATTAAATTAAACCCTTTAAATAGTTTTGTTTTTTTTTTTTTTTCAGATTTTAATCCAGATGACGAACAACTTTTTGAAATCACTTTCTTCAGAAGAGTTTGTCACACTGGGACAAGTACATATTCCTGCAACATGACATCTCTCCAAAACTGACCTAGCTGTATTCCATAAATAAAACAATAGAAGAAAATGGAAGAATGTAATCTGGAGATGACTTTTGGACTCTTTTCTACTCAAGATGGTCCTAGCAGGAAACTTCCTTTGCAATTATTGATTTGAACGCTATTGAAGAGTACTGGAACTCACAAAAGAAAAGAAAAAAAAAATAAACACTTCCAGCTAATCAGGGTTCCTCCATACTGCACCTCAAAGAATACTTTGATTTAAACATCAATTAGGCTGACAATAAATTAGTCAGAATTAAAGTTTTTTTTAAATGTCAGGAGTCAGGGCCACCTGGGCTATGTAAGAACCACTGTGTTCCCCAGTTCTGGAATTAGGCTCGTCAGGAATCCCTGCTCAGTCACTTTGGAGCCAGCCCTGGGATTTGGTAGAGGCTGCTCAGGACTAAACATTTCTAGCAAGATCCTTTGGGCTCATCAATCAGCCTTTCACAGTGAAATGTTCTTCATCAGCTTGGTTCCAATCAGCTGTAATAACCTACAAAGGGAGAGATGAAAGCCCTGCAAGTCAACAAAACAACTACTGCAAGTGTTTTTAAAATACTTACATCAACAAACGTTAGCAGAACGCTTTTAGAAGGAAATATTTCTGCAAAAGACATGAAATCACGACTGCAGCTAAAGTAGGATGGTTGGGCTAAACAGAGTTTCATTCTCTGTTCTTAGCAGGGTGTGTGCTGATGGCTATAATTTAATTCTGGAGACAAATCAAGGCAACTCATCATGATACATCTGCTGAGTTTTGAGTATGTGTAGAGCAAGCATGTGTGCTTTCCTGAAAGCTTTTCCTAGAAACAAAATGCAAAGATTTATGCATCGGTTTTGTTATCTTTTGACACAGCTGATGAAAGCCAAGGCATAGCCCCACACAGGAATTTTGTTTGGGGGATAGGTATTGGCAGAAGGGAAGAGAAAATATTGAGAACTTCCATGGTGAATTATGAGGCAATATTTGGCAAATAGCAATTTCCAGTCACAAATATATTTATTTTTAAAGTGTCTTGAAAATTGTTCCTCTTTTTCTCTATTGACTAATCACATTCTTTGTATAATGAAAATAGTGGATGAGTGAGTGGCATGTGTGAGTCCTTGAATATTCTAATGTCAACCAACAGTGCAGATTTGCAAGTATTTCCCTTTTTTGGGGGTGGTTGTTGGTTTTGTTTGATTATTTGTGATGGTAGTAGCAGTTTAGAAGTGACCTAGACAACAGCAAAAGAAGGACATTATAATGTCCAGCCTATCATTACCTGCTGATTGCTTTTTCTCCACAAGCAGGAAGCTTTTTTAAATGTCAGCTTCAGGCTATCTCAGCAGGAATTAGGGATCATAATTAGACACAGCCATGTGTTTTCAGTTTAAAGAATTCAATATTTGAAAATGTAGGGTCAGAAAACAATGCAAAGGCATTTCCAAAAATGTAATGTCTTGTAGAGGAAGGAGGTCACAGCTGTTACCAAGTCCAGACGAGATGCCCTGGAGAAGTAATGCTTGTGTGAGCAGGACCTGCTGAATACATCATTTCCTCCGAGGTAATGCTGTTCCCTTGCATTTTGCGTTGTCATTTTCTGGGCCACAATTTAATTGCACATGGAAATGGACCTTGTCTTTGATGGAGGACACATCTCCTGAGGTGCAGGACCAACACATGGAGACCAGGGCAAGCAAAGACAGCAGGAACCACTCATCTTTGCCAGAAAAGAGGAGAAGGCACCAGCTAGAGGATTTGGCAATCAACAGAAAATAGGAAATAGAAATAAACAGAAAATAGGAATAGCTATTGCATCTCAGTCTCCTCCATGTGGTGTTAGAAGGGCTACAGTCCTGACACATTTCTGTGGCTATTGCTACAAGATTTAAATCAGTTTCTTATTTGTATTCCCTCAGGTGAAAAACAGGCAGAGCCCTGGTGGTGGAAGGATTTCAAAGGCATGTTAGAATTTTTTTCTCCTTCTTTTGTGTACCAATGATCTTGAAGAGAAAATTAATATTAAATGTTCAGTACAAGACAGAAAACCACCATCCAGGTGGGCTCACACAAATCTTGAAATGTTGAAGATTTCCAGTGCAAGTGGAGGGCAACCTGCAAAGATAAAACTTGTCCTCAGTCTTGCTTGATTTCCCCCTCATGGTGTTTCTTAAACTACAGTAAACAAAGCATTTATGTGACTGGGTGTAAATTTCTGTGTCCTTCAGCAGCTTGTGTTACTGCTCCCAGCACAAGTTTGGTTACTTCAGCACATTTCTCTGGGCAAACTATAATAACAAAATGAATGTACATGTATTTCTTTAAACAAACACACACAAGCATGAATCTATTCATATTAGCCATTGTGTAGGAATGTATTTCTCTCCGTTAGCCTTTAACTATGCTGGGGATGAAGTGATGGATCTGACAGGAGTCTCTTGTGTGTGCTTTAGCTGTTCCTGTTGCTGTTCCTCAGCTGGTGGAATATCTCCAGAGCAAACATTGCCAGTGAAATGGTTCCTTTGCATCCTCCTGAGAAGAAAAGATGAGGAATGGTGTCTGTTACTTGTTAAATACCAAGCAGACAAAAACAACTATTTTTTTTTCCTCCTCCTGTCTCTTCTTACTGGGGAAAGGAAAACCACCTTCACTGAGTGCTTCAGTCCTCTGTTTGTTAGGTCATGTTACATTGGGTCATAGTGCATTAATCTCCAGGATTTAATGTCAGGGTTTCCTTTCAGCATAGGTGGTAGCTCCTGCCCATTTGGATAATTCCTCATTTATTTCCATTTCAGTTTTTTTCTCCCTGCATTACACAGCACACCTGTTTCTTCATACCTGAAGGAAGGAGCTATTTCTCACTCTGTTTTCACAGACAGAAGGAAGACTGTTGAGCACCAGAAACTGGGGAGGCTGGCGGGAGGTGCCACATCAACATGGGACATGGTCATAACTCAAAGTGACCAAGTTGAAGGCTGTTTTGCCTCACCTGAAGGAAGGAAGGAAACAGTTTGGAGGCACAAGGTTTGGGAAGCCAAGGCGCTCCTACACTGATGTTCCACAACGACGACTACTTCATTCATTTTTCCTTAGTGCCGCTACAAAGTGAAGGGGCAGAGGAAAGATCCAGCCCCTCAGATATTTAAAGCTCAGCATTTATTGCTCAGACATTCCTACTGCCTTCTGAGTCAGCCTTACACCCATTTTGCCATGCAGGACTGACCATTATGCAGAAATTACCAGGTTCTTCAGCCTCAGGAGACTGAGAACAATTTAGCTACATTAGCACGTTGTTTTCCCCTCTGTAATTAACTCTGCTGTGCTGACACTGAAGATCATTCACTTGCCAAGGAAGAACAGTTCTCTAAAAACATGTGCAGAGAACTCGTTCCTCTGCTGCTCTGCAGTGAAGTTTGGTATTTTTTTCGCTACTTCTGAACACTTCCACCCTCAAGACAGAAGACAAGGAGAAATCATATCTCCTAATTACAGGCTTTCTGTGGCGCGTCAAAACATCGTGTCATCCTTCATGCTGGTACATACTGTGCTAAAACAGACAACATTATTTTGTTAGCAGAACAATTTGAGCCATTAACCACCTCACTCTATAATCTGGGGAGTATAGATTTGCAAAGCAGGTTGAGGGCAGACTGAATTTGCAACGAGCTCTGACGGTGCCAGCGGAAAACCTGTTTCCCTAGAAATTAATTCTGAAAAATGCTGGCTTTCCATCCAATTGCCCAAGCAGTACTGCCATCTCGTGGTCCCCTCTGCTGCAGCTCTGCTTTGACAGCAAAAAGCAGGTGGGGAGAGCCTGCTAATCCCAGCAGAAATAGTTTGTGCTGTTGAACTGCTATCCTGCCAAATGCCTACCTGGGTGCACGAGCAGTCTGTGCTTAGGTCATCTGCCAAAGCCTGTGGGAAGAAGATTTAGGGCAAAAAAGAGTCCTCCAAACACATGGACTTAAGGAATTTCCAAAAGGAGGTTTACCCTGCAAAGGCAGCAATCCAGCTGTATTTTCAAACAGAAAACAAACAGCAATTAATTACTATCTTCACCTTAAAAACAAGCAAAATCCAAACACAAAATACAAAAGCAAAAATAAAGTGACAGTTAAAGAGTGGTTGGATTAGGGAGGGGGTACAAAAGCAATTAAAAAACTGTTAGGGTAAGTGCTTTGTGAACAGCCTGACTTTCAGTTTAGCATTCTCCCCCTTCCCCAAAGGCCCACAATCCGTAAACACTTGGTCCCCAAAGGTTCCACTGCTCAAAATTTCAAAAACATGGAATGCTCACAGTGAGCTGATGGGGAGTGTAATGGGGTTTGAACTGCGTGGGATTCTTCACTGGCAAACACCAACAGAGCCAGACTACAGCTGTAATTCCATGGGTTTATGAATCACCTGCTGAAATCAATGGGACAACGAACCTGCTCAAGATTACACATGTGCTGACGTCTCTCCCTGAGTCAGGGCTGTATGGTGGAGAATAAATTACCCAGCCAGATATAACTGACGTATCAAGGAAGATGTAAATTTGAGATTAGGGCATCTTGATTGCCCTGAGATGCTGAAGGTGCTGTTGGGATAATACACAAATAATCCATTAAAAATCTTTTCATCTCCCAGGCTGGTCTGCGAGTTGTTGACATCGGAGTGTTGCTGCACAAATATTGTTTAAGGCTGAGACGTCATTTCTGTTAACAGATTTGGGGGATAAACTTCTGCCCATACCTGATTGGTGACCCCAAAGGGTGTTCAAGTAGTGCCGGTGTTTTCATTTTGTATGGGTTGAATTTTGTTTGTCATCATCAAAAAATTTGGGAGTACATTTGCCATGCTTCCACCAAAGCTGACTTTTTACTATGCATTCCTCTGAGCACAAAACTTAGATTATTTTTATTAATGTCCATTATTATTTGCAATATAAAACTTATAGTTTTGCAATTTGTGGACATTTTTAGGAAGAAAATCTTCTCCTGGCTCATGCTTCATTTTTCAATTGGCTGAGAAGGCCTTGAAGTTTAATAGCTATGCAATGGCAAAAAAAAAAAGTGTGTGATCTCTAGGCTTGAAACAGTATTTTGACCTGAAGGATTGGGTCTCCTTTTTGTTTGTTGGTCAAGTGACATGCCATGCACAGCCTTTCATGTAGCAAAAGCTGTGGTACAGCTTTCTGTATCACATAGCCATCACTGCACTGAACACTTATTTTGCTGTGGGTAGGAAGTCAAATGTAAGAACTTAATATCTTACAACAAGTGCTCTGTGTAAGAGGGTTTTTTTCAGTTCCTTAACATAATGTAATATTTCCCTCCACAATTTGTAGATTAAGTACACATTTTCCTCTGGCTCTGAAGCAGAGAATATGCAGTGAATAAAAGGCAAGTCTGTAATTTCATGTGGAAATGTCAAGTTACTCTGAAGCTAGGCATTTTTCTTTGTTTTCCTGTTCTCACTTTATATTTTTTTTTCTTTTTTTTTAATTAACTTCACGTTGTTCCTTCTTAGGAAACCAAGTGAGTCCCCAGAAGTGTGTGTACTTTTTAGTTCCATTTTAGATCACTGCAGCCACTTGAAATATCTGTGGACTTAATGAACCCTCTCCTTCAACCAGGAGCCAAATGTCAGCTACAATAAATAAGAAATACTGACCCTGGAAACCAGAAAAATACTGCATAATGTCATTATTTCTTAGGTTTTTTTCAAAGAAAAAATCTTTGGGGTACAATAAAAGAAATTAGTTGAGCTCCAAAGTGCCGTCAGAAAGAGTCAACCTCTGTCTCAAGAAGTCTGCCTGTGAAAGCAAAGGCTGGCGAAACAAAAACTCTCCCCAGAAATGTGGAGGGATATTCTGTAGCTCATGGCTGTTTCATCATGACCAAATTATGCTGATTCTGCAGAAGCTTCAGCTTGAGTGACTCCTGTGCTCACAATATCTTTCAAAGGACAGCTTTTTTTTCCAATAACAAACAATTACCAAACACAGAAGCCATGCATCTTCAGTTTTTAGGAGTAGCACTTCTCAGAGCATCTGCGTGGATGCTTTTAAAAGCATTTTAGCACATCAAAATTGTACCAGGAGCCCTCGTGAGCAGATCCCTTGTGAAAGAGTGTCACATTTTCCTCTTGCTGTTAATCACAATGGTCCCTTCCACTGGCAGGCAGGTGATGTCACATCGTTTTACAGAGTTGTGCAGCCTCAGATTGCAGAAGAGCTGATCCTATTAAAAAACAAACCAAACCAAACCAAACCAAACCAAACAAAAAAAAAAAAAAAAAAAAACAAAAAAAAAAAAAAAAAAAAAAAAAAAAAACACACCCAGGGAGTGGCTGGGGAAGAGTTGAAATGAGTCATGGACCGCAGGAAGGTACTTCCTGCCATTCAAGCCAGATGGGTCAAATGCAGTAGATAAAAAATTTGAGGGGGAAATGAAAAAATATTGTCATAAGGAAAAAACACACTGATTATTATAATTTTGTTTAGAGTTACAAAAATAAAGATTAATTCCAGTGATAATAACAGCTATTGGCATTTACAATGAATTAAATTTATAGTGACTACTGCATTTGGGCATACTTAAATAAAATTAATATCCACAGTTACTTTCCATGCCATGTGTTGAAAAGAGAGTGCTTTGTTCTCACCTGATTTTTATATGTTCCACAGTTTTTACCTTATGCTTTGCTGGAGGAGATGAAGGGATTGATTTACAAGACATAACTTGCCAAGATTTGCAGAGACAAAAGAAACTGAGCTAATTATAAGGGCTTTGAAGATAATTCAGATAATTCATCAAACCATATGCTGGGATATCAGGGAGTAATGGCAAGCTTGAAATATCCAGCAAAACCCTGAGGCTGTTAGAAATGTGATACCACCCTCTGAATTCTGCTAGTGGCCTCATCTGAAGGTAATTTTGAGCACCACTGAAATACTCCAGGTTTCACCATGTCTTTAGAGCCAGGATGGAAACACAGCTTGTCACGTTTTTGAATCTGTCTGCAATCCAGCCTTTCATTCCTCTTTCAGCTCCAGCAAATATCATCATTGTGCAAGGGATTTATCTAATCAAACCTGTTCAGCACATGCTTTTGATGTATTTATGCAGGAGGGTGCCAGGTGATCTCATTGGGTTCTGCGCATGTTGGGGTGAAGCACCCCTGACTCACATCTTATAAATGACATTTTTTGTGCCTTCAGCTCACTGGGAGCACAACCTCCTGGGTAAGTTTAGCCAAAGTTTGTCAAGCGTGGCTACTGGAAGTGGAGCTGCCTTAGGAGAAGGGGTGTGATTTCAGAGAATGTTACACAGCTCCTGATCTGTAGAAGAAGCATTGTCTTGTTGCTTCTGGAAAAGAGTGAAATCACCTTTTCAGGACAGACTAGAAAGTGCTGGTTTAGTTGGATAAAAGACTCATGGGAAGGAAATCCACAGATTACGTGACATTAGACAGACTGGTGTTTGTTGTGTGGAAATTCTGACTGTAAACTACTCTCATCATCAAGGAGAAAAATGCATAAGTTTTATTCACTTCTAAAACTTGGAAAGCTATCCAGAAAATGACTGCTGCAAATTTCATCTCTTATAAAAGGTTGTGTGTAAAATGTATACTGTTTAAATTAGGGGACTTTAAATCAACTTATATACTCTTTTCCCAAGTAGCAAGTAATAGGGCAAGAGGAAATAACCCCAAGCTGTGACTGGGGAGGTTTAGATTAAACTTCAGGAAAAGATTCTTCACTGAAGGGATGGTCAACAGTAAGGGACAGTAACATACTGTCCAGGGAAGTGGTTGGGGCACTATTCCTGGAGAGATTTAAAAGATGTGTAGATGGGGAACTTGGGGACATGGGTTAGTGGTGGCCTTGGCAGTGCTGAGTTAATGGTTGGACTTGATGATCCCAAGGGCTTTTTCCAACCTAAATAATTTTATGGCTCCATGATTCTAGACACAGGTCAATAGATACATATAATGTTGTATTTTTTTTTTTTTTGACTGACTGCATCTCTGAAACAGCAATTGTAAAATTATTAAATACCATAATATTTAGGTATAGAGTACCTAAACTTTAAAAGCTGATATGGGTGTGATGAATTAATCAGTTCACTGTAAATAAATGAGTAGGCATGACCCAGCTTTAGAGCATTCCAAGAAGAAAATTGTTCAAAGAAATACATAAGGATATGTGTGATTAAAAAAAAAAATAGAGATGCAGTGACTCATAAAAATAATTCCAGAAATTTCCTTGGATACTCTTTTTTGATCTTTATCAGAGAGGATATGAGGAAGCACAGCGTCAGAAAACATATTTATTCCTTTGAGATGCAAAAAGCTTCTGAGGAAATCTTGGAATACAGAAGTTTAACTGAGACCATTCTTTCCTGGAAAAGAGTGTCTCATTATAGAAGAGAGTATCCTGGGAAAACCAGGTTTGGACCACCTGGGGAACCTAAATACACATGAGTCCATAGTACCCTGTAGTTGTCGCTTCACCCTCTGTCATATTTCCAAAGTTATTTCAGTCAAACAAAGTGTCCAGTGGAAAGGGAATATCACACTCATTTTTGTAAAAGGGTAGGAAGGACACAAAATTCTTGCCTGTGCTTTGGAGAGACATGGATTGGATGGATGGATGATGGATGGATGAGGAATTGGCTGGATGGCCACATCCTGAGAGCGGCAGCTCATGTCTCAATGTCCAAGTGGAGGCCAGCAATCAGTGGTGTTCCCGAAGAACCCACATTGGGACCAATGCTGTTCAATATCTTCACTGAGGACCACAGAAGAGCCACCAAAATTATCAGAAGGCTGCAACCCTTCTCCAGTGAATACAGGCTGAGAGAATCATTCATCCTGGGCACAAGAGGAGTTTGGGAAGAACATGCTCCAGCCTTTCAATATATTAGAGGGAAAAAAAGACAGAGAAAGATTTTATAGTGACAGAACAAGGTGATTTTAAAGTGAAAAGGGTAGATTTAGGCTGGATATAAGGCAGACATTTTCTTGGGGTGAGAGTGGTGAGGGCACTGGAACATGCTGTCAATGGATTCACCATTATTGGAAATATTCAAGGCCAGCTTGGATGGGCCTTGAGCAACACAATCTAGGGAAAGACATCCCTGCCGGTGGCAGGGTGTTTGGGTTAGCTGATCTTTAAAGGTCTCTTCTAACCCAAACCACGCTATGTTTCTGTGATTCTGTGTGGCTTTTGTCTTTAATATTATGTCTTTAATATTGCTCAAACATTGCCTTAATGTTTATTACAAAATTGTGGTAGTGCTCTGTGGTCAGCCAGTCAACAACAGTAAAAATATTTTCTCTATGTTTCCCAAGTTTAATAGATATTATGTCAAGCAGATGCATGAATGCAAATAATGATGTTAGCTGAAGAAATGTTTGTAAATTACATTGGGTTTTTTTCAGTCTTTCTGAATTTCCTAGAGTGCTAAATGGACAGATTTTAAAAGCTTATTATATTATGTTCTGTGTAATTTAATGGCACTTCAACAGGGGTAAGACAGAAAGCACAAACAAATGAAGAATAGTGATTAAAACCTATTTATGTGCTGCATGTCTGTATACACACACGTGCATGTGTGAGGCATATTACTTGGAAGTTTATACACTTAAACTGTAACATTTTCTAAGAAAAATAGATCACTATGTGCCTCAATTTTCAGGAGAAGCTGGTGCTTTCTACCTTTGAAAATTCCAATCATGTGCCTGCCACTCAAATATTCGCTTTTTCTGGCACGTTTCTCAGGGGATGTACAGGGAAGCCCTGAGGGTCTGCTGGCCTTCCCACAGCACATCTCTTCATTGGAATTTAATATTTCTGCTGGAAATTGAGGTGAGTAGAAGAAATGTATTAAGTGGAATAGTTTTTACTACTTTTGCTACCTCTGCAAAATTCTGAATTTTCTTTTGCACTGGCATTTTTCAAGGGAGGCCTTGCATGCCATTCTTTGTTTACTTACAGTGGAATTATGGTTTACTTTCAGGTTTATGTGAGAAAGGAATGAAACACTAAAGTAATTACATTAGTCATGTATTGAAATAAACACGTTGCTCAGTGATGCTGGAGTGATGAGGAAGAAGGGAGGAGGAATTTTGTAGAGCTGAGAAAGTCAGGAACCTGCTTTCAGTAAGGACTTCTTAGCAGCTCTATTCCTCTACCTTCTCCTTGATCACACCAGGAACCTCCTTCCTAAACCTGAGTTTTTATTTGGACACTTGTGTTTTAAAACTCCAGCTCAACATGTATTTGAAATTATTTTTATCTATGATAAGACTCCAGGGTAGAGGACACATTTTCTTTCATATAAGAAAGTATTGACATAACATCATGGATGTTTGGGAAGCTCTGACTCACTCTGCAGAGGGTAATGGGTGGGACTTGGATTGAGACCAGAATCCTTTCAGTGGAGAGGGTTTTCACTCAGTTTGCAGTCTGGGACAGCATTGTGAAAAGCTGTTGATATCTCACTGTCTTCCAAAAGCCAATTTGCCCCTGGATGAAAGGCAAGCTATCATATTAATGTATTCTCTCCATGTTCTCAAGTGAGATCAAATCTAGCTTGGTCATAGGAGATATTTATTTCTAAATATTTTTTTGTATTTTGGATGTTTAGACCACTGCTCTCTTGAAAATAGCATGGTATTTCTAAGCTGTCTTCATGAGGATTTTCCATTCCCTACATGCTGTTTCCCTCCTCTTCCCCCACAGAAATCACTTCCTGATCTAAGTCCTCCTGTTGATAGTGTCCCTCCTTCATTTGCATTGACCTGGGGCAACAATTCCAGTGGTTTCACTAGGTGTGAGTAAGTGTGCCTGGCAATTTGAATAATCTCCCTGCACAGCAAACATCCAGGGACACCCAAACCCTAGTTAAGGTTTTGTTAATTAAAAGATTGGGCCTAAGCTGCTCCGAGCAGAATGATGGAGCAGATCCCATCTCTCTCTGTCTCTTTGGTCCATCACCAGTATCTACGCTGGAGGAACCACTCAGAGTCAAGAAGTCTGACAGAAATGAGCTTCAACTGCTGTCAGGGTTGCAGCTAATTGGCACAGCATTTTCAGCTGCTGTTGGGTGCAAAACAACCAGCTCCAACCTGTTCTGGAAGGTTGCTCCCCCCACTCCACTGCTGGCAGGTTGTTCTCCTCCTTCCTCTCTCTCAAAAAATGTCTTTTTCCCTTCAGTTACCTCTACTTTTTTTATAAGAACCTAGGCTTTTCACTTTTTCACAGTACATGTATTCTACAGAATAAGTAGCCTGACATCTCTAAATTCAGTTTTATCTCCATGCTGCTCTTGCAAGTTGCAGGTGAATTCAGCACAGGGATGGTGACAAGCGTTGCACCGATGAATGCTTATAACAGAAGAGGCAATATTTACTGGAGTAGGTACACAAGGAATTGTATACCTTGCAGAAATTGTTTTAAAAACACGAGCAGCCTCCATCTAACCACACAAAGAGAAGAACAAAACTGCTAGGAAAATAGTTTATGTGCTAAACTGACTTCCACAAGCAACATATTCTAGGCAGGAAAACCTTGGTCAAACAATACATGAAGGAAAGGAAGTAAGCTGCATTTTTATTCCATTAACAAAATGACGGAGAAGGGGGGTAGAAGATGCAAAAAGGTAATTTCAAGAGGACAGTCTGCAAGGAAACTTAGTAAGGAAGGCTGTGAAAAGGGAACTTGGAAATAGCTGATGAGATGTGATTCCAGCCTCCAGAGCAAAAAAGGAAAGAGGTTTTGGTCATAGTCTTTGGAAATCAGGGCAGGACAGAAGATTCTTTCAGGTGAAACAATAAATCTTGTGTGAATTAGGAGGATTGAAAACTGGAACTGGGAGGACTAAAAATAATGTGTGATAGGGAAGGGAAAATGTGTTTGTACAATGAAGAACAATTGAGAACAGATGGAAAGGGCACAGTATTTATTTAATATTTAAACACATCATATTTATTTAATTAACGCTCAATATTTATTCATTACTTTCTCACCTGACAAGCTGTAACAACTTTCCACTAACTGGAAATCAAGAACTTAAATAAAAATGTAAAACAGTCTATGCAGAACTGTTTTTTTCACACACAGAAACTCCAAAAACCTGTCATGGCATGGATTTTTTTTTCTCTCTTTGGCACAAGTATCTCTTTGTAGCCATGAACTAGTGAAAGATAAAAATAACATACTGCATAAAAAACAACAGGTTCACTAAAATCACACCTAAGCTGCTGCAACTACTTTGGCTGGCAAACAGAATTCTCATTCAAATGAAAAAAACTATGATAGTTCCTTCTATTTAAAAATTAATTAGAAGTGTGCTTGGATAATCACAGCCTGTTGAGCTGGCATGTTTAATGAAATTGCAATCTTTGATCTATGTGCTACCACCTCTAAGCAGAAACAGAGTAAAATGACTATTTATTTTGTGTGGTTGTTGTCATATGAAATAAATTTCTTCATAGCGTGAAATCAGTAATATTTCAAATATAAGCTTTTGTCGTTGTGTCTAAAAAAAAAATCATTTTGGAGAATAATTCCCTAGAAAAATAGAGACAATTGGGAAGGAAAAACAAAGAAATCAAGTCTGACATGTTATGCAATGCAGATTCCCTTGGGTGTCAATAAACATGGCAAAGCCAGGGAGCTTTTTATGGATCAGGAGTCTAAAGAACAAAGCACAACACTGCACCTTGACAGAAAGTGTCTCATAATGAAGAAACTAAATCAAATGTTTCCTCCAATGAGCCCCAGTAACCAAAGCAAACAAGGGAATAATAATGAGCCTTGGAAATATTACCTATGAAAGAAGATCATGCAGTTTCTTTGATGAAAATTAAAAATCACTCCAAATCAAACAAGCCTCTGCACATCGTCACACTGAGTTCTCACATTTTTGGCTGCAGGCACATTTCATATGTAACCTGGTTTGACAAGTTGTACTGGAAGAATGCCAGGGCTAGAAAATCTACCTCTTTCAAACTACACAACTGCTATAAATATTAACTTTTTGCACTGATTTCTTTTTTTTTTTTTTTTTTTTTTTTTTTTAAATTAAAATACTGAATGCTGAGGTCCTTCCTTTCCTGGACCATGCCTGAACACCCGTGAACAGAGAATGATGAATGCTAAAATGTACATAAAACAAAACTTGACCTGGGCATCAAACTCCACAACTTACTTTGAAAGACTGTGTTTGAGTTGGGGGCTGTCAGGATAAATTCTGCCTCTACCATACTTTGTGCAGTCAGGTGAGTTCAACAGAATTGCACGGGATGTATACAACAGTTTGGCCTATTAGATTCTGCCACTATCTAATTTCCCTCACTTTGGGAAGTAATCAGCTCAGAGTAGATTAAATCCTGTGCTAGCAGATCCACAGAATCTCTGAATTCCTCAGGACAGCTTTTTTATTCCACGTTACAATTATACCCTTTGCAGTTGGGAATAAACATCTAATTTCCTAGCAGAAGTTTTCCAAGAAGTTCTAGTTCATGGAACATTTTGATTATTTGAATAAATATAATTATACAAATAAGCAATGCTGATGAATGATGGATAGAAAAACACAGACTTTTAAAGTACACTTAGTTTACTTTAATTGCCACCTCTGTTTAGATGAGTGTCATTTTGCTAAGGGTTGGCATACAGCTAGTATTTTCCCCTTATTTTACTCTCAAGATTTTAATTTTGGGCTGCTTCTGATAACCCTTGAAATCACAGGACAAGGGGAAATGGCCTTAAGTTGTGCTAGAGTAGATGTAGATTGGATATTAATAAAAATTCCTTCACTGAAATGGCAGTCAAGCATTGAAAGAGGCTGCTCAGGGAAGTAGATTATTGACCATACCTGAAGGGAATTAGAAGATGTGGATGGGGCACCTGGGGCCATGGTTTTTAGTGCTGGGCTTGGTTAATGGTTGGATTCAGTGATCTTAAAGGTCTTTTCCAACTTAACCAATGTTTTCATTCCATTATTTGATAGATGCTGAAGTTTGAATGGAAGCAAGGAGATGTACACTAGGAAGGAGACTGTACTGAGCTTGATTTTTCAGTGTTGTGGGGGACTTCTATAGGGACCAGAGGTGGGGAAAATTGAGTAAAAAAATCTGTGTAAAACGTTGATGACTGGGAATGGTAAGGTCTCAGACAGACCCCTAGTTTCCACAGTTGATGTCAGATTTTGTTATTGCCCATGATTGTGTCTCCTTCTTTAGTGTCTTGGTCTCCCCACAAAGCCATTACCCCTCCCAAACAGTTTACAGGAAGACTGGGTACCTCACACAGTCCTCTGTACTACTGTCATGAAGCTGACACATTAGAGATCAAGTACTTTGACACCTATATTTTTGATCATTAAACCTTTTAACAGGAAATTTTTAAACTTTGTTCTCCAGTTGTGGGACTGGGGAGCAGAGCTGTTTCTCAAGACACTGTGTCTGCAAGTCAAAACCATGTGAAAAATGCTGTTTTACAGCACACTGCACTTGAGGAAATGAGCATGAAAATTGTATTTTACTTACATGTTCAGAGGAAACTCCTTAGAGGTCTATGACA